>NC_143437.1:99495000-99804375 GCF_987193195.1 Phasianus colchicus | reverse complement strand
TCTGGCTTAGACTTGCGTCATTAATGGGAAGGGGGTCTGAGTCAGAATTGCAGGGTATCACTGCAGCACACTGACAAAGTAACACGTTTGAAGTGGATTAATCAGTATACTACAGATGTTCTGCATCACTCTGAAAATACAAAGATAACACAAAACCTACTTTGCTTCTCCTGCTGCTTGTATGTATGAACGAAAACTTGCAGATGAGAAATCAGAAATATGAAGTCGGTGCCTTACAACAGGGTACGTAACATGGGTATGTGCTGCAGGCTATGGTCTGCCCCTAAGGACAGAGGAAGAAATTGAGAAATAAATGTGTTTTCTTTTATTACAAGAGTGCAGCTGAGCTCCAGGTTGAAGATGTAGGTCTTGTGTCACGGCCTTGCAAGTATCAAAAGCCAAACACCTAGATATTTGGTTCTGAAATTACATCTCGAGGACTGTATGTTTTGATTTAGTTACTAAAATATTGTGAATGGTAACACAAGATAGAAAAAATAAACTCCTCCATCACTTAAGTTTTATTTGGAGAAATTCAGATTTGGAATAATACACGCATTTCTAGCAGAAGTTGTCTGTAAATCACAACCAGAACCATATGCTGTCTTAGATTATCTCTCACCACAATATAAGTTGTTGTGTTTGTTGTTTATTTTTTTTATTTTTTTTTACTTTTTTTTCTGGAAGCGTTTAAAAGACTAATAGTGCTTCTATCACTGAAGTGCTGCTGCTTCTCAAACATGAATATCTTTGATCTCATATTTTACAAAACTCCCTCATGCTGTCATTTAAAACAGAAAGTTGAAAAATAGCTGTGTGGGGTTTTTTTTTGTTTTGTTTTGTTTTTTGGTTTTTTGGTTTTTTTTGTGGTTAATTTAGGCTGTATGCTATAATTTCTCATATCCAGTATGCTATTAATCACCAAAAAAAACCCAAAAAAACCCCAAAAGAACTCATTAAAAATTTTAGGGAATGCTTAATATCAGAATCCAAAACCACATCTATGTTATTAATGTTATCAATGTACATCAATATTATATTTTGTTCCAGCTATATGTAAAAAGAATATAATCTATTTTCAGATGTATCGTGTTCTACACAAGTCTTACCCAGAATCTGAGTAATGTGCTCAGTCTTAAATAACATTGCTAGTTAAGACAGACTGAACTCAAATTTATTTGCGTTTCACTTCAGACTCATTTTGTTGTAAGAAATCTTCCTGCTCTGTGATGAGTCCAGGTCTCAAGCCTGTTCTGAACAAGAGGCATGTTTTGAGGTGTTTAAGAGGAGGTTCCAAAAGGAGGATGTGAAAGAGAAATAACCAGCTAGCTAGTGGCTGAATGGCGAGAGAGAAGCTGTGTCTGTACTGGGAAGTTAAACAAGCGTGGGATCATTCCGCAGCGTGGAATCCCCTAGAGATAGGGGTTTCTGCCTGAACACTGCACACTGGAAACGCTGCCTGGCTTCTACTGGCTTCTGAGCAGTGCCCAGGAGCTGTTCAGGAGTAATAGCTATTCTAGGCCAAAACTGTCAGGGAGCATCCTAACAGTTCAACAGCACAGATGGCTGCCGTGCCACTGACACTGCCGCCCTCACTGTTAGTGTAGATTGACCTGTGGTTCTGTACAAGTCTACTCTGCAGCAGGCAAATAACTTTGTACATTGTCAGGGTAGCACTGACTGGTGGGATAGAACACGGTGAGGGACATGAGAAGCTTAGCACAATGGTTCTCAATTAAGATGGCCTGGATCACCTCTGCATTTTAGCAAAAGTTAAACCTATGGCACTCTTAATGCACCATCTCTGGAGATGCACAAGGTCAGGCTGGATGGGGCTCTCAGCACCTGATGGAGATGTAGGTATCCATGCTCATTGCAGGGGAGATGGAATAGATGACTTTAAGAGTCCCTTCCCATCTCAAAGATTCTATGGCATCACATGGAACAGTAGGATTTTGTGGCAGCAGGAGGTTAAGCAGTTTCCTTTTATCTAACACCAACACATGATTTTTTTCTAGATTAAGTAACAACTGTCAGTGTTCACTAATCCAGTGCTGCAGCTCTGTGTTAGAGCAGAGCATCCTGAAGTGACCCAAGCTGCAGTTCCATGTGACTGCCTTTCCACACCAATAACACTCAGAGTTTATACATGTACTCAGAGTGTGAGACTGAGAATACTTGATCTTTTTTTTTTTTTTTTTTTTTTTTCCCGTAAGCTTGAAAACTGTATTTCTTCCTGTGGTTTGTTATAGCTAATTGAAAATGTGTGTCCATCCAGGTCTGGTCAATTTAAGAGAGAGATTCAACATCCCTCCAGACATTTCTGGTCACACCATTTCTTATCCTCTCCCTTCTCCTCTTCAGTACAACTTGTTTTGAAACACATCTGAGATTAAGCTGCTGAAAGAAAGCAACTCCCATTGAAACAGGAGCAATTTTTGGATTAACATAAAACAAAAATAAACTTTAATTGCTAAGTATAAATGTAGCTCAATAAAAGAAAAAGAAAAATATAAAATATAAAAGAAAAAAAGAGATTCGCTAAAGCTGAGAATGTATTTCTTCTTTTCAATCTGAGAAAAAATAAAATCAACAAAACATCTAAGGTGAATTAATATTTTTCATATGAATTGCAAAATTCATGTGAACCTTTCATTACATTTCAGTTTGATTGTCAACCTAGCTCCAATCTGAGCTTGATCTTACACCATAGATTGATGTAATTCAAAAGGAAATACTATTTCCAGAGTTTACTTCTATTCTCCATGAATATAAATAAAAATATTGTAGTTAGGGAAACTTACGGGCAGGTTTGTCTGCTGTATTGACATCAGTGTACAAAGTCTCACCTGTATGTGTAGAAATGAACAAAAGGGGCAACACAAAAGAGCTACAAGAATCATGCTAATCTCTTTACTCATCTCCTTTGAAACACTGGATTAACAAGGATTAACACTGATTTTGTGAATGAATGAAAGAATCCATCCGTGCAGAGGAAGCTTTCAGGAAGATGTGACACTTGAAACAGTTTATGATGAGCTACTCCAGGGCACCAAAGCAGATATTTAAGGTTCCACTTTCACAAAAATATTCCTGAGCTATATACAAAAATCTGCAATTCTAAACCGGTAAAAGAATCTGACATAGAGTTCAAGAGCATGTAATTCAATTATTGCAGCAACGACCCTTCTTCCAAGTAACCTTAAAATAAAATAAAATGTGAAAGCATACGTTTGCAGAACAACACAAAATGCCAGATGAGATTTCTGACAACGTTTTGTTAATTTAATTGTTTAGACTGGTCTGAAACACAAGGGAAACTAAAATATTTTGTATCTACTGCAGCACTGTGTCCCTGCTCATGGACTATTTCTATGTGACATGTTGCCTTAGACATTGATTTTAGTTTCTGAATTCCTCAAAGCATGAGACACGTTTATCTTCAGTGTTATCCTTTGTTGTGGCATTAGTGATACTTATAGAAAACTAACTTTACTGTCAAGAAAACTATTCTGAGTGCAGCAGTTCCTCAAAGCTTATGAATGTCCTGGAAAGCAAGAAAAGATCTATAATAAAAGAACATAACAAGTGTGGAGCATAGAAATGTGAGCTCAGTTATGACTCATCTCTAAATAGGATCATCAAAACATGATAGTATCCAAGTACGTTTCCCCTAGTTAGCATTTATCACTGAGTTCTTTGAATACATGTTTTTCATCTGCATTGCTATTATTTTAATAGCAGCCTCTAATTTGGGCTGACATTTCACTGTCCTTATTTCACAATTTATTCTGACCTCAGCCAAGCTACTGAACATAGGAGGAAGATGTTGGGGTTCAATTTTTGTCAAAAAATAGTGTGCACATGTTTACTTTTCCATGGCAACTAACCCATTTGAAGTCTGTCTTCATTTACAGAATTAGTGTCCTATTGAACTCTGCAAATAAGGGCAGTGTCCAGCATAAATGCCCAGAATCCCTTTAGCAATCCACTTAAGAACAGGGGAGCTGCAATGCCAATAAACAGACCATGCCAGACTTTGAGCAGTCTGTGCTTACGTCTACTAAAAGACCTGGGATGTAGGGGAGCATCATTAGAGAGTGGGGTTGGCTCAGCTTGGAGAAGGGAAAACTGGTGCAGCATTTGTCTTTCTTGCCCACAGCTACTGATATCCAAGAGATAATTCTGTGCTACTAGGACTTATAAGTAGCATAGTTGGGAAGAGAATAAGTAGAAAGAGCATTGCTTGTATTTCAGTTTCACACCCTACGTCCCATATTGAAGTAATAGGAAACTAAGGGAAACAGTTCTATATGTTTTTAACACATAAGTTTCTGAAGCAGGGAAATTCCTTCTTGTGTGGGATGAGAAAAATAACGCAGTTGGACAAACGGGTCCATTTCACTGTCGTAATTGGAAATTAAGTCAACCAGGATCAAAAAAAAAAAAAAAGAGTAACAGAATTTCTTGATCTAGAACGATGAAAATTTTGCACTTCCGAAGAAAGGATCAAAATAAACAAAAGCAGTAAATATGGCTGTGTTTTTCATTACATGGCTTTTGTTACACAAAACAGTGTAACTATGAAAGGTCTAAATTTTTGCCATTCAAGTGGGTGGAAGGCAGTAAAAACCAGGAGGATTAGGTAAAGTGGAAATGGTGATGGTAAATTGGTTGTTTGCAGTTCTGCCTTTCACTATTGAAATGAGCTGCAGCAGTTTAAACACCTTATGGATAAATGGCTACAAAGAGGGTTCAGAGGTTAAATTAAACAGCTTAAAATTCTGAAAAGTATAACTACTTAACTACAATAAAAACGTGGTGTGTGATACGTGTTCCTTAGATCAGGGGTGATGATTTCCCCTTCTACCAGTGTGTCATAATGCATCATCCCACCTGGCAATCCCTTGAGAAACAGTTGTGCTGAAAAGCTGCATTAAAATGATGATGTTCTTGTTTATTTCTGATGACATTTGACTGGAGAAGTTTTTATATGTAGGCTGCTCTGAAACTAACACCTTCTATTTATTTCCATGGAAACTGCAACAGATAGGAAGAGCACAATAACACTATTTGATAGAACAAATTCTAAGCTACAAAACACTATTTTTCAACCTTAGTCACCACCATTATATGATTCCCGTGGATAAGCTGATTATTTTCTGGTGTGACAGCTGTGCATGGCCTTCCAGAATGTGGCTTGTCTTTGACATCACTGTTATCTCTGTGGAAACGCACCACCCACCACCTCACTGTGCTCACATCCACTGTTTGGTCACCATAAATGTTCAGCAAGCATCAGTGGAGGAATTCAACTCCACACCTTTGCTCCACACACACTTCCATGTCAGACTCCATGCTGTCAGATTGCCCCTCTGCTGCCATCTGTCACTCGGCAACAAAATGTAATGGGATATCAGTGGGAAGGTTCAGCCTCTGCTGTGATATCACCAATGTCCACCTCTGACACTGTGGGCCAACACAATAAAGTAGGAGG
Source organism: Phasianus colchicus (assembly GCF_987193195.1). Taxonomy (NCBI): domain Eukaryota; kingdom Metazoa; phylum Chordata; class Aves; order Galliformes; family Phasianidae; genus Phasianus; species Phasianus colchicus. The sequence continues at coordinate 99,798,878 of NC_143437.1, read as the reverse complement.
CAATTACCTTTGGAGCAATGCTCGTATATTTCTATGTTAGCATGCAATTTGTGTTGGTAAGTTTGATGCTAAAATAAAGGACTAGCTTTATAAATGTGAATATTGTCACTACGCTGGATAGTAAAGTGCTAATTCTGTGGCAGAATTGAGTTTTGTGGACATAAAAAAGGCCAAGAGATTTTCATTTCTGAAAAACATTTCAGGCATATTATTTTGTGGTTGTAAATCCTCAGCCATAACTGTCTTTCTAAACAGAATCCCAGCTGCTGTATAGCTTCTCGAGCGCATTATTTTATTTAATTTGCCTTATTTCCCTGTCTGCCTGGTTGTTTTGTTTTTCCTCTGTAATTTCTTTAAGATACTGTTTGTGTTGTGTCCTTCCCAGCACAATCATTTGTGAAAGAACAGAGTGTGAGTGTGTGCTTCAGGACAACAGCTGAGAGGTTAATAGGAAAGTGCACCTTGCCTCTGCTTCAAGAATGAGTATGGAACAGATGATTTTAAGATGGGAAGACTTCAGGAAATGTTTATTATCTAATTCTCCTTCCGTTCCTTTCAACCATCATTCTTTTGTCTCCATACTCTCTCCTGTTTTTGCAGGTTGCCACAGTGATTGTCTGTCCCCTACAGCATTTGTATACATCCACTGAACTCCAGAAGCTCTGCTGTGAGTTTAGCTTTTGGCAGGCAGAGTATGTAGGAAGTCAGTGCCTTACAAAACTGGAAGCTGATTGCTGTCTACTTCTTTCATATCTGAAGGACTCAAGGGCCAGAAAGCTTTTCACTTTTCTGTTTTTGTTTTCACGTGTTTTGTCTGTTTGGTTTTTTGTTTTGTTTGTTTGCTTTTTTTTTTTTTTTTTCCTGTTTGTATCAGTTGACCTAATAAAAATTATTACCGTTGCCTATAGGATTTGTTTTTACCCCAGAACTTCACAGCAACAGAACATCTGTATCTCAGCTCTTGCTATCCAGGGGCAAATGCCCACATTCACAAATGTATTATTTCCTCTTCTCATGCATTTTTTTTTCAGTATTTTTCTTTTTCAGATAAAGCCATTTTAAGATTCCTATGATTCTATGATCCCTTTGTAGTTTGTTTCTGCTTTTAGAATTGTTTCAGGGTTGTGGAGTTGTGAAGAATGAGATAAGAATCTGTAAGTAATAGTGCTTCATCAGTCCCAGTTTCCTGGATAATGCAGTGTGGCTCCATTGGACAAAATGATGCAGCATACCATAAACTTAACATAATGTGTTATAAACCTTACTGCTCAAATACTGGCCTTTTACATAAAAGAAATTTGCAAAGAAATATAAATAGATGTTAGCTTCCCACAAAAATAAAACGTCTGTCTTTTGAGTACTGCAAAATTGAGAACTAAAAAGGACAAATAAATAAAAAAATGTGAGGCAGTCCTTTTTACACCGATTAACTCATTGGCTTGATTTAAACTGTATAATCTTGCAGTCTCAAAGACCAAGATCCTTTTGGGGTTAAACATGCAGAAGAGAAAACAAAGATGGGGAATACAATCTGAGAAAGAATGATAACAGAAATGCCCATATCCTGCTATATAACTGGAAAGAGAACATAGAGACATCAGTTAAAGAACCTCAGAGATACCTGTCTGGAGAATGAATCAGCATCCTGGATTTTCTATCAAGATTCAAGCCACTGATAGCCTTATTTAGCCATCTTATTGAAAGAGGAAGTGAACAGCCAATTCAGACTTACTGTCTCTGTGCCATGCATGGTTTGTACATCTCTGCCATACTCTCCTAGGTCATTTCTTTTTCAGGCTCAAAGACCCTGAGCCCACTCAATCATTCCAAACATGGAATCTCTTATACACCACTGGTTAGTCTTTTTCTAAATCTTTTCTGACACTTTCACTAGCACATCCCACCTATAGCACAGGGTTTGCCCCCAGTTTTGCAGTGTGTACTTGTATCTATTTGACTACAAATTGTGCTGTGATGAGGAGGACACTTGAGTGATTCGAGAAATGATTGCAACAGAAATTGAGGCTAAGAAAAGACTGGCATTTAAAAGCATATGGCACAAACCTCTGATAGCTTCTCTATTACAAATGATATAGAGCCATTACAAGGCTTTCTGCTATATAACCTGAAGCCACTGAATGTTTTCTGCTAGCTGCATTAAGTGCCAACATATTTGTTTCAGACCTTCTGACTCTGACATTTTTTTATGCTAAGTTTGGTACGGTGCAACTCCATTCTCACTGAAATACTCCTGGATCACATCAAAGAATAAGGGAGGAAAAGAAAGCACTTGAACTCTCACTTTGAAGCCTCCATTTTACTTCAGATTATTTCCTCCCAAGTCTTAAAGTGTAGCTGAGGGTTTTTAATGCATTAAAAACAAGTTATATCTCAAATGCAGGATCATTCTGATGTACTTCTTTCAGAAAATGCAAAAATCTGCAATTGGAGAAGCTGGAGGGAAGGAGACAAGCTGGAAAGATTTCAGTCATCTCTTATAGGAAAACTGACTGACAGAATAGTTCTGCTCAGGGATGGATGAGCACAGAAGCATGATAGGAGGGAGCTCCAGATTCTGACCCCTTTTTCTTCTTCCCAGCTGTTCATGAATACAGCCTGTTCCCCATCAGCTGCCGTGCTGATTGAGTGAGGTCAGAGGAACATCCACGCTGAGCTGTAGCAGCACAGAAGCTGAATGCTTTGAAAAGCCATTTTGGCTATACACAGACTTGTAGATTGTTCGTTCAGGACTGTCTGAAAGGAAGATGCATTGCTGTTTCAGAGCAGGCAAAGAAAGAAATGCTCAAAGTTTTGGGGATGCCTTTTGCAAAGTTGCCATAACCCAGTGTATTTCTAAAGCCTGCTTACTAATGAGGGTTTTGTTCTGAAATGTTAAAGGCTGGGATTTCTTCTGAGGAGGGAACATTTCCTCAGTTCCACCTGGAAGCCAAATCAGCAGAGCTGCATGGCAGTGCAGGCTCTGTGCTCAGAAGAGCCAGAGAGCAGTGCTTTTGTGTAGCATCAGCTAAAATCGTTATGTGGTCCCATCTGTTATATCTCATCACAGAGACTGCTGGAAATCAATTTTGTTTGTTGTTATTGCTAAAGAATTCTTAAAGGAGGTATGTTTAAAGGCACTGCTGTCCAGAACAGCTTGCAAATATCTATACATTTCTTGCTCATTAGAAACCACCATTTGGTACTGCTTACTGCCATGTTGTACATGACCAAGACAATAATGCTTCCAGAATCTTCAAAAATAAGTTTCATTTGTGTTAAGAGAATGCATATATAAACATCATAGAACTGCTTGTGATTGTGTTGTTTTGCTCTTCTTTTTTAAGCTTAATTCTATTTATAATGTTATTCCTGGAGAAGCACATTTCAACATGGCTCAGGTTTTAGTACACTGCTTTCTTTGCTTATCAGAATCTCACAAACTGCCTTTCCTTTATTGCCTTTTATAAAAGGGTATAAGGAGCTCAAGTTCATGTCGTGCCTAAAGATAAAGCTATGAGGGCTGCTCCAAAAGTAATACCTCCTACTTTTATTATGTTGATCCACGATCTCAGAGGCGGATATTGGTGGTATGGCAGTAGAGGCTGAACCTTCCCTGTTACAGATTTTTTGCCATGTGACAGGTGGCAGCAGAGAGGCAGTCTGATAAAATGGTGTCTGACATGGAAGAGCAGATGAAGCAGAGATGTGGAGTTGAATTCCTCCATATGGAAAAATTTGTGTCTATTGACATTCATCGATGCTTGCTGAACAGAAGCATCTTCTGTGGATGTGAACACGGTGAGGCAGTGGGTGGTGCGTTTCAGCAATGGTGATATCAAAGACAAGTCACGTTGCAAATGGCCTTGTAGATTTTGATGAGCGTAACATGAAGGCTCTTGTTCATAGCTGCAAAAATGCACAGCTAATAGTGGTGACTACACTGAAAAATGGTGGTTTGTAGCTGAGAATGTCCTGTATCAAATAGGGTTATTATGCCTTTTGTATCTGTTGTGGTTTCCATGGAAACAAATAGGAGATATTACTTTTGGAGCAACCTACATACAAAGGAGCTTCAGTACTACAAAGCCAATGATGAAATGCTTAACTGTAGGGTGTTCTGCTGCTCTGTGAAAACACAGCACTCAATGTCTGTCCTCTACAGATAAGTGTCTAAGCAAAAGAAGAAAAGCAACAAAATGAGTTTGCCAGAATTGTTCAATGCAGCTTTTAAAATTCTTCTGGAGTTTAATACCCAAAGTTGAAATAAAGACAAACAAACCCATCATTCTTTCTCCCCTATCAAATAAAATCTCTGTACAGTCTGTGGTTAGAGAGCTTATGGGGGACTTAAGAGACTTCTTCATGTTCTGACCAGACCTTCTAAATAGCTGAAAAGCATATGAACTAATCTAGTTCATGTACATAGCAGTACGCTAAGCACAGGTGTTCAGGGATGTACTACTCAGTAACTTCATAGAAATTGTTCTGCTTTGGATAATTAATCTCTGGAACAGAGGTTTGCATCTGATCCTGTGTCTCAGTACTCGTGCTTCCAAGACAAGAGAACAGAAAGTCAACCTTTATGTCTGTCAGTAATTAAAGAAATAGCATGAAAAAAGAATGCTAAAATGAAAGATTCAATTTTCTCAGAAAAAAATGAGTGTTTGGAGAACTAGAAACCTGTCTTGGCATGCATGGCCAGCTTTCTGCTTAGAAACCTACAGAAGAGAAAACCCTACCCACCCAGCTAGCACTTCAGTAGTTGGGTACTGTATGGGAACTGCTGAATCACAGCCTAAACCTCTGATTGATCACCTGAAGCGAGCAATGAGTCAGCCACAGGAGCACAGGTGAAGGCAATTCACCTGTATTGCTGGAAGAGGTGGAGCCTGGCTTCACCTCTCCTAGACCCATTTATGAGCTGACTACCAGTGGGGTAGGATCTCTTTCTGGAGATCCCTCCTTTTTTTTTCAGTAAGCCCAGGACGAGGGTAAGCAATCTATCTATTCTCTTTTTGGTATAATAACCTGTTTAGCCAAACTCTCTTGTTTATTTCATGATTATAACATCTTATTACGTAGGTACAATGACACCACTGTGGCCCTGGAAGGTTGATCATCATGGTCTTTTGCAGAAAATTTAAACTGAGGAATGTATTAAACCCAATTCATCTGGCTTTACAAGGGAATAAGACAGAGAGAATTCAGAATGAGGATTAATCATTTTATGACCATAGAGTAGGCTTAGGTACCTGTAGGACTTGGGATAGCTAGCAAGTGAAAGCCTCTACTAGGGCAAAATTGGTACTTTTTTTCGGTGTCAGTTATCTAAACTGCTATTGATTTTTAACTTTTTGAGATTAATCCTGGTTATTATATAATCTTCAAAATCTGTTTGTACTGGAGAATATTCTGATGATATCAGATTCTAGTTTAAAATATACTTTCTTCCTGAGGGCAACGAATTTACTTGGTGAGGTTTGTATATTCCAGTTAGATGCAATTTCTACCACTAGCAGTACAATCAGACCAAAGGAAGTACTGAAACTTCTGATGATTCTGTAATTTGTGTGGTTACCCTTCATTCAATGGTATTTCTGCATGGTCTAGTACCAGATCTGGAGGTTGGTGGGCCTGCCTGCGGTAAGGGGGTTGGAAGTTGATGATCCTTTGGTTCCCTTCCAACTCAAGTGGCTCTATGATCTTGGGACTAACTCTTGCAGCATAGGTCAAAAGTGATAAGTGCTACCGCGGTTTGCTATTTTGGCATATGAGCCCTTGAATGAACACATTCCTCACAACTCACAATTCCAGCTTAAATAAGATTTCTAAAAGATATGTTTAAGATTTACAAATCTCACCCACAGGCTGCAGTAAGAAGAGTTATGTTATGCCAGGTCTGTACTTATGCTTCTGAGAGAACTGTGCATCTAGAATAAGTATCATCTAGATACTTATCTAGATCTAGAACTCTAGAAGTGTCTGGCTAAAGGATGGGTACTCTATGGCACAGCACGTAAATAATAATCATATTGTAATGTCATTAGAGAATTCTTTAATTTGGCATATTCATAATACCAAATGTTGGACACAGTAGTGTACTGTTTAGATGAGGTAAACATTCTCTGTATCTCCTGCTACAGACAGTGGGAATAAAGCACTTTAAGATGACAGCTTACACTACAAAGATCTGATGTCTCTGGAAATCTCTCTTTGGTGCCTGTGCTTTTTTATTATGTGGAACAACCCTGAACATCTGTCTAGAAAAGAGGTGAGGAGGCAGATCCCAAGAAAAGTCAGAAACAGGTTTCCCATTTTTGCAGTGTCAGGATTGCCCTTACTGAAGGATCTTTATTCTTCAAGGTGAACATAGGACCACAAGGTCTATGGGAGCAAATAGATTGAAATACAGAAATCAGATAACCTTAAGAAGAGCTGAGAGTGGTCATAGCTAATCCCCTAGCTGTGGGGATTTTCCAAAAGCTGTAAAGGGAAAGTGTTGATTTTGTTGGAGCTCAAGAAGCCTCCAACAATTGCTGGACTCAAAATGAGACCGCAGGAATACGCACAACTTTCAAGGACATAGCTGGCAGGGAACATTTTTTTTTTATTATTCTAGTCTGTCCCACTTTGTTTTTTTTTTTTCGTTAAAAAGTCATAGAGCGTAACCCAGCAATTCAAAGCTCTCCTGTTATTTTTGGTGTGTTCACTTGAAGAGTACAGCAAATCATTTCAAAGCTCTGGGTTATTTGAATGTCCTAGCTCTCCACGTGAGAAAGATATTATGTGCTTTTTCTTGATCTCAGAAATTCAAGCTTCTGAAGAAGATAGATGTTTATTTCTTATTTGCCTCCAATTTGCTAGGTTTTACTCCATTAAACAAAGAATAAAGTTATTGTTATTTAGTTGTTTTGGAAGTTTTTTTTTTTTCTACAGCAAAGCAAAGGACCAATTTAAGGGACCAACTTAAGGAAACACGATCATGTCCTTTGTCCTCTCTCCCTGCTCAGCCACAGACCTTAAATTTCTAGCAGAGGCACGATGCTCTCATATAGCCTATATCTCTACTGTAAAAAAAAAAAAAAATGTGCCTTTTTGAGTCTAATTGGTTCTAAATTGTCTCTGAGACCTCCATTATCCCCTCACAACCCTTAGGTGGCTGTTAGCTATGCTATATGTGATGCCAGTGAGCAATGATGTCTTCAGGATGGCAGTGGAGGATGGGAATAACTGGTTTCTACACCTTTACTCCAATGAATAGTCTTCATTGTTAGAAAGGATCCAGTAGTAACTAAGGCTTTAAAATCAGTTGAAGTTCCTTAACACAATTCTTAACCTAGCCTGTTGCGGAAGTGGCCGTTCACTGTAAAATTTTGCAGGAACATATTTGCAGAGACTGTCTCATATCTAAGTATAATTTGTTGTTGGGCCTTAAGAGTTGCAAACAGCAACTTTCTATGTTCATTTCCATTATCTATTTTTTAGTTAACATTTGAGAGCTTGAGAACCATATCTTATGGCTAACAGAAGAAATATGCTGTTGAGGTTGCTACATATTAATAAACTTTTTATCTTTTTTACAAAACACATCTGGAAAAAAAGTTGATATTGCATATATATTTAGTTATTGGTATATATCTTCCTAAAGACAACATGCGTAGAGGAGTTCTGGTTTTCCTTCCCTTAGGTCTGCTATGAAACATATGTTGTTCAAGTAGAACTATTTTCAGAGGAAGTTTCAGACCTTTCTGAACTTCAAGACTTGGATTCCCTTCACTTTAATTTGAGGTCCTTGAGGCTGCTTCCACCGTTATCTTCTCTCCCTTTGTAGTCAAGAGGGGAGGAAGACAGGGTAGATCTTGCAGGTTGAGTTGGCCTCTTGAAGCCCACATCTGTTCTTTCTCTGCAGAGCTCTGACACCTCAGCTGGATTTCCTTGCCAAAAATGTAAAAATGTGGCATACAGGAAAGAGGAGAAAACAGTGCTTTTATTTCTTTTGTCATCAGTTGCATGAAACGGCTAAAATATAAGGAAATGGTCGTGCTGCACAGCTGCCTTGGCTGCTTTCAGGCAGTCCAATAAGTAAGAGCTGTCTCAGAACTTTCCTTAACATCTATCCTGAAAAACAGAAGTCAGTATTGCCTATCCTGGCATTAGTTAGTACCTAACTCCAGAATTGGAGAAATTAACAGAAATATTTGCAGAATAAGTTTTTTCTGACACCTGAACTATTGGGATCCATTTGTGATATGGTAAAAACCATATGCTCCAGAAGTGTATAAATTTCTGCTTATCTTTTGTGTTGGGACAAAGATTAAAGAATAAAAATCCAAGGGAATTGCAACAAGAGTTGGCCATTATATGGCCAATTCACTTTCATTTGAACGTTAAAAAAAAAAAAAAATCAGCTAATTCTTGTATAACAGCTTTAGCAAATTAAGAGCAACATATTCAATCCTGCCAGAGTTCAAGACAGGTGGTAAAAGAGTCAGAAGTCCACTCTGGAAGCATCATGAGATGAACAGCTGCCCTTACATACTTGGGTTTTGCTTAGCTTTGTGGAGCTGCAGGATGCATGTTGTTGAACGAGAACAGTTGGTCAGAACAGAAACTATGGTGCAGAAGAGGGGATTAGATCGAGTAGCATCTGCATAGCTATGAAAGTGCACATCGTGGCTTTGTAGGGATGAGCCAAAAAAAGAGGATTCAAAACATAGATCCTGTAGGAGGGGAAAAAAGCTACACAGCACTATGCTGCCCCAAAAAGATTGCCGCTGAGCTGCGTGTGAAATAGGATTTAAGGTATGACAGAGTTCCAGAGGGCACCTTCAGCAGCATGAGGCTTGCTGAAAGTGTGCTGAAGCAGGCTGTCTTAACACCAAGGAAAACATACCTTCTCACTTAAGCTGCAGTAAGCATTCCTGCAGTAAAAGTGTTTTTCACTGAAGTGTCTGATTACGACTGAGTGCCCAGTGATGCTCAGGTGATTTTTTGGTGGGCTACCTGCTTTGCACAAAAGAGGAATGAGTGAGTAGTGCAGCCATTCTGAGGATAAACATCACTGTGAAAGAATGGACTTGAATGGCTGAGTTCCTTGCTGATTTTAATATAATTAACCACTGTCATCTTATCCTCACTCTGATATTCTAAAGAGCAACTTAACCAAATGGAATCTGTGAGCTCTGTTAAAGATGATGTAAGCATTCTTGTATGCTGCTGAGATAGATATTAGAACTAAACCCAGAAGGTATTATGGGCTGTGGCCAGATATAACCTGTCTACTGACTTAGGGCACAGTTTGTGAAACTTTCACACTCTCATGAAAACAGGATTCACAGCTTAAACATCCACAGATACCCATAAGGTGGTGACTGCCACCTGGGGATGTGCTACCAAGTATTCAGCCAGCTTAATGAGTTGTGAGACCTCTGCTTTAGGACTCTGTTATAGGTATGTCACAGGATTTAAATGAAAAGTGTTCATTTTAGAGAGGAGTACATTAACCAGAAGGAGGAAGTGCTGTTCTTTCTCCATCTGTTGAAAATAGGTCTGTGGCAACAAAAATGCAAAATAATAAAAACAATAGGAATATGCTTCTGTCTTCCAATGAGATGAAGCAAGTGGAGGAGAGGAAAGAGAAAAGAGATCCTACTATTCAGGGATGGCAATATATATTGTGTTCTGAAAACTATCAATGTCCAGCAAAGCCATTGAAGATATGCATTAAGAAATTGCTGTGAGTTTCTCTAGTAAAATGCACAAGTCCTGTTTTATTAACCAATAAAACAACTTAGCTTCTCAATATAAAAATATTTATTAGTAATGAGATGTATTCTCACCATTGTGATGGTACTTGTAACATATCAAAGAGTACTCTGCCACCCACAAGTGCCACAGACTTTAACCCATCTGAATTTTTGAGAGGAAAGCTACACAAAAGATTCCATTACAAGACTAAGAATTTTTGCAAGATTTATCCTTTAATTATTTTTCCCCACATGCAATTGCAATAAATTTTCACTCCTTAAAAGAAAGAAACCATTAAAGTCTTAGAGAAATTAAAAGCCTTTAATGAAATCTCTATATGAAATACTTTTGTGAGGTGCTCAGGAAATTGTTTATCCTTGACCAGGAGGGAGATAATTTTTAGTTCAAGACACAGAACTCTCCTTGCAGATTCTTGCATATTTCTCTGCAAGAAGGTAAGAAGAGGGCTCTTCACTCCTCTTGATCAGGATGCAGGCAACACATATCTACAGGGCAGTTAAAGAGTGGGCTGAGTATGTCCAAATCCAGCAGATTTGTTTTATATATATGAGTTGAAATGACCAGATCTCACAATATTAAGAAATATTAGAATTGTAGAATCATAGAATCCTTAGAGTTGGGAGGGATCTCTATGGCTATCTAGACAAATTTCCCTGCAATGCACAGAGACATTCACAGATGGATCAGGTTGCCCAAGGCCTTATCCAGCCGTGCCTTGAAAGTCTTCAGTGACAGGGCATCAACCACATTATGAAGCAACCTGTTCCAGTACCTCACCATTCCCACTGTAGAAGACTTTTGCCTTATATTTAAGTTAAATATACCCCATATAAGTTGAAAACATTTCCCCCTGCTCTATCACAACAGACCCTGATAAAGAGTCTCTTGCCTTCTTTCCTATGCTCCCCTTTACATATTGAAAGGCTGCTATCAGGTCACTTAGCAGCCTTCTCTTCTCCAGGCTGATCTGCCGCAGCTCTCTCAGCCTGTCCTCATAGGAGAAGTGTTCCATTTCTTGGATCATTTCTGAGGCCCTTCTCTGGATGCGCTACAACAGGTCTATGCCTCTCCTGTACTGAGGACTCCACATCTGGAAGCAGTGCTTCAGGTGAGGCCTCACCAGCACAGAATAGAAGAGTAGGATCACCTCCCTTGAGCTGTTGGCCACCCTTCTTCTGGCACAGCCCAGGATACAGTTGGCTTTCTGGGCTGTGAAGGCATGTTGCTGGCTCCTGTCCCACCCACCAGCAGCCTCAGGTTTTTTTTTTTTTTTTTTTTTTTTTTTTTTTGCAGGGCTGCTCTTAATCCTTTCATCCCTCAGTTTGTATTGGTAATGGCGGTTGCCTTGACCCAGATGCAAGTTCTTGCACTTGGATTTGTTGAACTTCATGAGGTTCACCTGGGCCCACTGTTCAAGCCTGTCTAGTTCCCTCTGGATGGCATCCCATCCTCTGGTGTGTCAACCACATCCCATAGCTTGGTGTCATCAGAAAACTTGCTGAGGGTGCACTTGACCTCAATGTCACAGATGAAGATATTAAAGAGAACTGATCTCGGGGGACTACTCATCACTTAACTCCATCTAGATATGGAGCCAATGACCACTGTTATCTGGACTTGATTCTGCAGCCAGTTCTTCCTCTATTGAACAGCCCACTCTTTAAATCCATATCTTTCCAATTTGGACAGAAGGCTGTTGTGAGTACTGCATCAAAGACCTTACTGAAGTCCAGATAGATGACATCAGAGGCTCTTCTCTTGTCCATTGATGCAGTGACACCATCATAGAAAGACACTAGGTTACTGAAAGAGGATTTGCCCTTGGTGAAGCCTTGCTGGTTTTCCTGTATCAACTCCCTGCCTTCCTTGTGCCTTAGTAGTTTCCAGAAGGATCTGTTCCACTATCTTTCCTGGCACAGAAGTGAGACTGACAGCTCAGTATTTCCTGGGGTCATCCTTTGAAGTCTTTAGAATCATAGATCCATTTTTATAATATGAAGATACAGTTTTTCTGTGTTTCAGTGATTGCAGTGTGGTTCAGTTTTAATACATATCTATTTATCTGATCAAATGTTTTAACATTTGTGATAACTTTACTGTAATGGTGACTTTGACTGCTTTTCCTTATTTAGGGTTGATCTGATTTTTGATTCTAGAGTAAGATTCAATGTCCTTGCTAACCATATGGAATGCAGAAACTTCCTTCAACCTATTATTCTTTCGATACCTGATGAATTTTCAGAGATCGTGTAAGTATGCAATTGCTTGTTAATTAATCCCTGATTCAAATGCAATTAAAATTATTTCTAAAAAAGGTTAGCCATGTACAGATCTCCTTTTATTTTGAATGATCTTGATAATTGGTGAACGTGGATTCTTTAGACACTTCTGAGTTGAAGTATTTAGTTTCAGTGAAGATATTAATGATTATCAGATACACATTTGTTCTTGGTGAATGAGAGGTGTAGTCAGGTCAGCAGCTCACATTTTAAACGGTATGACCTGACATCGTTCTGATATCAGAGAATGCTCTGATATTCATTATCCTTTCTCACCACCTCATTTGTACTGCACAGCTCTCTCTTTAAAATAGGTCCTCAATAATAGTTCTTGAGAAAGGAATTCATATAAATATCAGCAGATTAACTCAGTGAAGATGCATCAATATTTTACCAACAGAATAAAACACCTTTAGTCTGTTGCTTCTCGGAGTATGAAAAGAATGATGAAATGTTGGTAAATTTGAAAGAGCAGTCTGGCATCATTAAGAAAGTGGGTGGTAAGGTTTAACTGGCTTCTTCATGGAGAGATGTACTGTGGAGGGCTGGACTGGACCTCACATGCTGGTGCCTGCACAACCAGACAGGTGCTGCTTGGTGAGTGCTGTTGCAGGCTGTAGGAACAGATTGCATTTCTAAGCAAGAGCTTCACCTGCTGGGGTCCTTATACAACATGTGCCATCAGCCTCTAAAAATAGTACTCTTCAGGGAGTATAATGAACACACATCTTAGAACATTATATATATCTCAGTCTCAAGTAGTTGAAATAATTCCTCATAACTGTCTGTAAAGATAACAGGTTGAGACCATAGCTTTAAATTTCTAAAGAATTGCTTTTACCCATGGTTTTGCTGGCAAATTCTCTCTGTTCTTTCTGTGGCAGCCAATCCTCATTTCTTATATCTTGGCTCTGCCATTATTCCTGCTGAATTCAGTGAAACTGCTTTGAGAACCTCAGCCAGAAATCCACAGGACCTTGTATCAAGCCAACAGTAAAACAGTGCTTAAGATGAGGATGAATTAGATAAAAACAACATCAATGAACAAGGAACATCGGTGGCAAGTTTATGTAAGAATGAGTCTCGTTATTTATTAAATTGAAAGCAGTACTCTCATTGAAGTTTCTCATCAGGTTACAGCAAGATTTGACCAACATGACTGAGGGAGAAAAATAATTTTTCTAACTTGCATGCTCCTTCTTCTGATTATTTTGTCAAATTACTTGCATTGTATATCAGTAACTGATTCCCTGCTGAGAACAGGGTGATATAATATTAGATGTTTCAGGACAGAACTCCTTTAAAAATAAAATATATATATAATTTAAGCAAAATGTCTTATGTAGAACTGCAATTTCAACCAATTGCATGTCTTCTTTCTGCTTGTATATTATGCAAGGACTAATTCATAAACAAAATCATTTTAATTACCAAAAAATGTTTTACTACTTTTATTTTGAACATTATAGGAATCTCTAAAGATCTGTTTGTGAAATATTTAGATGCTCAGGCTAGATACTGTAGTCATAATCAGTGCTATTCCCTTAATGACAGGATAATGATTTAAGAAATTATGTTTATCAGGCTGCAAGATTAGGCCCATTTTATTTGTTCTGTGTGAAAAATAAAACAAAACACCAAAGTAACTGAATGAGCAATGTACAGAAGTAAAAAAACAAACAAAAAACAAACAAAAAAAACCATGATAATGCTTAATACAGGAAGACTCCATGTAGAGACATATAATAGTAGAATCACAATGAAAGCATGATATTTTGTACATCAGAATATAACAATATGGTCTAAAAGTATGTTTTTCATACATAATACTTCACTTTTTTCCCTGTTCAAAATGTTGTACTTCTCAGCCTTTCTAGACAAAAAAAAAAAAAAAATTATGTTAGTAACATCCAGTTATGTGGGTAAGGGCTAATGTAATTTTAAAATGAGATTCTGAAGATAGGACTCATCTGCCTTTTATTAGCCACCTTGGGTTGTATTTCAGGTCAAAGAAGAGAAGCAAGTGCTCTTTGCTGTGATTCTTTTCAAAAAGCTGATAGATTACCTCGAGTTACTTGGTTGGATCTACATGCCTATATTGTAGAGGTTTTCCTTTTCAGGAGTAATTAATTATTCTATCAAGAAACCTAAAAATATCTGGATTATATTTATAGTATAAAAAAAAAAAAAAAAACAATTAATTACCTACAAAGCTATCTAACCAGAAATAACAGAATTTACTTTGCATTATAAGTTTTAGCCTTTGAAAGAATAAAAACTCCAGATGATTGTATTTAGAGTGATGTATTGCCTGGCAGCATCTCTTTTGACCGTGTCCCAATCCATGAATTCTTCCACCTTATTCTTAAAACAATTTCTACAATTTAACAACTCGATTCTTCATGAACCAAGCTTTTTCATTCATGTGGAATTTAATGCCAGGTCCTGAATTTAAAGAGCGAAGGCAAAATCCAAAGAGTCAATTTTTTGGTTTGTTTTATTTTTGTATTCAGACTTGCAACTGCCATACTAAATGACATATGTCCTCACAGCAGATAATCTCACAGGTGAACTCAAGAGATATTTATATCACAGTAATGATGCAGAAGGATACAAATATTTTGCTCAGGAATGAGAAGTGGTAAATAGTGTGGTAAAAAGAGGTGGTAAGAGGCAATGTTTTGGAATTCCTGTTTTCACAGGACTTGTTCCTCAAAGCCTTTAATCATAGACTCATAGAATGGCCTGGGTTGAAAAGGACCACAATGATCATTGACTTCCAACCCCCTGCTATGCGCAGGGTCACCAACCAGCAGACCAGGCTACCCAGAGCCACATCCAGCCTGGCCTTGGATGCCTCCAGGGATGGGGCATCCACAACCTCCTTGGGCAACCTGTTCCAGTGTGTCACCACCCTCTGGCTGAAAAACGTCCTCCTAATATCTAACCTAAACCTCCCCTGTCTCAGTTTAAAAGCATTTCCCCTTGTCCTATCACTATCCACTCTCATAAACAGCCGTTCCCCCTCCTGTTTATATACTCCCTTTAAAGCTAATTTCTCTTTCTGTGACCATCTTTATAAGATTATTCATCTTCATTTTGAGGATTAGAACTCTTTTTGTGTGATGTGAGAGTTTGTAGGAAGGGTAGCTTCATTATCTCAGCTCTGCTGAACTTCTATGAATTTGCCTTACAGTTGTTTTGTTAGAAGGCTAATACTGATTTTTGCCCCGTAGTGTTACTTATTTCTCAACAAATTTAACGCTGGTTCAAAATGAAGTCTTTAAATATTGGCTGAACCACAATTGGCTTCTTTGTGCTGTGGGTTTGTGCTGTGGTATTTCTTGGAAATGTGGTCATCTTATTCTCTAGCTGGATCTTTCCTAGATTACCCCCCTCTGACTTTCCTCCCAGAATGTAAGCAGGAAAATGAAAGAATGTTACAGGAGTTGGTACAAAGGACCTACCCAACATATACATGAATACTGAAGATTTTAGACATAGACATTTTGGAGCTATTGGAATCCTGGCATATAAAGACATATGCTGTGTATTTAGCTTATTTCTGAAAGCTTATTATTTGGAAGCTGTCAGCAATTCCAATAATCATTACATCCCAGGAGGGAATCCAAAAGAATGGAGGAGTGCCTGTGCTCTCATTCAGAGTGAGAGCAGAGCTTGAGTCACTGCTTATTTCCTGTCAGGCTCCCAGTCTTTTCCCAGATCTCTGCCCACTTGCATCCTGAAAGCAACTTATGAGATATTATACTTTTTTTTTCCATAATCAGCTCGGAGTTGTGTTGGAAGACATCAAGCACTGGGACTTGTTAGATAGACTGTGCATAGACTGATAAATTTCTTGATGCATTATCTGTTTCTAAATGATCAGTGGACTGCCAGCACACACATTCTTCATAGCACTTTTAAGCAACAGCATAATATCGTTATGTAAGTACTAATATTTATGGGAAATTATTCAAGAGATTCAATGAATTTTCTCTTCTAAGAAGAAACTTATCTGGAATTGACCTAGATGAACTCTTTTAGCCTAAAATTTAATTAATTTGACTTGTCTATTCTTTGAAAGAACAGGCTTGAGCTACTCAGATCTCTGGACATGTTATAAAGTGTTTTTCTAATTTTGTTCATTATTTAGCTGAGAAATCAGAATAAAGGAAAAAAGTTTTAAAGAAGCTATGTCCTCCTTAAAGTCTTTTTGCTTATATTACAGAAAAAAATACCCTCATTAAAATTTATATTATATACTGAGAGTTTATAAAAGAGCTATTTTTAAATGATAATGTATTTAAAATGTATGCTATGCAACTAATGTTTTTTAATATTTGCCATTTACCCTAGAGACTTAACCAGCTCCATACTATTCAATTTAATTACAGTGCCACAGAAATCTTTTATGATAAACTCTTGTTTATCATTATATTATGATGTTCACCTCATCACCACATTTAATGAGTTTTGAATGGATGGTGTGACAGTAAACCAGGTCCTTGCCTTGTATTTGGAGGGTGCAATGCATACTGCTGCTAATAATGAATGAGTCCATGCTTGGCTAATTGTCTATAGAATGTTCCAGCCCCTTGTATCTAAACATTCCCTAGTACCATTTGAAAGGACCTGGCCAACACCTGATATATTTTCTTACATTCTTCTCCAGAAAGCCATGAACAATGGCAGCTCGTGAAAAGAAAATAAAGGCTTGAGAAATGAAACATTAAAAATCTGAGCATTTATATGTGGCCTATGTTAACACTTTAGGGAGAAACTGTGTTTTGGCTAGCAGTGAGCATGAGGTGCAGTGCAAATAAATGGGCTCCATTACCTGCCTTGGGCAGCAAGGCATGGAGTGAAGATGCCAGAGGAGAGTGATAAAGGGCAAAAAAGCAAAGGGTTGATCTGCTGTTTGAAACAGCTTGTCTGATTTGCTTCAGATTTACAGGAAAGTAAAAACTACCAGAGATGTGCAGTGCAATCAGACCAGGGGAAAAAAGCATGGACAGAACCCAGAAAAAAGACAAGAAAGCCAGCAGAGCTGCTGTGCTTGGGGTCAGTGCTGCTGGTGAACTGAATCACTTCTTCTGAATGCAAGTGGATAGAAGGGTAGTTAACTACTGTCTAAGGCTCTATCAATACTAGTAGTTTAAAGCAATCCTAACAAGCAAATCCAATCCTTCTCTCCAGGTACAATGCTGCGATAGGTTTCACAGCCTGTTTGCCACAAATTTCTGATGACTGAAGAGGAGATGGGTTTTGCTTTGTTCTGCATAGTCCCTGAGTATCTCCAGCAGGAACTCTGACCTGAAGTCCTTTTCACCCAAAATATTTAGGGAGTACAGGGGACTTCCTATCCCTTTAATATAACTGGAACACTGTCTTCAGAATGCTGTGGACAACTGTGGAAAATGTTCCTATTCACCCTGAAGGTTCCCATCCTCACACTTCTATGTGTATGAGACTGAGCATAGTTCTTATTCCTGCGTTTCTTTTCCAGTTTCCTACAAAATCTGTGCCACAAACAGCAGCTGGATTGTTAATCCATTCTAGGATTGTAAATACATCCTAGAATGGAGAGAGGAAGTCCCCTGCTACAAAGCCTCCAACTGTTTGTGCTATAACTCTTTTTCTCTTCTGTACCATGGGCAGATTCTTCTGTTTTTCTGCTCAGATTGTTCCATTGGTCTGTTTTTCTGACAACTTCCACAGTGTGACTTTAGGGTGTGTGAAAGCAGCACCTACATCGCCTGCATCCTCTTTAACTAAAAGAGTTTTCAGCATAGATACCTCCATCACTATGTTGTCAGGAAGATAAAAGTATGGATTAGAGTACTCATTGTTTTGTGCTTTTGATTTTTTTCCCTGTGGTATAAAATTGCTATAAAGCAGTGACACTTTTGTTACATTTTTTTACATTGAATAGCAATTCTCTGCCTTTATAACTATGATGCATATTTATATGGGTAGCCAATTTATCAGTACTGGGAGCAGTGATCTGAACCAGAATATTCAAAAATAATGTAATATAAATCCTTACAAAATAAAAAAATAGGATACGAAGTACCCCTTTAAGAATATTTTTGCAGGGGAGTTTGGTAATAATTAAGATTTCTAAAAGATCAAGGCTTTTTAAAACTGAATTTTGCATTCATGGTTATTATCTACAGATATAATTACTGTGATTTTTATTCCTCATAGCAACCCTTGATCTGCTGTACTGAAAAAGAAAAACAACCAAAAAGGGATGCATTATAATTCTTGGTGTTACATTTCATAAGGAAATTATATTTATCGTATATCATCAGTATTATATAATAGAAAACAGCCACAGTTAGGAGCAGCTATTGAGAAATGTTCAGCTAAGTGAAGCTTCGTGATTACACGAATGTTACAGAAAGATCAACTAGAACAGAATGGTATTTATGGCATTTCATAGGCATGAAAATGTATTTGTAATGCTGTGGTGAAGCTAGACTGTTAAGCAGCGGCATGTTATCATTCTTAAAGACACATTAATCTGACTTAATAAACGCATTTCATTTTGTACTGCTGTCTGCCATTTAACATTACAGATCAAAATGGAAGGGAAAATGATTATACTTACTCAACCTGTCACCTCAAATCTGAAGATTTGTGACAAATTTTCTTACTTCATTTTTATTCCCAACCCAGTGTAATGACAGGTAGGGACAGGATTTATGGCCATTCACTTTCAAATTTGAGCATGTCTGTAGGAAAAATCAGAATAAGGTAAAAGCAGCCATGGCTAAGCTGCTCTACTGGGCTTTATTGGAGAGGTCTCATATTCCCAAATGGGTTATGGGATATTTTTTAAGGACCTTTTGTGCATTTAGGATTAATTATGACAATTCTCTGATACCCAGACAATTCCTTGTACCAGACAATGAATTCAGATTAAATACCTAAAATTCGTTATGCAGAGTGAAATGAGCTAGGTGTCTTGGGTGAGGATACTTGTCTGTAGAGAATGAGGATATTTACGTCTGCAAACAGTAAATTAAAAATAAAAAAAAAAGTGTTTCTGAAAGCCTTTCTTCTGAACTTCAGAGAGGCTAAAGAAAGGAGTTTGGAAGCTGGGCTTTATTCTCAGCTTCAAAGGACTCAAATCACATGTTATATAGAAAAACAAAAAGAAGGTGGCTTATATAGGGCCATAAGTGAAATTATGTGGCTCTAGGCTAAACTAAAATATGAATGTTCCCTACCTGTGCTGCCAAATCTGGGCCTTTGCTCTAGGGGTCAGAGAAGACGTGCAGAGGGCAAAGGTAAAGTTATCTCACTTTGCAGACAATTTGGAGGAAATAGCAGTGAGGTTTAACACTGGGAATATAATATGTTTTTCTAATGTAATCTAGATAGGAACTGAAGTGCTTGGGGACAAATGATCAAAGAGAATTAAGATCTGTGAGCCCAAAACTCAGAAGAAATTAAAGCTGTTTTAAACAACTAATTAACAAACAAGACCAAAATAATGCAAAGATATTCAGTAAGGGTAAAATGTTTTGGTAGAGTGGCAAAAGATCTACAAAACATATCTATACTCTAAACGGAAGATTAGTGAAGGGTGAAGATTGCAGAGGAATTATATATTTTTATTGAACTTTGCAACAACTTTAGGTAGAGAAGAATGCAATGGAATTTATTTTGCCCAAATGTTAACTAGACCTAAGCATGCAAAAAGCTGCTTTTGCTCTTCCACATTCTTGCTTTACTGAAGCAGGTGGGGAACTTAGAATCATATTATATTTATGTCACTTAAAAAGTTATGTAAATAGTTGCAAAATCATTAAAAAAATGCACATAAGAGTTTAGTTAAACTGCCTAGAAACATCAATGTAATTTTTCAAAATTATTAAATAAGAATTGTAGGGGTTGGAAGGGATCTCTGGAGATCACAGACTCCATCCTTCCTGTTAAAGCAAGTTCCCTACAGTAGGTTACATAGGAAAGTGTCCAAGTGGGTCTTGAATATTTCCATAGGAGGAGACTCCACAATCTCTCCAGGCAGCTTATTCCAGTACTCTGTTACCCTCCCTGTAAAGAAGTTCTTCTCTGTGTTTTTATGAAACTTCCTGTGTTCCAACTTCTGCACCTTGTCTCTTGTTCTGCCATTGCAAGGTACTGAGGAGTCTGGGCTCATCAGCTTGACTTCTGCACTTTCAATATTTATAAACAAGGATGGGATTCTCCCTCAGTCTTCTCTAGGCTGAAGAGTCCCAGGTCTTTCAGCCTTTCCTTGTACAGGAGATGCTTCAGGCCCATTATCATCTTTGTCACCCTTCACTGGACTCTATCTAGGAGATCCATGTGTTTCTTGAACTGGGGAGCCCAGAACTGGATGCAGTATTCCAGATGTGGCCTCACCAGGGCAGAGTAGAGGTGTAGGATTACCTCCCTTGACCTACTGGCCACGCTCTTTTTAGTGCACCCCAGGATAACATTGGTCTTCCTGGCCTCGATGGCACTGCTGAAGAGGAGCTCTGCAGAGAAGGACCTGAATGTGCTGGTGGGCAACAGGTTGTCCATGAGCCAGCAGTGTGCCCCTGTGGCCAAGTAGGCCAGTGGTATCCTGGGGTGCGTTAAAAAGAGTGTGCCCAGCACACTGAGGAAGGTGATCCTCCCTTAATTCTATTCTGCCCTGGTGAGGCCACATCTCACATCTGGAATACTGTGTCCAGTTCTGGGCTGCTCAGTTCAAGAAAGATCTCTCACAGAGAACCCAGGGGAGAATGACAAAGATGATAACAGGTCTGGAGAATAGGAGACTGAGAGGGGATCTGACTGTTTATAAATATCTAAAGTTTGGGAGCCAATTGGATGAGGCCAGACTATTTTCAGTGGTGTGTAATAATAAGACAAGGAGTAATAGACAAAATCTTAAACATAGGAAGTTCTACAAATATGCAGAAGAGTGTGTTTACAGTGAGGGTGGCTGAGCACTGGAACAGGTTGCCTGGGGGAGTTGTGGAGTCTCCTTCTTTGGAGATATTCAGAATGTGCCCGCATGCTTTCCTGTGTGACTTTCTGGTTGGTTCTGTATTTTTTGGGGGGGAAGAACTCAGAAATGCCTGATTTGTTTTTTATATTCTTTCCTATAGTTATGGCTATTTTATGTATAAAAAATTAGAATTAAAGTGCTTAAACATTTAAGCCATCAAATAACTATCTAAATTAGGAGTGAACTGAATACAAAGTTGCAAGAACTTTTTTTTTTTCCCCCATTTCTTGATTTTTTTTTTGGTCAAAAAGCTTGCTGGGGGTGCATTCTCTTCCTTAAATCATATTGTTCTGTTACCAGCCCTACCATTCACTGCTTCATCAATTTTAAGTGGAAATACTTTTTAATAGCTAAAGAACCAGAAATATTTTTGCACATATTGCAAGGTCTGTGATATTTCCTAGTGTCAATAGTATCAAAGCTATAGAAAAGGGTGCCAGCTGCTTTATGGTAATGACCAAATCGCTTTTAGTTTATTACCCACAAATTATGCAAATGAATAATTATCTGGCACTGAGCTGGTCAAATGTTTATGCAGTGGTTATTATCAGTTACAACAGATAACACAGAGCAATTTACTGACTCTCCTTGAATAGACACTTGCTGAGTATAGTATCTATTCAAGGAAGAGTATCTATTCAAGTTGAAGAGTGAGAACCACAGCCCTTGATCTGTTGGCTGTGCTCTTGGTGATACAACTGAGAACATGATTTTCCCTTAGTGCTGCCAGAGCACACAGGCAATTCATGTTGAATTTGCTCTTACTCAAGGCTCCTGGCCATTTTGAGCAGACAGTCAGACCCCAAAGCAATAATCCCATCTGTGGATTATGATGTCTTATTCTGGACTTCACATCTACATTTTTTAAACCTCATGCAATTACTTTGGCTCATGTCCAGTTAGCTGTACATTCAGAATATAACATATCTGTCATGGGCAAGCTATCTCAAATCCAGTTTTCACACTGCTATGAATATTTCTTGTTTGGTTGTTACTGGGCTGTAAAAAAAAACTTGCACATTGTAGATGATTCCAGTCTAGTTGACTGCATCTATTGCTAGTGCACTGCTCCAAATCTATAGTGGACCTAGCTTGAAATTAGCTTACTGCGATACCACGCGATTGAGACTGTCTGGCAGGCAGGTAAATGCTGAGTTCCACTACTGCTAGTAATTGAGCCATCTCCAGCACTGTGAAAATATTTTGCACAAACATTCTTGTGTTCCCTTGGCCAACAACACTGAAATCCACCAGACACTGTTGGTAGCACATCAGTATCAATTTGACCTCCGCTTGATGTTCTCCTGAGGCTGTTGGCTTAGTGCCAGTTATGTAAGTCAAAATCACCCATACCAAGCATATTTCCCTTAAGCAACAATTCGAATGTATTGCCCGTGTGGTGTTACACATTAACAATACAATGGAAAAAAACGCGTTGTTTCTCAGGCACTGAAAATGACCTCCTGGCTAAAGGAAAAGAGTGAGTAAACCCCCCAGCCAGGCTGAGTTCAGAGTAGTGCAAACCTCTCCTATTCAACACCGTTTCATGCTTTGGGATATTTGCTAGGATGCTGCTGAACCAGAAGGATCTGTGCATATCTGAGCTCTGGAAAAGCAAAAAATCCAGGGAGCTTCTCCTTGTTTTCTAAAGATGGTTTATTTCTCTTGTGCTTTCTCTGCTATGTTAAATTGGTCCCAGTTGTGATGGCAAGATTAAGAGATCCTTGCTGACTCACTGTGAAAGGTAGAGGATTTGCTGCCAAAAGAAGAAAACAAAGTAAAAGGATATCAGCTTAATTCTCTGTTCCAAATATTGCTGTTGCTGTTTTATCTTATTTTTCTTTTCCTGAAACAAGAGAAAATCCTTCCTTTCTGTTTTATATAGCCTGTGGATATCCTTAAAACAGTGTTCCATGCATAATTAAATAGGTCAACCAAGGTCTTCCCACATATCTTGTGCTATTATCTTCTTCCTATAAAGGTATTCACAGGTGTCCTTTTCCTACCTTTTTTTTTCAAAATCTGTTCTTCACACATTTCTGTTTTACTTCACACTGGTGTATGGCTTGGCAGCCTCTCAGCTGTTGCTAGATTTGTGTTGTTCAGCTGATACATTTTGGCTACCCTCCTCTACCTCCCAAGATGCCTTTTTAATTGAATTACTTACTCTTATTATTGAAAATTAATTTGAACATAACAGGCACAACCTTTAAAACAATTTGCTCACATTTGCCAAAGCTCAGTCATGACTCAGAGTAAGGCATCATCATTATATATACTTGTGCAATAAATTGTGTTTGGCATAGTTTCATTTCTTCTTTTACAAATTAATTTTTGCTCTGACTCCAATTTTTAGATATATATATTATAAAAGAATAGTAGTATGCATAAATAAACTTTTCCGGACATATGTATGCATTTATACATGCATATAATTGATAATACTTGCTGTTTTTTAACCAAGTAAAAATGGTATGTTTGTCCTCAGTTGCAGAAAAAAGTTATAACCTTGAAGCTTTATATAGTAGTATGATTAACAGTACTATAACAGTGCTTAATTCAAGTTACATTGCTTCACTTTCTATGCCCATCACTAGATTTGTGCGCTACCTTTTAATGTGTTTCCCTGACCTCTTGTTTGTTGGTTTTTGTTGTTTGTTTGTTTGTTTTTTAATTGCAAAAAAAGAAGATTGCATTATCTTCTTTGCTTGCCTAACTTGTTCAGCTGTTAGGCTTTGAGAGTGGAATGATCAGCTTGCACGTATAGAGTGTGTATCATAATAGGATGTCTTTGCTTGAATTTGACAATAGGTGTGCACAGGCACTAAAATGAGGAGCTAGGAACAGAATACAGATATATCTACTGGAAGCATTTTTATTATATTTATCTGTTTGAAAATAGAAAATGCTACTGATTGGGCTTCCAGGAAGCTTTCCAAAAAGAAAAACGTGTTTTACAGAGGTATTGTATAATTTATAATGAAAAGGAAACAGTAGTTTAAGATTAATGAAACACAATCTATTTTTTTATTTTGAAAAGAAATTAATCTTCAGTTGCTAAATCAGTGTAATACTTTATTTATCTCCCTTCATTGTTGCAGCCTGGCAAAACTATAAGAGAGCGTACATCTGAGTGAACATCCTTCTTCAAAAGGAAGAGAAAAATGTAGTCTTTGAACTTTAAAATATGTGGCTTTGGGATTCTTTGTTGTAAGTAAAGATGTAGGAATGAAAGGAACCACAGTTCCTTTGTTTATCCACCCCAAACTGCTTCTTTAAACACCTACACAGAACATTTAGAAGTTATTATAGACTTCAAAACCCACTAACAGTAGCTTGCTATAGTTATCAAAGCCAAAAAACTACCTGAAGTTTGACCTTAAATCTCAGCGGTTTCTCAGACCAGGCCTCATTCTGCCTGTGGGGCTCTGTGTAATGCAGGTATCTTCAGGCCCAGCTGACAACCAGTCAACCAAGCAGATGAAAATAAGATTGCGGGGGTTTTCTGGGTGGGTGTTGCACTGCAAGTAGGATTGAAGGACTGGGTTTGAGATGTGATTTATTCATTAATAACACATAGTTAATACGCTACACCTTCTCTCATTTCCAGTATTTGTTGAAAATTCATTTAAGGAGAGAGGTTCTTCATGAGAAATTAACAATCAGGTTGCCATATTTCTGTGTTGGTTCTACCATATGACACAAAATCAATAAACTCATGGCTACTAGAAATAATGATAGACCAGAAGCTCTTTTATACCCTGAATCTACAATTCATTGCTAAAAAGTTGTTCTTAACAAACCTGAAAATATGGAACTGCTTTTGAATGCATCCAAGCCCACAGAAATCTGTGACCTGTCTCATGTACAACGGAAGTCCCCAGGCACACATGTCCCTACTTAACTTTCTATTCAGAGCTGAGAGAGAGAAATTTGTGAATTGGAAGACTGAAAATGTGGGTCAGGATCAGAGTAGGGGAAGGAGTGGAGAGTCTAGAAAGGGTATGAAAAGAGACTTAAGTGAGTTGAAGCAAAAACAAACCAAAAACCATGTAGAAGCATTTATTTAAGATCTAGAAAAAATAAAGGAGTGTTTTTCTTTTTTTTTTTCCTTTTTTTTTTCTTTTTTCTTTTTTCTTTCTTCTTTCTTTTTTTTTTCTTTTTTAATTTTTTTCTCTTTCTTTTAGTATGTCTTGAGATTTCACTTGAGAGCTTCAACCTGAAGCTAACTTTATGCTGAATATCTGGAAATACTGACATCAAGTTAACTCCAGCAGTAGATTTGTATCATGGTTTTGGCTGAGAATAAAAATTTTCTTCATAGAGGATCGTATGATGTTATGGTTTGGATTTTTGAGGAAAATAGTGGTGAAAACACAATGATATTACAGATGTTTGCAGATCAGTGCTTACACAGAGCCAAGTACTTGAAATCAAATAATTTCTAAGTACTATTCTGTTCTAATACTTGAAAACAACTGCCAGATTTTTGTCCCTTTAAAATTAATTTTCTATTTTGGAAATATCTCTGTCCTTGTTTCTGGGATGAAAGATCTGACAGTCAGTTCATTTCACTGATATAAATGACCTTGAGTATGTAGGAAGTACAATAAGGAAAAAAAAAAAAAAGAAATCAAAGGACAAGTCTTATTATTCTCCTTTTTTTTTTCAGTATTTCCATTAACAAACAAACAAAAAAAAACCCAAAACAATTGAAAACAAGCAGTTAATTATACTCCAGATTTTACAGTTTGTCAAGATGTTAAGAAATCATCTAAGACAAGCTCCATGATGGAAGAGCACTGACTATTCTCAAAGGATTTTTATCAAAATTCTACTTAAAAGTTATTCACAATTGTGTTCCATAATTTGACTCATTCATCTGTTTCACCTCTTAATTTTGCTCAGCACAATGATAAACTGTAAATAAAATCTAGACCTTCTTGCTGAGGACAGGGAAAAAACATTTGTTTGTGGTAAGAATCTATATATATTTAAAGACTGAGATCTTATTGGATAAGAAGGATATCGGATAAGTAGAAAAAAATCTGCTCTTCCATTGAGATGGATGAGCTGCCTGGAAGCATAAGGCTTATATAACAAAATACAGTGCAGCTGCAGTAAGTTGGCATTTGTTTGCATAGGAAGCTGTTGGACAAAAGACCTGCTAGTGAGAAATATCGTGAAGAAAAAGTATAAAGTCTCTCTACATTTGTCTCAGCAGGTAATTAACACAAGCTCAATTTCACAGATTTATTAGAACTGAAATGAAATGAAAAAGAAAAAAAAAAAAAGAAACTATAAAGAAAATATTTTTTGTGGAATTTCATATCCATCAAAATGTCCAGGAATATTTTTATTAAAAATCAAATTTGGAAAAAATTCAATCAGCTCTAACCATCTGTTGCCTTACTGGAAGGTCTATGTGCAACTTCTAATTATCTGTGCTTAAACATAATGATTCAAGGCTATTTAACTATTTAAACCATCATCTATTCTGTATCAAAGACTTCCGTAGAAATGGATAATACTGTAGGTTGAGCATCCTGCAGCCTCTGCTTTGCTGTAGTTCATCCTCTATTTCACTCTGTTGACTTCCTCTGCCCAAAGAGGCAGATGGCAGCAGCAATTTGCCCTCCTAATGCTGGGGATGCATTTTGTTAGAGGCCATTCTTTTAGCATGAACCTCAAACTGCATTGCCATCCCCATGTTCTCACCCTGGTGAGTCAGCACTCAAAACAATTATAGGTAAGTTTTTAAAAAATTGTATTTAAAAAATAATATTTGCTTGTTTTTTAGTTTAAATCATTCACTCACTTTGCCTTTCTCATTAATCCCCAGTTTTCCAGTGCATTAAGCCAATTTTGGAGATGAACATTCAGATCACGAAAATGATTCTGTGATTTCTTTTGGGATCTCTTGCTACAGATGCAGGAGTCAGTGCCATACAGGAAAGGATCTTGTGAACAGTTAGTAACACAATATGCTGTCTGTTTTCCAGGATTTTCCTTTTTGGAAATCCCTTTATTGCTAGTGGAATATTCTGGTTTATAATTTCTGAGCTTATTTTCTGATAGACAGCCTACCTTTTCCCTTTCATCTTAATTATAGTCCCCCATGTCACTCTTAAGTAATCTCCCTAGTCAGTAACAATTCAGGTTTTATGTATCTCTCCTTTTTAACTTCAGACTCTGTTCAGTTCTGTGCCAGGAATTACTAAGATATTAAAGTCAGCACTAGGTTCTACATTTTGAACGAGAAATAAATTAGTAACATCAGACCTGAAGGCAGCTCTGATTATCTTTGCCAACACAGATGCCTTCTGGTTTCATCACTTTGTTCACCCACACTCTGTATCCACTCAGTGCCAGGGATACCTTCAGAGGAGAGTATCACATCTGAACCCATTCAATAAATAAAATTTACTGCATGGGTAATTTGGTTGGATGCAGAACACAGCCTTTACAGAGAAAATCCAGTCCCTGTCTTCCTGGATTCTGGACCTCTGTGATCCTGTTGCTCAGAAATGGTGGAAATTTTGCTCCGAGAAATTTTTATTCTCATCTGGGATTTTTTATCACTGTCCATTTAAACATCTTGAATTTTATATACATACATATATATATATATATGGATATATAAAATTTAAAAGAGCACTTGACAACATCAGGCAGTGCTCCCTTTCAGAAGAAAGTTGTGCCTTGAGGGCTTGATTTTGTTTGCTTGAGATTTCTTAAAAAATCCTTTTATTTATCACAGTAGAAACATAAGTTTGAAGGCAAAGATTGTGCAGATCATTTTTATGGCTATGGAGTTATTGGATTCTTTGGGAGTTTAGCTGATTCTTCTGAAATAAAGAGTTTAGCTAGTAGGAAATCTGTATATATGCATGTCTATATGGAACATGAAAATCCCATAGAACACAGCTCCAGCTGCTAAGCCTCTGCTCATTACTTTTCTGGGAAATAAAAATCTTGAAAACTAGATTTTCATTTCTGAGACTAGGTTAGAGAACGATTTCTTTTTCCCTGTAATCACAGACTGTCTTTTCATCCCCACACCTCTTTTGTACCTAACTGAGAACGCTTTCCATCTCTGCCCAAGAGCTGATATAGCTGTCTCTGTCCTGGCGGCACCACAATCCCACACTCACATCTATTTCTTCAAGATCCTTGGAGAATTCCAGAAAACCTCCAGAACTGTTGGTCTTGTATGTTTTACTGCAACTCCACTTCAGCAAGACTTTCCCAGGCTGATTTCTTCATGCAAAGCTCAGATATCGTTGTGGCTGTTCAAGCAGCGGGCAGAAATTTATCTGAATGTGCTGGGTGGATGAGAGCATTGCAAAACACAGAGCTGGGTACTGAAGTTTCTTGGCAACAATCCAAGCTGTGTCTTGGTTTACTTATGTGCCTTTGTGAGTGCTAACTTGTACTTTTCTCTGCTTCACCGAGAGTGTGTTTTCTTCAGTAGAACATACATAATGCAAATGGGGGTGTACGATAGTTCAGTTAGTTTTCTTCCTTCCAACTTTTTGTTGGAAGAAAAAGCAACACATTTCCCCCTAACACAAAAAAAAAAAAAAAGAATTACACCCGAGTCAAGAGAAGTAGTTAAATATTTAGAGGTCTTCTTCTGGGAACCTGTTAGTTGCCCTATTATGCTACTATCTTGATTTCTTGCAATGTTTCTGTGAAAGAGCATCATTCAGGGAGTTTGTTGGGAAAACTTTCAGTTATCATTAGAAATAA
Source organism: Phasianus colchicus (assembly GCF_987193195.1). Lineage (NCBI taxonomy): Eukaryota > Metazoa > Chordata > Aves > Galliformes > Phasianidae > Phasianus > Phasianus colchicus. The sequence continues at coordinate 99,770,048 of NC_143437.1, read as the reverse complement.
ATTTATCTCAGCTCCCCTCAGTGCTGTCTAATTTATACTATTTAAAACTTTCTCTGTTTTTACTTCTACAAGGAACACTCAATAAACTGTTGTTACATCTTGCAATTCAGAGATAAAGGATTAAGGAAGCATCATAGCCACACTTACTTATATAGTGGGCTTCAGACTGAAATAACTAATTTATTCCTAATGCTTACATACCTAGTAAAATAATCCTTCTGGTGCACCTCACTTTGTCACAGAGACAGAGAAGGACTCTTCAGGAGCAGTTAAACTTAGGCTAGAGGATCTTTCTCTGTTTCAAAGAATAACTTTTCATTAACTGCTGGGGAATACTTGCTTGAAGGATACTACTAAGAAGGTATCTGACATTGTAAGAGAGGGAAGCCTATCTTCGGTATTTTTCTGTAGTACTTTCAGTAGAATTCACTTTGGGAATGGAGCTGCTGTGCTGAGTCCTGAGTAAGCAGAACTAAAGACAAAGCAAAATATTTCTGCAATGAGATGAAAAATCCTACCAAAGAACATCACAGATGAAAGATGTGTGAAAGTGAGATTCTTATGTAGATTTATAAAAACTAAAAAAGTAAGGAATTATTTTTAAAAAATCCATATTTTTAGTAGAAATACACTTAATACCTATAAAAGGGAAGAACTATTGAGCCTAGTATATTTGAAAGTGAAAAGTCCTTTTTAGCTTCTAAAATAAAATTAACATTTTCTAAAGAGACCGAGACAGGCAAAATAATGAAGATTAACAACCCTGAATTCAAATTAAACACTGCTACACTCCTATTTCCTTCTATTTATCATGATTAATCTGTGTCCTCTTTCCAGGAACACAGAAAATATCCAATCTGGTACTAACAAACAGTGAAAGTTGTTGGTATTTTAAATGTCACTAGCATTTTGATAACTCATTAATATTATTGCAGAGAAAACTGAAATCCAGACTGCTAGTGGTGCTCCAGTAAAATCCATTTATCAAGGTTAAACAAATCTTGTTGATATAATGCTGCAGAAGTAGCACTGAGATGTAATGCTCCCTCTTTTCAACCAGTTTTATGGCTTGTTTTTATTGTGGTGTTGCTAATGTTAGCTGGTTGTGTAATGCTATTGCATTTTCTTGGTAGAGGTGATAGGAACAGGCTGAGCTGGGTTGCTGCTGCTGCTGCTAGCTGTTTGAGCTAAGAGCTACATATGGCTCTCTGTGACCACACTGAGGATGGGAACACATCCCTTAGAGTGGTTTGGTTTGAAGCCCTAGCTGCTGTCAGCTGTAATTGAATAAGCACCTCTGTAGGATGTTCCATTGTGTATTCATGGGCTGAATATTTAATTTGCTAATGCATATAGAGGAGAGTTGTAATTACTTTTGCCCTTGTGATAGGAAATCCTCCACCAGGATCTTTAAGGTCAGTTTCCATTTGTTTTTCATGCACTCGTTTTTCTGAGATAGCTTCTCAGCCCTGAAAGGGAGAATTAGGAACTCAAGTTCTGTTTACAAAGAGACTAAAAAATCAATCAATGAAATTGTGTCAAAATTTGATCTCAAAAAAGTCTAAATTCTTGGGAAAATATCTTAAGTGGCACCTGAGATAAAATTTCTTAGATAATTTTAATATTTCATTTTTTAAATGGCAAGATATTTATATAAAAATTTTGAATTACAGTTTAAATCACTAATATGCAAATGCACATTTCTAATAAGTAAGCATGATAGTAACCAATGATTTGTTTCTATCATATTTTTGTACCAACCCATTCAACTATATTGGCTATGGAAAATAAATTTCCACAGGTGGAAAATATGAGAACAAAATAATTTGCTTCTAACCACATTGCAGATTATCCTAGCAGAACTCAACGTTCATGGAATTCTTGTGCATCTATATAAACCTCAATCATCATGAGGATATCAAGTCTAAATAGTTCTGAAAAATGTATGCATTAAGTTCAGAAGAAAGTGAAGTATTAATTCACTGTCAACTCATTCTTTTAATTCCAGTTTTTCTGAAGAAAAACATTTGCTATATGAAAAAACCCACACACTTTGATTCTGTGATTCTATGAAATGCAGTACTGCTTCTTGGAGAATAACATTTCCATGAAGAATGCAGTAAAGCTCCAGAAATCAATAAAGACAGTTTTCTTGGAATATTAAATCCCATTATTACATATATATAACAGATTATGGTTATTCCCAAAGAGATTCCTTCGTATCATGTCTATGAGAAGCTATTTGCATATAATCTAATAGGATGCAAAATGCATTTGGATGCTATGATTGGAAAAACAAAACAGTGAATGTATCTTCAAATATTTCTTCATTATATTTATAATATAAATACATTTTCCAGACTCTAGTGGAGGAACTGGAGAGGAAAAAAAAAGTGAAAAAAGAGAGATGATGACTCTCAGGGGTGCCACATTGTGGTGGGGCAGTTGTTTGGGCACTGCATATGAATTTGCTTTAAGAAGGGATTTGTGTATGTGTCTCCCTTTATTTATTGGTTGCCTACTGCTTGCATTCAAATACTTTATGAGAAGAACAGATATTTTTGGACCTATTGAAAAAAATAATTCAGCTTCAGTAACACTCTTGAATAACCTCATGTGCCATAGAAAGACTTCCTTTCACATGTCACACTTCCTTCAGTGTGCTTCCTTTTTTAAGTTATTATTGTTTGTGTTTAGTCATCGTGGACATGAGTAAAAATTAAATCAGGGATGCCGAGACATTTGGACATAGACTGGCTTGTAGTGAAGACCCCTCTAAGTTAAGCAAGAATTGAGCAGGTGTTCTCTTGAATTAGTTATGAGTAACCAAGATAAAGGATATGAGTAACCAAGTGTCTTTTTATTATTATTTTGCTATTTATGTGTTTGTTTGTTTGTTTGTTTTTCATATCTGACCATTAAGTTTTTAAGTTCTCCAGAAAGCATATCAGAGTGCCTCAATTTGGCAGTGGTAAGGTTTCCAACCTAACAGCTCTAATTGCTAATTCACACTTCTCTCTGCTGACTGTAGAGGGAACCTGGGCACCAAAGGTATGTGCTTGCAGACACTGAATATTCTCCACTGTCTGAAGACTATACAGAATGGCTCCTAAAGCCTATGGTATATTTGCTTCCTAGTTTATTCTGAGGAGTGCAGTGGTAAGATCTTTCTTGTTCCTTTTTCAGTTGGCTAACTTTGGAAGTAGAATTTACATCAGAAGCAAACAGGTACACATGTACATGCAGAGTTTGCTAGTTTCAGCATGAGACATTCATCTTTTCAGTTATTTTGAGAAATTATTATAGTATTTCTATCTGCAAGTTTCTTTGGGAGGCTTAACCTTTACTGTAAGAGGAAATAGGGAACACATTTTTCTTAATTTATATTTACAGTATATGTGTACAGACTAAAAATATACATATGCTAAAAAAAAAAAAAAAAAAAAAAAGAGCTTGAGTAAGGCTGATTTGCCACTATTTATTTAATCTTATAACTATAACCAACTTCCTATAATATAGATGTGTCATTAGTCAGAAGTGTGGTGAAGAGAAACGGTAAATTTCTTTTATCATTGAATGGAGAAAACATTTTAAAAGTGTATTTTCTCTACAAATATTTCTTCCCCTTCATTTGCTGCATAAGAGTGTGCCTTTTGCCTGGATTTTTACCACAGATTTTTTTTTTTTTTTTTTTTAAATAACACTTTTTCCTCCAATTTTCCACATTTCTCCATTTACAGAACATTTCACAGAACATTTCGCAGAAGCTTTCCAAGCAAGTGACAGGACTCACTCTCCTACATCTAGCTAGATTCCTGCCTGGAGAACAGCCCATTCACTTTGGCTCCAGCAGCACATTCCAGATAGAAGTTAACTTGCTTTGCTAATGTTTTGAGCTATAGAGAGCCAGCCAGCAGTACTGTTACAGTGAGCTGAAGCTAACAAAGCCCACAGCTCAGCAGGGTTTGTTATGTTGGAGTTTTCTCTCCCACTAATGCATTCTTTTTCTCTTCAGCAGTAGATTGTGCCCATAAGCTTTAAGATTTTTGGTGAATCTTGCTCAGCTGATGTAATGCCTTTGTCCCTTGCTCTGAGTGAATCTGAGTGAATTTCATCTCAATATATTTTTTGCTTTTTTTCATATCATGAAAAGACCCATTTTCTCGATGGGTGAAGTGTAATAGAAGCAAAGAGGTACCATAAATATTTGCAATTAAGTATGCACAACGCCTACAATTTAGGCAACAGCAACTTGTACCTAGGGCAAAGGGCAATTTATACTTTCCAACAACCCTCCTCTTTCACTCCGTTTCAGTCCATTCCAGCTGTTGGCTTCTCTGCAACATCTTTTTCAGTGGATGTTTCCATGTGGTCTGTAAGATCTTCTGAATTGTTTTTTGCCTGGGAATAGAAGGCAAAAGGAGAGCACTGATCACTGTCTATAGGCACTTTGCTAGTCTGGGGTTTCTTAAAGTGGTTTTCTTCACTGGAAAACTTGGTACTAACAAAGTGCCATTCTGTCTGTGAGGGAGGAGGACATGGGGAAAAAAATTTATGTCAGCTTTCAGGCTTGCTGCAGCCCAAAGCTCGCATATGAAAAGGTTATTCCTGTCATGTTTTGTTTGTAAAATGCCCTTGGAGATGGTGGATGCTGTACAAATGGCAAGTAATAAAATACCATTATGATGTAATTAGTAATTATTACCTCAGATGGTTGAGATTTGGTTTCTTAATCCCTTCTGCTATGATTTATTATAAAATATGAAAATACAGGGTAAGTGGTAGACAACAACAGTTATAAGGCAGCATCACTGGCAGTCTAATATATCTGAAAAAAAGGTTAAGACTGTGCAGAAATGACTTTGGGATTAAAGAGTACAACCAAATATGCAGTTTAATTCAGCACTTTTCTATACAATCCTTGAGAAGTTCATTCTCTCACTCTGATCTCATTCTGTAAAACAGTAATATCTACCTTTTTTTTTTTTTTCCCCAGAACAGAGTGACAGCAACATTATTTATTCCAGCAAGGAAGAAATCTAAGACAATTTTGATTGAATGGTGCAGCTGCTGTCTTTAGGGCTGCTAACTGTGACTGTACTGAGGAGATATGGGTATATAGGTTTGCTGCTGCCTTTCTGAAGTAGGACTTGAAGAAGACACTTATTTCAATGAAATAAGTTATTCTCCTTACAGCAGCAGGTTCACTTTCACTGCTTGGTGCTTTATTCTGGGGTAGCATTTAAGCAGGTGGCTTTTGAAAGTGTAGGGGATTATTTATTTGGCTGGATCTTTGGAATAAGCACTCTGCTATGGCCAATTAATTCTCATTCTCTGCTCACACGCATCAAGATGCAAAGTGCTTTTGTGAGATACAATTCTCATTCCATTGTTCTTGAATCTAAAGCTAAAAAAATTACTGGCTTCGTTGGAAAAAAATTGGCAACCATTTTATATGTAACCTTTCATACCATTATTAGTCATAGGAAAAGTTCCTCGTACAGTTTACATGCTGAGCAGGAAAATGAGAAAAATGAGTTCACCTCAAACTGAGAACAGAGTCTGTGTGTATGTTATGAAACATTGGAAAATGGTTAGCAGCATGCATGTGAATATATAGAGCCAAAATGTCAAGCAGAAAAGACATTATTTGTTGCAGATTTAATCTGCACACGAAGGTAATGCCGAGATTGATGCACAACTCTGTATGTACAGAGGATAGACATGTATGACAGAACTGAAGAGCTAACATCTACTACTATGTGAGCACTTCCTGCGAAGAGAGCTGAATACTGAACTTCTACAGTCTTCAGAGCAAACTGAGGATGGTCAGTGTGAGAGCAATTTAGGGAAATGCTTACCTTTTCCTCCTCTGCCTCAGCTGTTCCTGTTAGCGTTTGGTGTTGGATCTCCTTTTCCTTTTAAATATTTACTTTTTGAAATGTTGTTGTAATGTTCCAAAGAGGTTGCAGCTGTCAGTATTGACCACTTCAGGAGTTATTTGAAGATGCATTAGATTGCCCTGGTGCACATGACTTCCTTTGATAGTGTGCAGTAGCTGTGTGCTGTGTCAGCTTCACAGCCCCTGCCTGGCATGTGGAGGAATGGACAGGGATACCATAACAACCTTAAAGTATATTCAATTTTCACCTCATGTTTCATTTTTAAACTCAAATAAATATTTTTTCTTTTCTTTGAAAAGTAGGTTGGGAAAGACATGTAACTTGATGGAAAATATTCATTAATTTCTATTTAAAACAAGATGGAATCAGGTTCTTATCTCCAGTGTTATCTTTGTGCTGCCTTCTGGGTAACCAGACATAATAAATTGATGTATTTTTAGGTGCATTATTGCAGGTTATCTTTGATTCACCATCTCTTTGAATTATGAAAGTTAAGTTAACCCCAGAACTCCATCTCATAAATCTTCTATTTCTGCTAGTTTTCCCTAAAAATTTCCTCTTTGGGAGCACTCGCCACTCACTCAGATCTGTTTCTAATCCTGCCCTCTCAGCTGCTGAGTTTATGCTGGTTATCAGAGGCTATGAACAAGGTGGGGACTAATTTTCTACCCTTTATATTTAACAATATATATATATATAGATTAGCTGGTGCAGGTTGTACGCAGGATAATATAACAGCAGTGTAATCTGCCAGCTGGACAATACTGATGGTTCAAGCCAAAAAAAATGAAAAGAAGATCAATACAACAAAACACTTATTCCTTCTTTTATTGCTTATGTGTAAAATGTATTAGTAAGCAAATTATGAAATTAAAATATTGACAGAGGTTTGCAATATGAGGGAGAGAAATGAAGACGTAGCAAAGAGGGAAGGATGGTTTCCTGAGGTTAGAAGAAAGCTAACAAATCAATGAACCTGTGGAATAAAGGAAAGTAGCTCCAAATGTCAGGAGCTGCATTGACCTGTTCGAATGATGAATTGTAGCACAGGGAACACTATGGCGCAGGGCGTGTAACAATATGCCAGAGCAAGAAAGGTTTCAGAAATGTCACCTGTCAACAAATCGCACTGCACACCTCTATTATTGGAGTCAGCTAATATCACGACCTTTTTGCACGTAACATTAGCCAAATGCATTGAAAAGGAACCCTTAGCACGTGTGGTTTGGTTAATATACATCTTCGTAAACATTATTTTAGCTCAGCAAACGCAGTGACAAAAACACAGAATGATCAGGAAGTGTCTGAGCAAATGGAGAGAGCACAGTACGGAGGCAAAGAGCATATTTTTGTTATCTTACTTGTTTTTCAGAATCGAAGACTGTTATTGTGGGAAAGTTTTGTTTCTCAAACGTTTTCCCACTGCAAACATATATATTTTTGTGTATTTCAATTTCAATTCTGATAGCTTTAGCACTGCAGCACATTGCCAGCCAGCAGCCTTTCAGCTGAGTGGAAATACAGTGTAAACTTGTGCAGGTATGACCTAAGGAGAGCTTTGGGGCAGGCAATGTGCAATGCAGCTGCGTGTCTGTGGTCTTGTTCTTCCTTCAGGAACCCATTAGATTACCAATTACCAATGCACTTAGAATCACAAACTGCAAAGCTATTCTGTGGGATGGCTTAAGTTCCCACAGGAAAAGTCTCAGGAGTCATACTGGAAAGTGTATGCCAACTCTTCTAATTAATTTTGCCATGTAGCTGAAGATCAGTAATAACCAACCTGTAGGGGAAACTATTAAAATTAATAAACAAATAGACAATATTTATTACTTCAAGTTTAATTAATTTATGTAATGCTCATGGGGCATATTCTGTGGGATCAGACAAGCCACTCTGCAGACAAAGGGCATAAAAGTTTTCTGTTCCTTTCACCCTTATTTCTCTATGACTGATCATTGCTATTTAAAAAGTTTAGTCTATAGTTTATGAAAAAGACACTAGCTAGAAACATAAAGCTTTCTGCTGCTCTGCCTCCTCCAGCCCACACTCCATGCAACAGTACGAGCACAGGCATTGTGCCCCTCGGATGGAGGGACATGCAGTGAACATGGAGGCAGTGATGATTCATGAAAGGTAGAGCATGAACGTGGAAAATACCTGTTTACAGATGACAGTCTTGCATCTTTTTGATTTGATTCCTTTACATGCAGTAGTCTCTTAGGGTTTGGGAGTAAATAGGTTTACTCTAGCTGTGCTCATGGAAAGAAATTTTTGATCAAATAGACTTTGAAGAAAATTGCCACAGTAGCACAGGTTTGTAGTTTCCCCAGTGCTCCTGCAGGTAATGTGGAATAACCCAGCCTCATTCTGCTAGGCTTGAGAGGCATCTGCAACAACTACAAGGAAAAGGGCAGAGAATATATTATTTTCTTTCACAAGATGTGATGAAAGAAACAAAGATGTCTTGACCAATTTAAGAAGTACAGACCAGATGTCTGACAAGGCCAATAGCTTTCCTCTTTCCCCGTAACAGTTCTGAAACCGTCAACAATTTCCTTCTTTCAGACAACTGCTTATGACTGTTTTTAGACCTCTGTCTGAGGTGGCACTCCTGCAAAGTAATAGACTGGAGATTCTCAGTGTCCTAAGGGACCATGGTGTTATTACTTACAGAGCTGCATAAGCTGGCAAGTGAATAACAAGAGCTCTGCACGGCAGGTAGCTCTGCTGAACACTTTAAATACAGCCATGAGCATCAATTGCACCCGCTCAACTATACTCCTGGGAAGCATGACTCAGAAAATATGTCACATTTTATGTGATAGTGTTTTTCTGTAAGTTTCTTGCTTTCAAGAGGTAATGTGGTACTTGTAACAGTAAGAAAAAGTTAAAGAACAATTCCCATCAAACATTTACTAAATTACACTCACCCAGCCTACCCTTGTTTCTTCTGCTTTAGGGGTCTGTGCCTGGCAAGCTGCAACAAGGATCAGAACAGAGATTTGGAGGTGTAAGCAGCATGCTCACTCCCCTGCACAGCCACAGCAGGAGTCTTCACTGAGATCAGATCTCACTCTGACAAGCTTAGGGCTCCTCGGCAATGGAAAGGAGCCAAAAAACTGATCCAAAGCCCACAGAATATTTTAGGTTTATTTTTTTCCTCTTTGAATCTCACAGAAACAGGGCCACTCTGAGACAGAACAGTCATAGATCTTGGAATAAAGAAAAATACTAAAGAATATTTTCATTTTTTTTTCCTTCACTTTGCTTCCAAAGAGAGAAAAAAAAGCTTTTGTTCCATACTTGTAGTTTCTTCATTGCTCAGCTTTCCATCTTCAACTGTCTGCTTTGTTTTTTCTTTCAATCTGAAAAAGTAATCATATATGATAACAAGATAAAAAAATATGATGACAAGAAAGTTTTCGTTTGTGTTCAGACTTCTCCAGATTTCTTCACTGTGAGGAAGCTTTTGTTCATTCCTCGTTTAGCTAGTACTGTTTCTTTGCAAGATGTTAATATGCTGCTGCTTTGTCAGAACATGCAGTTATCAGGTCTACACTTGTGAAGAAGAACTAGCATAAAGACCACGGTGTGAGAAGGTATTATTCTCTTAGAGCTTTTTTCTCATCTGATCTATGGATTAGCAAGTTTTTACAGTTATGCAATTGAAATCTTGGGGAGAAAGGATAAAAAGAAAGAAGGCCAAACACTGTAAACATTTACAGCATTAACTTCCCACTGAATTCAGTAGAGGTTATCCACATAAAATCTGCATGCTGAGACCAGTGTCTGCTGCAGGGATTCCCACTTATTGGTTGTAATGAAATGTGTGGATTCAGCAGGGTCAAGGCAGTATGGTAGTTGGAGTTAGCAGCTTTGTGTGACAAAGGGAACCTGGTTGATGCCTGTTTTTCAGTTTGAGAATTTGATCTTTCCATGACTTTCTAGTATTCCCATGTAACCTTTTCAAATGTTGATTGATTTCAAACAAAAGTAAATAAAATATGAAAACAAGTCTATTTATGGGTCAGACATTTGGCTTGGTAACCAGGCAGTTGCTGGTTACCTACAGGGATTGGATAACCTAATAGAGAGTGAATATAGCATCGCACTGAATTTGGTACCACTAGAAACTTACCACAACATGGTATAATTTGATTTGTGTTCTATTTCATTATATGTAATTTTGTGGAGAACAAGATGGAGACTGTGTAGCTTGATGGCAAAAGAAGGTCAAACTAAAAATGAGGATATAATTTTATGAGGGAGATGTTCTACAAGAGCAGGCCTGCTGTTACGGTAGAATGTACAGTGTGTAGACTTTGGAAGGGATCCTGTACTGGTAGGGTGCATTGCTTCTATAGGAGTATGAAGAGGAGTATTTTGTTTGAAGTTTACATGAGGATTAAGAGTTTTTAGTACATTATCTGAAGTGACCACACATTACCTGAGCTGTTTCTGAGTGCTGATGTTATAACTTAGACAGTATTCTGATACTGAAAGCCCAGGGCTGCAACCAGATGAAGATTTATTAATATTTTTAAAGTATGATGCTGTAAACTTTGAAAGTTCTTGAAGAAATGTAGTCAAAGGAACAAATGGACAGTGCAATCTGAGCTGTGTCTGGAACTGTGTAGAGTAGACCATTAATGAATGAATAAATATTGCTCTAGGAATCTAGGACAAAGGGAGAAGAGTGCAGGGGTCTGTTTCTTCAGCTTTATGTTTCACTTTTGTGAAGACATTTGCCCTCTCAATACCAGAATATTAGAGTCACTATGTTAACAATGTACTTGCAAATACTTACACTCAAAGTAAGTTTGGAGGAGATCAATCCTAACTCTCCAGGTTAGTTAAGTGATCTGGTAGCCATGGCTGAGAGAAGCCCCAAGTCTTTAGAAAATCAGTGCCCATTTTGTAATTTTGCCATTCCATTTTACCATTTACCAAATTAATCTGGGTAGAATTCAACTTTCAGACAGAGCCGACTAGGTCGGAGTGAAGGTGGAAGATGGGGATTGATATACTGATGCAGCAAAGTGGAATGGATAATGGAAGATAAAAACTGGAGTGTGGATACATGCTGACCTACTGGATTTCGTGTAATTTTAAGTTCTTGCTGACTGTTGTGGAAGAGCTGAGTACCTGGCAATCCACATGATGGAACTTCTTTTCAGGATCTGTACCACATCATCTGCCCTTACTTAAAAATCATTCCTTTATTCACTTCCTTTCTGACTTTCCTTTTTCTGTGATAAGATGAGACCTGGGGCACTTCTCTTCAAGAAAATGCTTCTTGTGCTCATGGAACCATCTGGATATCACTGACCTTCATTCTGACACTGACAAGGCCTATTCCCAGACCAAGATAAGTGAAACTAATGTCCTGCTTCTAAGTAAAAATTTGACCAAAAATTGTACTATTACAATTGATTAAAATCAAAGCTTTTCTAAAAAAGTAATGGAGACCAGAAGGTAATGAGAGAAATATATCATGCTGATTTAAATACATATATAATCAGTAAAAATTAATGGCTCAGGAAAAACCTTGTGAATGGAAAATACAAAATACCATAACTGTCTTGCTTTATTAATTTCATATTTGATACTAAAAGAAAACACCACTTTCTATGTTTCTTTTTCTTGTGGTTGTCACATGTCGTAGAAAAGATGACGATGGGCATCTGAGATGAGAAGAGCACAGTTCGTAAAATAGTATTTGTGAAGAGAGTACTGGTCTTTGATAAAGGAAGTCTTCTCTGTGATTCTGTCCCAACCATGCATAGTATCCAAAATCTCGTGGAGCTAACATCACATTTCTTTGTTACTACTGCTAGAGGCCAATAAGGAAGATTACATCTGCAACTCAAATATCAGCTGACAACTGGAGCTTGTCTATACCTCTTAGCGGAATATAATGTGGTTTTTGATTGATGCTCATTCTGAATGCAGGCAAATCATCTGGCAGACAACAAAATTACCCAGTGACCTAATGTCCTGTCACTGATACACAACTAATTATATGAGCACTGATCCACATAACATCCGTTATGTGAATTTGAATGCCCATCTGTTCACTCCAGATTAATTGTGACACTGATAACTCTGCATTATGAAACTGTTATTTTTTCAAAACTCTCCAAAAACAAAAAAACCTTTTCAATCAACCCGTATTCAAACAAAACAAAACCACAAACCTCAGGCCAGAACTGACCACTTCTCTGAAAAATGCAAGTTCAAAAGTTCACTGCCAAATAACGTACACCAAGACCCAAAGGAATAGGTCACAGAATAGAAGGTGCCTACAAAAGTTATAAAGAGGATATTCTTTATCCAACCCTTTGATCCTAAGTAAGGTTTAAAGAAATACTGAAAGGCTGAATTTATCTCACTTAACATTAGATAGCAACAACTTAGATATCTGTATCAGAGCTTATCGTCCTTCCAGGCAGAGATTCCTTCAACCTATTTTGGATGTCTGTTTAGAGACAAGACTGATTTGCCCCAGAAATACTTACTTCTCTCTGCTTCCCCAGCCCTATGGGAGCTTAGCAGTTAAGATCTGATATAGATACGACACTGTATATGTATACATTTGGTACACTTTCAGATAATTTGTGAGGAAATCAATTAGTATTGTACGTAGCATCTATTAAAAACACTTTTTCTTGTTGCCACCTAATCCCTTTCAAATATTTTTTTCTTTCTACTTCTGTCAGTTTCTCGTAAATCTCTGTCAGTACTGTTTTTGCTGGCAGGATCTCTCTGAGCCATAGCCCAAGAATTCATAGCTTCACATAGTGTTTATATTGCTGTAAGATATCCCATTTTCAAGATGCATCCTAAGACCATTTTTATGAACTCCAATAGAAATTCTATTTTGGTTCTTACATACATAATCCTAAAATTATCTTTCATTTTCAGATAATTTGCAAGTATATATATATATAACATATTGAGCCATATAATTTTAAAATAGTGCCATTAATTTTTGCATATATGGAAATACTTACGTATTTGACTTTTAATTGTCTCATCTAGCAAACTGAGCAACATATTTAGATCCAGTGAGCATCAGCTGGTGTCTTGTGTGAAGTCTATTAGTTATAGAGTTGTAGTTGCATCTTGTCATTTACACGTTGTATTAGCAGACAGTTAAAATGGATGAATGAAGCCAATAGAATCAAACAGACGATGAACATTAATTTTAGTATGAGCAAAAATAAAAACTGCATTATCTGTTTCAAAATAGTATTTGACAATGACCCTATTATTTAAATATGAAATGTAAAATGTCTTTTCTCTGGGCTATAAGAAATATACCATCATTTTTTTTCTATAGAATATAATGGACAAGATTTAGTTCTTCTGGTGTTTTGCAAGAAAAATGTGGATAATATCACCATTAGAATAAAAAAATTTGCTAGCTGAACAGAAGCATCCAATACTTTGCATAAATAAATGCTTGAACTTTAATTATGTTTTCATACTTCTGCAGTTTTTGGGGGGCACAATAACATATAAAGTATGAGATTTAATTTGACAAATTTAAAAATTTTACTGAATTTTCACATTCTTAGATTTATCCCCTCTGATTTTAGATGTTTAAAATAGAAATATTTTTTCATCTCGCCTGGTCATTCTGGACTATGGAGAAAAATAGTTTCTTCTGTGGGACAATCCATCTCATTCTAACACTGGGAGCAGACTACATGTATCATTTATGTGAAATATGTATTTCGGTAGTGATAATGATAGGGATCACACTCCTAATTAATTGATTTGCCAAAGGTAAGTACCTAATTCCTTGTATTGACAGTTGAGAGTAATAGTGTTTGACAGTGCTTTATGACCTACAGAAGAAGAATTTATCTGAGTATGGGTATACTCTAGGAACACATTATTATGAAGAAGTCTGACTACAAAAGAGAATTCCATAAGATAAAATGGCCTTATTTGAAGAAGGTTACTACTGCCTAATCTTAACATAGAGTATTATGAATGATGAAATGTGCTCATATATAAGCCAAACAAACAACTAACATATTGAAAGAGCTTTGTGTAAGGACATTATTCATGGTTACACCAAGGTGGCAGACATTATGGATGTGGTTGAACTTATCTGCTTTTTAAACAAACATTTGCAATGGTTGAACCAGAGTCATCATCTAGCTTCTTTTTATAATTAACTAAGAGGGGAAGACTATTCTCTGCAATTCACCTGATCAGTTTAAATGCTTAACTTAGAATGAGATAAGCCATTCCCTGGAAGTCCCTAGAAATCTCTCCTGAAGGAGCTCAGGCACAGAAATTTACCTTAAAGACAACTGCATCTGATCCAGTGAATCCTGCACAATTCATCTAGAAAAAGATGTATTAGGCCACATACAATGTCCTATCTTTTGTTCAAAAACCTGTATCCCAATAGAAGATAAGTCAAGTGTACCAATGAAAGTGCAATAGAGGTATATTGACTACAGAATTGAGAAAAGAAGTTGTCCAACGTATATTAGGACACAATACATCATTCTATGAACATCTTTGCAGGTTTTCATGGTGTATTCAGATAGATTGTTCCAGTCACAAAATAATTCAGTTTACTGGAATCTGATACCATTTTGAAGATACCTGAAAATTCAGTATGTAAATTCTTTTTAGCATACATTACTGGAATAGATCTCATTTTGACTTTCATGGCATGTGCAGACCATATGGCACACAATATTGTCTGCCATGTTACCTCTTCCTTTTTTCCTTTAGACATATAAATTCATTGACGTAGAGCAAATAATAATGAATCTATATAAAAAACTAGATTACATCTGAAAAAAAAAAAAACTTGTGTACTAATCTTCTTTACTGTGCTTATTTATTTATTTATTCATTTGCATGTTCAGATGCTAGAGATAATGGCTTTGCAAAAAAACTGTGTTATTGAAAATCTTCATAATGCTGCAGTTAAAAACAGAGATGTATGTTTCCTTCTAAATGCTTTAAATCATCTTAGGTTTCTGCAATGTGATGTATCTACAGTGTTAGTTTTGTTCTATTAGTTTATCCTGAATATTTAAAAGGCATTTTTGCTAGAGAAATAGCTAGTGTTCACAAGTAAAGAGTGAACTTGAAGGTGTTTCTTGACAGCAACTGACATTTAATTATCTATTATTTCTAATTGCAAGCAATAACTTGAATAAATTATTGATGCCAGGAACTGGATAATTGCAGTAGGCACGGTAGTTTTGCAAACCAAACCAAACAAATCACACCAAGTAAAACCCCACACAGGAATATAAAGATGTTTTTTTTTTTCTACAGGACTGCATTAAGTTAGACAACTTATCTACTAGAGGCAATTTAATGGCATCGTGTCCTCTCTTTATGATTTTTTTTGGTCAACATTTAATGTTGTGCAGGGTCAGAAAACTTAATTTCTTACAGAAATGAAGGCTTAGGTGTAATAGTGCTTCCTTTTTAATGTCTTTGAGAAAGATTATTCAGTTTATATGTTGATAGACCTTAACACTTCTGTGAGAAATCAGCATGGGAATGCAAACAAAACAGCAATTCTAGTAAATTAGATAAAAAGTGCACATGCCAATAGTTGATGTTTTCATGTATTAAAAAATATTGAGCTGTTTCCTGAATGAATAAAAACCTCTAGCAGAATTAAAAGACTACTGACACAACATTGTTTAAATTCATCTGGTTTTGATACTTCTCAAGAAAAGTAAGGAAATATCAATATCAAAACAAATTGTAGCTTAGTATTATGTATGTATGTATTATGCAGCTTATATTATATAAACCACTTGGAATAGCTTCATTCAAAGCAAAGTTAATAAGGAAATTTTTCACTGCAGCAAAGATTTCAGATTGTCTATGTATTATTTTGCCAATCAAATCCAGTTGAGTGAGGCTCAGGTCGCATCTTCACAGAAACACAAAGAGTTAATGTCCTGTGACTAATAAATCATACAGCTCTGAAAGCGGAAAACTGTCTTAAACAACAACAACAGAATCTACAGTAGATTTTTTAATAATGATATCTTTGCTATTTCAATAAAAATGGTGAAAATGTGATTGTTATCTCAGACAACTTCAAAAGTAATGTCATTAAAATCTTGTGGAATGCCTTGCAGTCATTCTGTGTCTTGACCTATTTACTTTTATTAAACGTGCAGTATGTTACCTTTAGGTAAAGTTGGAGTTGTCATATAAATGGATATAAAGGCCAAGAGGAAAAGGTTGCCATTCACAATAAACTCTCTTTATGGCTTCACCAATGTGTATGTCAATTGCCAATATGAAATTATCTTCATTAAAATTATCTGAGTAATTTTAGCTGTATAATTGATGTGTAGTCAGCAGTGTAAGCTTTCTGCTCAATTACTAGATGAAATAAATTTTGCAAGCAATTTTCAACCCCAAAATAACAATGAAATTTAGGGATAATTAAATATCTGACTAAAGAAAAAATATTATTTTTTGAAAAAGAAAAAGTGTATTTTAGTTCAGTTTTTCCTGTTCTGTATAGTGATAATTAGAACCAGACTAGTTTTGAGATTTCTAAAGTTTAAAAACTTCTTTCAACAACTGTTTTTTAATCAATGCTTAATATACTGCCTTGCTTCTGAGATCAATACATGTTCATCTGTTTTGTGACCCAGCATAATCTGGCAAATTCTATTAGTACTTCTGAATGAATTACTAATATTAGATCCTTCTGTGTGTAGGAGTCTATGAATAACCAGGTTGATGGAAGGTTAAAATGCAGTATGGAATAAACTGTTATAATGGAAGCCTAATGAAACAGTAAAAAGACAGAGAGATTTTAAAATAACCCTTATTATTAAAAAAAAAAAAAAAAAAAAAAAAAAGCAATGCAAGAAAGTATTCCAGAAGCTTTATTTTATTTTATTTTATTTTAGATTTTATGGATTGAGGTTCTAGGGAGGCATGGCATCCAGCTCTTTCAGAAGAGAAAGTCTGGTGCAGATCTGCTCCAGACTGTATCCTCTCTGGAAGCCCTGTTGTGGATTCAAGGATGTTTTAAAAGACAGCAGGATCCAAACCAGGAGCAACTGGTGGGAGTTCCTTTCATCTAGTACAGGCTGAGCTGAACAGCTGCCTAATTTCATTAAATGTACAGTCTAGATCTCTGCAGAGTGTAATGAGAGCTGGGATTGTTACTGCCATTGCATATAACTATATAACTCATATAAATTTAGATGGTTTACATTTGAAAAGAATTCTGCTCTGTGTTTTCTGTTGTGTGCTATATGTAGTGTAAAAGGCCAGAGTGTAACTCTTGGTGTTTAATTCCATCAGAAAAACAGCAAGGCATGCATTTGGCTTACACATAAGCTGCAGGAGACCTGCGCTCTTTTGAAGCAGCAGCTGTAGGTCTACTGGGTGTCACTGGAGGTCTGGCACTAGAAGGCTGTGTTCAGGAAGCTGAACTCTTTTTCCAAACTCCACAGCATTCATCTCTGACAGTCTTTTTGGGTTTTTCCGTACTCCATGCTCAGCACAACAATACCCTTGTACTGAGTAGGTCACTAGTTCCCATAGGTGCTGTTGTGATGAAAGCATATATTAAATGTCCATTTTTCTGTTTGAGAGTGGGGCTGACTTTCTTTATCTGATGAAACCAGATAAACTTTAGCTCAAACATTTTAGAAACTATTTCTTTTCTTTCTTTTCTTTTTTTTTTTTTAATGCATAAGTGTTGGCAGGAAACAAAAATTATAAAAATAAAATTTTTTGTCCTAGACCATTCTAGAATATCGTTTTTATAATTATATTATTATATTCATTTATATATTTATATTTCATCATTTATATTGATATCATTTATATTTTCTAGAATCCTAACAAAAAAGAAAAAAAAAAGAAGAATCTTCCTTAATTGTACAATACTGTGCTGCTGTATCAAGCAGTAAGATCATTCAGTTGTATGATTTGTTTGATTTGAATCTACCAATTGATGCCAACTTGGATCATCTACTGGAGTTATATTGCTTACAAGACTGTGAAGGTTCAAGTTCAACCACTGTTTTTCAACATAACTTTTTGATTGAAGGGAAAAATATTTTAGCAGAAAAACTGATCGTGCTTGCTAGTGTTGATCACAACTTTTCCAATCAGAGTCATTTCAGGCAGACAAATTCAGTTTTGAAAATCCATATGCACACCCGAAGGTGGGAAAAGTAGAGAGAGCCAACAACAGAGTTTGGAGACCACCTAGAGAGGCTGTTTGTGTTGAAATCAATAGGGCTGCAGAAGATTCTCTGAGCTGATATGATTGATTGGCCTCTGGATATAATCTGTGAAAAAACATTGAGTTTTGAGGGAAGCCTCTTTAAAACTGTAAAACACAATAGAACATGAGAGTTCGGTAGTACTTGTACTCTGTCTCCCACTTGAATGCCACGAAAATGGATTGACACATAAATGGGTTTAAAATTGTCCAAATACCTGAGAGTTTGGAAGGAAATTTTATTTAGAAAAGGGAGAAGGTATTATTATGTAAAGAAAATCAAAAACTTCCCAAAACTACAAGAATTCAGTGCAGATGATAGACTATTCAAAAGCAGCTACTTCCTTTGGCTACTCATCTAGTGCTTTGAAGCATCATAATGAACTGTTATTAGAGCTTTATTCTCTTAAGTCTGTGAAAAGTTAGTGCAAGGAAAGTGCTGTCAAAGCAGATGGTGAATAAAGAGTGTCAAAAATCCATACACATTGGAGAAAGCTCATTGATTTGTTCCCTAAACATGCTGTTGAATATAAATATTCTGGCTTTCCAAAAATGTTGTGGAGTCTGGCAGGGTCATGAACAAAGCAAGTCCCCAGCAAAAATCCCAGATGCCCTTCCCCAAAGGATACTTTGAATGTAACTAAAATGACACATGGGTGTAGGAGCATTTCTTGGGGCACTCATAAAATGGTGCAGATGAGGACATTTAAGTGAAAGGACATTCTGAGAACACAGTGCATTAGTCAGACTGCATCACATCCTCCCCACCCCTCACAAACTGCATCTTATGGAAAAGACTAATTATGACAGGAATAGGAAGTACTGATAATCTGCAGAAATCATGCTGAGAGTATAATTATGCTATGCACTTACATGCACACCCAAACATATCTGTATGTATTTGCATAATCAATTTTCAGCAAAAATACTGCTGACCAAAATATTTTTATCTTGTATGAGTACATAGGACTGCAATGCAGAAACAAGAATTACTGTTTTGAGTAGTTAATTCAAAATATTTGTGTTCAAGTGATGTAATTTGCTTTCTGAAATATTATTTAAAAGAGAGAACTTTACATTTTATACTGTATATCTACTAAGTTCCTCTTTGAAGCTTTTATAAATTATAGATGGTTCCTAAAAGTATTTTCCAGAAAATGCAGACCACCAGCCTGTTCTTTCAGAGCTGCTCATTCTAGGCAATCATTACTCACTCAGTATGCCTGCTGTGTTTTCTGAACAACACATATGACAGTAATGTAAGTACGATGCAAAAATTTTTCTGTCATTCAATAGTTCTCTGTAATTTTAGACAACATGGGTGAAAAGGAGAGATTACAATTAAATGACATGTATTTCCCTAACCTACCTATAAACGAGTGGCAGAAAGTTTTCATACTGATACTTCCTCCAGGATTTTGTCTCATACTCCAAGAATTGGTCCTCTTCCATGGTTCTTGTGTTCAAATGAAGTAATATAGTTATTATATCTAATGAAGTTTTTAATTTTCACTCTCAGAGAAGTGCGTGAAATGATTTTCTTGGTATGAAATTGGATCTGCTGACTCAGTTCCTTACGAAAATTTGTGAAGCCAACTGACTTGAGGTCCGTTTACAAATGAGTTAGTTCATCATAAATCCACAGTTCTGTATCTTATTTCATGTCATTTAAATTCTTAATAATTTTTATTGATCTAAAATCAGGTTTGTTGGGAAACATAGCTTATGCTAATCAGTAAGGTCTATGGGATGTGTGCTTGTAAATCAAGTTGCCTACCTCTTCCTTCTCAATGCTAGCAAAGCAGCATACTCTTAAAAGAAAGTATATTTTTATAGTACTTTCATAAATGCCGAATATGTTACTTGGAAATTTTAAGCCACCTTGTTCCTATTTGTCTCTATTCCTAATCTGACAGTGCTATATGAAGAGCAGAGACCACTAATCTTCAGAAGACCTATACTTTTCATTTAGTGTCAAATTTCTGAACAGAAATGCCCCCTCTGTGTTATCTACTCTTGCTAGACTTCACCTTCCTTCCACTAGTATTTATGTTAAGGATTTTTTGTTTTTGCAGTTGTTCTCAAGGTGATATCCTTGGTTCACCTATGGAGCAGTTAGAATAACATTAGCAATGATTCTAATTGATTCTAATTTGGAAGGACTGACTTCAGAAGGATGAACATATTGTAAGGATTGCATATTGTTTCAGTTCTTGGCATAATTCCTGATTTTACAGAGATATATGTTCATATCTGTCTCTGTATAAGTCTCTCTAGGTATCAAAATATACAAATGGAAGTAGGAGGCTGTAGCAGTTCCTCTGTACTTAAGAACTGACCATCTGGAAGATCTTGTCCAGAGCAGATGCCATTTCTTTTAAATTATATTTGTAATTACTGTGCAGCCAAAGTTTGAATTCAATTCCTAGTCTGTGAGGGAAATTTTCCTGCTTACTGGAATGTGCATTTGACTGAAGTACTGAAGGCATATAGGCTTAACACACCCCTTATGTAAATGAAAGCATAATTCTTGACCTAATATTTGCTGCAGTGCCATATATGTCTATTAATGTTCCCAACTTTCTGAGTCCTTTCAGTTTAGTTACCCTCACCTTGCACACAAATGTTCCCTCTTTTCCAAGAGAGTCAGTTATCAGAGCAAGATGGAAATCTGACAAAAATCTGTCCGGAATGAACTTGCAACGTGGGTCATGAGCTGATTTAGTATGTGACTGCCAAGTGACAGTGATCAGAAATTAAACACCAGTCCCTCTTGCCCTGTTGGCACCATCTTTACTCCTGGATTTTGAGCTAGTGGAAAGTTAATATTTACATCTTCACCGTGAACAAGGTAGCTAAAAATAATTTGTACGAAAGCTCTCTCTCTCTCCTCTTTCTCATGTAAACTTGACCCAAGAGCTGTGATTTGGAAAGAAAATATCAGCTGTCCTAAAATTATGATGAAACTTTGACTTCTGAAAATAATAGTAGAGGGATGAGAGGACTCTCCTACGGAGAGCTGATAAGAACACAAAGGTTGCAAATGTCCCCAGTAGAAATGATAAAAACAGTAGAAGAGGAAAGTCAGACTGGTCACAAAGCATCTAAAAGGATGCAATAGGTCATTATGATGTGGGTGGACACGAACTGTCTGGTTTCGAATGTAACTGGCATCAAAAAACTAAAAGATGAATGCAAAGGAAGTGATTTGCTTGAATTGTCTGTTTTATTTGTAGGAGAGGAGTGTTGATGGCTTTTTCCCCTTGTTGTGTGCTATGCAAACTGGAGTGCAACTTGATCTAACAGTTCTGGTTTTACCAGCTCTTTACAGAATTTCCCTATTGATCTCTAAAATTCAAGGAGTAAATTCAAACCCTGTAAAAGAGGATGTAAAGGATATCTGATGAATGGGCAAACCGAGGTTAAAGTTTTACATCATCCCCTTTCTAGAGATAAAGTAAATAGAAAAAAAAATTCGTCTTCTCAAAGGCTTTTTTTTTTACTGCAGTATTTCTGCATTTATGAATATTCTTAGTAAAAATAAATACATAAATGAAAGATTTCTTAAATGCTTTTCCTGTACCACTTATATTTCCCAAAGCCCCTGAGGGCAGATATGTTCATTAGCCTCGGGAAATCCACTGCCTCCACTGTTTTCCAGCAGCAAACAAGGAGCCTTCTCAGAGTGGCTGCCTTTCTTGCAGTTTATGAAATTACATTCACAGTGTGCAGTTTGAAATGCAGTCTCTCTAAGGTAAAACAGTACAGGACTCCAAAACCTCCTGGCAATTTAACTCCACCTGGCTTCCGGTATCTCTGGATACAACCCAATCTTTCCATCCTCAGATCCTACAGAGTTCTTGTGCCCTTGTTAGACTGAGGCAGGGATAATGTCCAAGCAGAAGCCCTCCAAGCTCTGATATGTTGTTTCTGCAGGCTGCCGCAGAAAGGATTTATGGCTAAATGTCATTTCTGTTTAAAAGTACCAAGGGGTTAAATCTGGTATTATAAATGTCATTTTCAGGGGAAGCATTCCACATAAATGCTAATCCGCTCCTTAAGCACTCTCCAGTGATTTTCATAAGCACTCTTCAAAGAGTAAAAATAAAAATATCATGATACAATATAGGAATTACAGTGCAGACACTCTTCAGCCAGCATGTTTGTAAACCACTGGCCTGAAGCTATAAAAAGCAAGGGAGTCCCTGTCACCATCTCTATGGATAAATAGAAGGAAGGACAGCTGCTGAGAAATTTCTTTCTATCAGAAATCCTCCAAGTGGCAGTTTAAAAAGCTGGGAGGGAGAGAGGGAGGGAGGAAAGGAAAAGAAAATGGGAATAAGGGAGGAATGAAGGAAAGCAGGGAGGGAAAAGGGAAAGGAAAATGGAAGGGAGGAAGCAAGGGATAATGGAAGGGAGGAAAGAAGGGATAATGGAAAGAAGAAAGGAAGAAAGGCAGGGAGATATAAAACTGTTCATTCCTTTTCACTGTGGATTTCTTAGACATATGTTGTTGAGAGAGATTTTGTCTTGAAAAATACTTCTCATGGCTCTCCACTGAAGTTACAAATAGCAGCAGTATAAGTCACAAATCCCAATCAAGGACTCTGTCACACACAATCCCATGAGAGATTAATTGTATATCTGTTTTATGGTTGCTGTAAAAGTTGGAGTTTCTGGAACACAGCAGTTTCCCAGAAGGGGAGATGTTATAGCATTTGACTCTGTATTACTCACTAAGAATTTAATGTTCAGTTACAGTTATTTGAAGCCCTTGCTTCCTTGTGTGCAAAATAAGTGGTCAGCACACCAAAGCAGTATAGGGAATTTTGTCAGTTGTACTTGGACACAAAAGACAGCTTCAAGAATCTCCCTGAATGCTGCAGCAGTCGCAGCATTCCTGGTCCTCCTGATTGTTGTTGCCCTTGCTAAAATTTCAGTAGTACTTCTTCTATTTATAAATAAATAAAAGCAAGGGGCAGTGACAGTGCTCTGGTGAGAGGTCTGAGGGCTGCACCACACCAAAGGAACTGTGGCCCTTTAATTGTCAATAGGAAAATATTTTCACTTGTTACAGAGCCCAGGATGACCCACTCAGTCACACATTCATCTCCCACATGTCATTTCCGTGTTCCTTAGGAAACCTGCATTGCAACTGCAGCTAACCCTTACAACAAGCAGTTGGGTGTGTGCAAGGCTCCTGGCCAGGAACAGAAACTGCAATGCTTCTCACAGCCATGAACTGTCACCGTGGTCATATAAATTGATGTGAACACCAGTGCCATCATCGTATTTATTACTAAATGTCATTTTGCAATGAGAAAAGAGACAAAGAGGATAAATACTGGAAGTGCCCTTGTTAACTTGTGGTTCATATGGATAGTCTGGGGGCATTAAAAAGGACAAATGCTGAAATGTTCTTGGTAAGTTGTGGTTAGTATGGGTGGACTGGGAGCAGAGAAGAGTTTTGACATAAGTAACATTGAATGTTATTCTTTCACCCATTATAAAATAATTTGTGGTGTAGCTGTCAAAGTCATTGCTTTGATGGAGGAAAAGTGTTATCTTGTCAAGGCTGCCTGGACTTCTAGGTAGAAGTTTGTACTGGAAGGGTTTGAGAATTTCCATAGGAACCTTTCACGGGAATTTAAGCTAAGTAATTTTCACAGTTTAAATCACCTGGTTTCTATAATAACAAGAACAACAAATTGTAGTTGAAGACAAGCCTGCAAATGATAATATTGGCTAAACTGCTTGCCCACTCCTGTAACCTTCATTAATCTAAATCTGCTTTGAAGAAAATTGGATTTATAAATTTACTGTGATATTACCTTCATTGTAATATCAGATGCCTCACTCCTTCTCTGCTCCCCTTCTCTACCTAGATGAGTTTTGACTCTAAGCCAGAGTATTGATTTTTTATATAAGAGCTACAACAATCCAGCAACACATCAATATTCATCTTAGAAAACATCTCTCTATTAACCATATGCAGGATACTGTTCACCAGCAGTTCTGCATCCCCAGCAATGCTTGAAAAGTAACATCCAGAAACACTTCTTAAAGTAAGGACTGAAGGTCCATATAGATAAAGATAATATTATCTCACCTTTCTAAACATAATTATCTGGATAAAGCTAACTGTCAAGGTCTTTTGAGCACTGTAAGGAGAGAAATAGATTTTCTAAAAAACAATTCAGCCTGACGCAGGCTATAATGAATCTTGCCTTATGGTAGATGCTACCTCTCCTCAGAGACAGAATTTAGAAGAGACAACAACTTTTAGACAAATAAAGACATGCTTAGTGTAACTAAAGAAGACACTGATGTATACGATTCTTGCTTCCTATCCACAAAATATCTTGTTGATAGCAAATAAATGTCATAATTCCATTTCCCTCATTTATCTCAAAATGTAATGATACCTTCTTAAATTAGATTAGCATTCTTGATAGCTGTCCATTTCTGTGACTAATCTGTCTTTTTGATCGTTTTGAATTTTCAAGATAACAGGAATATGTTTTTGTGCCGAGGTGAGATAAAACTCTAGGAAGTATTCAGTAGAAAAAAAACAAGAGAGCTTGAGTTTGTCAGTCAGAACGTCTCATTTTGTTTTCTTTGTGCAATCCTGTTTTGATTTTATGCCTTTCATTTAATTATTTATCCTTCTGAATTTTTTTTTTAATTATTTTGAAAGTATAAATGCAGACTTCTGTGAGTTACAGTCTTTTAGAACTGTTTCTTTTCAAAATTTTTCAGAAAAATTTCTTAGCAGAAAACACTTTCTTGTGGTTTAGTTTTGATGAATGTCTTTGGGAATGGAAAAAGCATTTTTACAAAGTCTCTATTTTGTCGCAATGCTAACATAAAGTTTGTTTTTTGGTTATGCATTTAAAGTTATCTTTTTGATGCTCTTTCTGATTTTTAGTTGCATCCATATTGATCCATAAATGCTCTGATCAATCAAGTAATTCACCAACGTATTCATTTAAAGGGCAAAACATTATTGATCAAAAGGTATTAAAATTTAATTATTTATACATTTTAAGCATTGACAATGTTCCAAAACATCTGCGATAAGTAACAAAATGTATTGCTATCATGAACAGTAAAAAAAAAACACCAATGTGCAGTTATCTTTATGGATAAAGTAAAGAAAGAAGAAAATAAGAAAATAGATGAAAGGAATAATAAATGTTAAAAAATAGCTTGCTAAATGTACAAACAACACTTTCATCTTATTCATAGACAAAGATAGATTCCAAGGAATTTTAACAAGTCATTACTGAAAAAGAAGGAAACGTAAAGGAGAACCCCACAAAGTTCATATTCAGTACATGAGAAATTGTTTACAGCTTTTTCAAGAGTAACAATTAAAAATTTTAGATCTTAAGTTAAAAAAAATACTAAAAATAACGTAACTCAGAGAATCAATAGAGCACAATCGAGTAATGCAATTTTATTTGGGATTTTCATGAATAGGACACGCTACAAGTAATCGCAGTAACAGGATGACAGAGTAAGCAGAGTAAGATTTTTTTTTCTAAGACTAATATATCTTTCACATGTATTTCACTGTATACAGTTACTTCCTCGTCTTTTCATTATATTCTTTACCTAATTCCATGGCTTCATACTCTTAATATCCACTTGCATGCTAGAGATCTTCAGTAGTGCACTGCAGCTGCTCCTCAGAAACAAGTGACAGTAAAAAATGTGGGAACTGTTATATATGGGCAAAGATATTGCATACTTTGAATTGTACTAATAAGTAATGATTAGTGAAGACTTCTGTCACAATTTTGCAGAATTAATAATATCCTTGATAAAATCCAAGTTAATAACTACGGAAACTGACTCTTTTACAATAAAATAAAGATAAAAATATCTCCATAAATGTGAGTTTGGGATCCCTACCTAAGTGAAGAATACTGCAGTTAAGGCTGACCTGCTCTCTTTAGTTATTAGATATTTATATATGCTGTGTCTTTTGATTTGTGAATTAGAGCATGACAGACAGCAAAGAACTGTCTCACGGAGTGCACCAATGTACTACCACTAATAAAAATAATGTATGCAAATCAGTTCCATCAGGTTGTTTTTTCTCCTACAGGGGGAAGCAGAGAGCTTACGTTTCTTTTCTGTTTGGGGATTTGCATGTAGTCCATTTCCCATCACTTTGGGAACTGCCTTGCCATCCCTTTCCTCCTTTTTTTTTTTTTTTTAAATTTTATTTTTTTCTGTAATTAGCCATTGAACATCTATATGTCCATTTTTGTAGTTAACTCTCTGAGACATATGTCTGTGTATTTTTCTTGAAAGCGTTAGCAAAAGATGTTCACTGTAAATAAATTGGTTAATTTATTCATTAAAAAGTAGGTCTGCTAGAGACTTCAAGGCATGAGCTGATCATCTATCTACTGCATACTTCTATGCAGCAATAGTGAATGCAGGTAGTAACAGCAAAATATTATTAACAACTGTCTTCTCATGTATCTTCCCTTTTTTGGACCTGATATTACATGAGAAATTTTACCTATAAATGTTTATGTACATTTTAAACACTATGTGCATGAGGACAATACATGGCCAGTTCGTAGCCATTCATTTCTTTTCTGTAAAGCATTCCTAAATCAAATCATTAAAAAGCCAAGTCGTTCTGAGCAGAGGGGAAAAAAAATCACAAAAACCTACTCGGCTGTTATTATCAAAATGTAGCAACATAAATAATTGATATGTCTTATGTATCTTTTATGTATCTTTAGTCTTTATGTAATCATCTTGCCTTATATCAGCATTGGTTTTGTCTCCTACCTTCACCTTTCTTTTTCTTAACAAAGAAATTCTATTTTCTTGTTCTCCCATGTGAAGCCCAAAATCTATTTTATTTCCCCAACCATACTAGTTCTTTCATTAAATATTTCATTTTGAGGTATTTTTCTAAACCTTTTTTTCATAGTACAGGAGACCTTAAAAAACACCAGCTGTCATAAGCATTTGGACTCTGTGCTGCAGTCTCTGGGTCTGTAGCTACTTAGCACTGTCCTTTACTTCAGTTCTTGGAGAGTAAACAAAATACTGCATTGCAGCAAATCAAATTTAAAGAGACACAATAGGACAGAGGTCTTGATAAGAAAAGCTCAGTTTTATTTACCTCCTAGAAATATAAGAAACAAGAAGCATAGAGAAGCAGAGTATTTGCTCTTTATCCTCTTTTTTCAGTTATCAAAACTCTTAAATAGAGCCTGTTAGACGTGCTGTGTTATAGATGAGGAAGCCAGTATTATATATTTCTAAAGGAATATTACAAAGCTGCCAACTGATATAGCTATATCAGCTATATAGTGAGCACAGAGATTATGAAAAAGAAGTGTATATTAAAAAGGCAATAAATTATAATTGCTGTTTATGGGTTTGGTGGTTTGTGTTTTCTTTTTATTTAATTCTTTTAGATCAGTTTTTGATAGTTAAAAGTAAATAATATTCTCCACTTCAAAAAAGAGTAATGGAATTTAAATGGGTATGTGTGAGATTTCCACATGAATGTACAGACATTACTTTAAAGTTCAGCTTTTTATTTGTGTTTTATGTAGTACTCAGAGGCAACATACACATTACTGGGGGAAGTGGGGATATGAAAAAAATAAAGTAGAATAAGAAATATCTCTATCTCGTGTTTCCAGTTACAAAACAGTGGACAAGGGTATAATGCAGATACAGGCCAGTGCTTCTCTCTTGCATAGAGATTAGCTATGGTCTGCCTCTTGTCCTAAGCAGCAGCTAGTAGAAAATGTGCTTTTCTGTACAGGCTGCTGTCCTACTGCTGTAAACCCATATGAAGATCTTCCCCTGAGATCAGCTAATGTTTTGGCTTATACAAGCCAAGATTTGAGTTCAGGCATCTCCATCATTTGCAGAATATTCACCAAGTCCAGGATGCTGAACTTGGGTTAAAACAACTCTGAAGTGCTATTGGTCTGACAAGAGTGGCTGGAAAGTTGCCTGACAGAAAAAGGACGAAGGGGTGCTGGCTGGCATGAGCCAGCACTGTGTCCAAGTAGTCAAGAAGGCCCATGGCATCCTGGCCTGCATCAGAAGTAATGTGGCCAGCACAACCAGGAAAGTGACTGTCCTCTTCTATAGGGCTCTGGTGAGACTACACCTTGAGTGCTGTGTTTAGTTGTGGGCCCTTCACTACAAGGTTATTGAGTTACTCAAGTGTAGGCAAAGAAGCACAACAAAACTGGTGATGGGATTAGACAACAAGATTTATGAGGAGTGGCTGTCTGTTTAGTCCGGAGAAGAGAAGGCTGAAGAGAGACCCCATTGCCCTCTACAACTTCTGGAAAGGAGATTGCAGTGAGGACAGTGTCAATCTCTTTTCTTGGGTGACAAGTGATAAGAAACAAGGAAATGGTTTCAGATTCAGCCAGGGAGCGTTAGGTTGGATGTTCCTTCACACAGAAGTTGGTCAAGAAAAGGAACAATTCCAATCCCTGGAAGTATTTGAGAGATATGTGGGCATGATGATAAGAAATATGATTTAGTGTTGAAGTTCATTCTTTCCTGAAAAAAATCACATCTTAGAATGGTTTTTGTGAGTGGCATTTTTGTATGACGTGTTCTGGATTTTATTTCTCTGTCCAAGTCATCATCAAATATACAACCCAGTATGAAACAATGTTTAAGAAAAAGAAAGAAAAACCCAAATTCTTGTGAAATCATGTGCAAATTTTCTACAAGAGTGAAAAGATATTACTGAATGAATTTGTAGCAAAGTGAAAATTGTACTGCAAAAAATGCATAATAAAATGAAAAATGGACAGAACTTACAATTACATTTTCCTATGATAAATAAAAAGCTACCTTTTCAAAAAGGCAATGGAGAGTTTGAGGTCACTCAGATTCAGTTTATATTTGGAAATATCTTGAAGTTTACTACTTGACTGAGATTAGTGTTCTTGGTTTTCTGTTTGCTTTGCTGAATCTTAACAGAGCTTTTTTATATTAAATATTTTCACAGCACTTATTACAACTTTTTGATGTACTTCTTAATAAGCATATAAAAACATTTTTATATGCTTTGTAAATTAAAAAATGATAAAAAATATTTTTAATTGCAGAGAAAAGGAAATTGTTTGAAAAGAGATGTAAACCAGGGTTGACTATGTGAGACCATAATAATTGTTAATTCTGAGTGGTAACAGTAGCCAAATTTGTAGTGATGGGTTTCTTTCTATAGTTGATCCTAACATTATTATTATTTTTTTTTAAACTCTGTTTGCTTATTTATTTTTGTTTGTTTTCTTAGGAATGTTTCAAAATGATGTTAATTTGTGCAGAGAGGAAAAGATAATGTGTCATAGGACAAGCATCAACTAAGGAGAAATGAGGGTCCAATGGCTAAGATAATGTACTGGGACTAAGACAAACCAGATCCAATTCCCTTTTCTACAACAAATTCACTGTTCTGTGACCTTCAGCAAACTATTCAAAGCTATGTTCCCAAACATTTTATTCCAACGACTGCTGCTTAAATCCAAAATAATGATCCTCAAAATCCTGCTGCTGACTAATTGCAGAGCCACCTGGATTTTCTTGCCCCCCTGTAAATTCCGTCAGTTCTGTTCCCAAGGCACCCACCATTCCTTTGCTCTCAAAGCTGATCTATGTCGTGCTGAATATTGAATTATAGACTCTCTGATCCAGATGGCTATCAGGAGGCTAATGCTTATGGCTATAGAGTTCATCTGAGGAAGTAGAGACCTTAATTCTAGTCTCCTTAGTCATTTAGTATTTACAGAAATTTAGAATACAGAATACAGAAATACAGCTTTAGTATTTACAGAAATTAAAATAGTTTCAATACCCAACTGAGACAATTACTCTTACCAATGTGATTTTATGTTCCAATGATAGGAAATGTAATGCTGGTTTCTGTTAGGAAGACAGAGAGATTTAAAGGGTTTTTCAGACTCAGCTGGTGTGTCTGGAATGTGCTTATCTTGAGAACTAGAGGAACAGAAGACACAACACTTTGTCACCTATATAAAGAAGGACAAATTGATCTCTGGCAGTTCCAGTTTCATCTTCTAGCTAAAAAGGGAGGAGTTTAGCCTGGAAACTTAAGTAGTTGAGGAACATTAAATTAACCCCCATTCCTCATTCTAGGAAACTGTATGCTCTGTTCCATGCTAAGGTGCCATGGCTTCTCATTTTGAGAACTGCATAATCCAGGTCTTGCCCATTTTTTAACAAAAGCATCAAAGGATGTACTACAAGGTTATATCAGACCTTGTATCTCCTATATTATGGCTTATGCTACAGTGACAATACAACTGAGCCTTCACATGCCTTTTATAGGAATGTAGCCTACTGAAACCAGGGCCGTGGATCACACAAGATGGCTGAATAGTTATGAGCTCAGTGCTACGGTGACACCTATGCCTCTCACTGTTCTCCTATGAAATGTGAGTAGCCGCATTCCTCCTAGGGATGGTGTGACCTATGGGGATAAATGAATTAATGACTATGAGGCATTCAGTGTAATGTAAGCCACATGAATATCTTTAGAAGATGAATCCATAAACTGTCTTTTATTATGTTGCTTAAATGATTTATATGTTCTTAGAGTGCTCCTTATTGAGCTTCATTACTTTTTGTGTAAAATATGTTAAAATGTAGAGGAAGCTTCTGTCTTGGACTTCTAAGTTACTTTTAAGCAGAAAGTAGATAAATAACGTGGTTTGGAAGGACAACTTAGACTGTAGCAACAATAAGGAAAGATTTGTTTTAACCTGGAAATGATTTTTGGAGTGAAATGTATGAGGCTGAATGAAGTTACATAGACATTCCAAAAACAAAAATTCAGCTTTGTACTATGACTTTAAGTTTTGGTCTGTCATGAAATTAATGTTGAGTGAGATATTCAATAAATCTGTGGATGACAATTTAGGATGGATTTAACCCTAAATTTGTATTTGTTAAGATGAAAAAACAATAACAGAACACAAAGCTTATTTGATATTCATTAAAGTTACCAGGTTGTGTCTTATGCATTTCAGAGATGTATGCTTTTTTTTTCCTGTGGACTTCAGTCTTGATTTCTATGAGAAAAAAAAATTTTAAATTCCGTTTTATAGAAAAAGCAAGGTCAAATCATATTGTCAATATTGCTGTCTTTCATAGTGACACATAACATTGTATTCTAGATTTGTCTCCACAAAATCAATATCAAGCTCAGTACACACAATACCTTTTTCTCATTGGCCCTATTCCAATAGGGTAGTAGAATTCTGGTCCTTGTTATTATTCTTTGTAGTGTAGGAAATTAAATATTTGGAAGATGGGGTATTCTGAAGAGACTGGGATTGGAGCCATAAAATTGCTCCCTGAACAGTATTTCATTCACTTTCAGGAATTCTAACTAGTGTGTTTGCATCTCATAGAAATCAAAGGAAAAAGGACTGGAAGGGATTCAGAGAGCTCTGTCCCAATAAGCTACACTCTAACGTATTTGACTCACTGAAAGCTGAGGATATTTCCATCCTGTCCCAGTGGATGCCAAGAACATTTCATAACTTTCACCTTTATAGCAATATTTGACATATTTGAATGTTCCCCTTCCCTTTTTCACATGACTTTCATTCCCTTTGCTGTAACATTGTTAGGATCTCTTCTCTCTTCTTCACTCCTCTCTCTCTCCCTTTCCCCCCTTATTTTTTTTCTGGATACGTCTGTGCCTGATTAGTTGTTTCCCATTATGAACTCATCTATTCTGGCAAGAAACAAACAACATCTTCTTGTCAAGTAGCATTTTCAAATCAGCTGCATACTGACCTTACAGCTGTTTCACTCAAAACTCTGGTTCTTATGTTCTGTTATGCAAATATCATGTCAGAGGGTGTCAAAAGCCTTATTTAAGTCTTCTGTGACATTTGCTGTATTTCTCCTATCAACAAGGCAGGCCTGCTATACTGTCACAGAAACTAGATGGTTTTGACACGGCCTGTTCCTGACAATTCTGTGTTAGCATTTAGCAAGTCTTTACAAACAAACCGATTGCTCTGTCGCAATAACCTGTGTCCTGAATTAACTCCAGTAACTGACATCATGAAAAGGAGGGCAGCCATTTGCCTCTCAGACAGACTGCCCCATCCAGAAACTATGTTACAAAATGATATTTCTGCGTGGCCTCAAATTTTACATTTCTTATCACTCAAGAATAGATTTTCAGTAGTTACAGGCAAAATAGAAGTTGGGACTTTTCCTGCATTATCAACTTCTTAGAAACACAGCAGAGATAAAAGTGATTTCTGGACTAATTGAGGATAGCTGGAAATTGTGTGTTTTGCCACTAGCTGAGACCTTTGCATCTGATCTAGTCTCAACTATATTATTATTTTTATTTTGCTTCATCTTCAGCAGTTTGTACCACATTCTTTGAAGACTGAATTTTATTTAGTGCATGTTTGGCAATTGTTTTTCCAGTGCATACTCAGCTGTGTAGCTGGATAGTCTTTCTCTCTGACACATAGAATTGTCAGTATTAAAGGCTATAAAAGTGAGGAATAGATATTTTAAAGAAACCTACAATTCTGGGGATTAATATATATACTTTATACTGAATCTCCACTACTCCTGAAATATTTTTCCTCTCCTTTCTACAGAAGCAAGCTTTATACTCTGAAG
This sequence comes from Phasianus colchicus, assembly GCF_987193195.1. Lineage (NCBI taxonomy): Eukaryota > Metazoa > Chordata > Aves > Galliformes > Phasianidae > Phasianus > Phasianus colchicus. The sequence continues at coordinate 99,737,192 of NC_143437.1, read as the reverse complement.
TGAACAGAAAGGCAATGTTTGAAATTCTTCACACTTGAAACACTGTTTCATTGGAAAAGATAAACACCCTTTTACTCTCATATCTATGAGATATGAGATATCTATGTCTGAGATCTCGATCCTGAAGAATCCTTGATGTGCTCTAATTCCTCCAATTTTTATGCCTGTGATGCTGTGCAAGAAATGATCTTTAGCAGAGGCATGACTGTCCACTCCCTACACACATATTTTATGAGCTTGGCCTTGTAACTGAAGAAACAAATAGGAGGCAAGGCTAAACAAAGGAAATCATCAAAATTCCAAGTTTCCTTTAGTGTTGCTATAGATAGGGAATCTTGCCAAACACTTATGTTTAGAATTGAAGTACCTTTTTTTAATGCACAATGCAATAATTTGGCTTCTCTAATGTGATGTAGGTGCATTTGTGTTTTTGTGGATTTGGTCTGATTAATTTCTAAAGGAATTGATCTTTTATTTCTATATGTATAAATATAAAAATTCTACTGTGTTAAGTAGAATGGCATTTCAGATTTGAGCAAAGTTCAGATATATATATCAGTGATGGAGACACAATATCTAAACTTATAATGCATTACAGAGACAATTTCTTCCAATTTTCTGGAAAATTCAGGAGGTATAAAAGGTCATAAATCTTTTCTGTGCACAGCAAATGGAATAACAGATTTCACAGAAAAGCCAGGCTAACTGGGACACTCAGTATTTTTATGACCCTTGAAGTGAAACAGTGAGTTTCAGCTAAGGATTTGTCATCAATGATCAATATGTTTACTTTTGTCTTAGTTTCAGCTGGGATGAAATTGTTTTCTTCAGACTGGTATGATACTGTTTTGGTTCTAGGAGAAAAACAATGTTGATAACACTGATGTTTATAGTTGCTGTTAATCAGTGTTGTACAGAGCCAAGGCCATTTGCAGCGAAGGGCCAGGGAGCTGGGAGGGAAGAGAATTAGGGCAGGTAAGTTAAACTAGCCAAAGAGATATTTCATACAAGGTGGCATCATGTGGAAAGAGTTTTAAAGGGGCTGAATTCATCTTTTTTCTCTTGTAAAAATCTGTAGCAGTGGAGGTGATCCACTGCTTCACAGCTGTTGTAACAGCATCGTTGCTGAAACTTACCATCCACTGCCTCACTGTGCTCACATCCACTGTTTGATCTACTTAAATATCCAGCAAGCATTGATGAATGTCAACAGGTGCAATTTTTCCTGCATAGAGGAATTCAATTCCACACCTTTGCTTCATACACATTTCCATGTCAGACACCATTTTGTCAGACTGTCCCTCTGCTGCCATCTGTCCCAAGGCAACAAAATGTAACAGAATATTGTAGAAAGGTTGAACCTCTAATACCATATCACCACATCCACCTCTGACATCATGGACCAACATAGTAATGTAGGAGCCATTCCTTTCAGAGAAGCCCTTGTACCTACAATCATAAAGAACTTGAGATACATATCAGTATTTTACTAGCTTGCTATACATACTTCTAAAACAATATGAAACGAAACTTTTATGAAAGAGGAAATGGGGAGTACATACAAACGTGAGAGGACAGGGGTGGGACACCGAAGGTAGACTACATGAAGAAGATTTGTGATGAATTTCTGTCAGTATAACATGTTTTTAATATTTCTGTGTAATATTTTTGATGCTGTGTTAGATTACACAGAAGAAAAGAAATTGTTCATTTTATTTTATCAGAATGTTGGAATTTCCATTGATTGTGAGAATGTAATGTGTTCTGGTGCCAACCCCCAAATCAAAATATCATCTTTATTACCTGCAAAGTTAGAGGGTCACAAACAGAAATATGGTTAAGTTGGTGGTCAGACTTGATTATTTTAAGGGTTTCCAACATAAATGACTCTGTGATTCTAGATAGGCCTCATGCACACAAACTTGTGTCTGAGTGTTGAAATTCAGACACTAACAGTATCTTCAAAACAATTTAGGCTGTATATTGATAAAAGATGTGTGGAAGGAAGGTTTAAGAAAGAAAATCTTGGTGACCAGTTTTGGAGGAGCCAAGAGCTAGAGATGAGCAGGAGAAACCTAAGGAAAGACCCAACCAAAGTAGAGGACTGCAGAAGGCCATCTTCCTGCAGGAGCTCTGGGTGATCACTGATTTCTGAAGTCCCCCAGTGATATTCAATAAAGGCACTTCAAATGCAGGTAAAAGGTTTGGAAAGAATATTTCTTTTCTCAGCCCACAGTATAACACAAGGGCTGTCATATTGTTAACATAGGAGAAAAGCTGTCAGACAATCAGAGGTGAAGATGGCAATTCATGGGGCATTTCTCTGAGTTATCTACAGTAATAAGGGAGGAGAAATATTCCTGCTGCTCTGTTCCCATCATTCTTCTCCATCTTAGCAAGTTAAAAACACTTATTCAGTTTCTGACATCAAAGATACTGCTAGCAAAGATGGTGAGAGGAATTCACAGCTGACAGTATGCAAACCATGGAGCCTTGTGATGTATATAAATGTGAACAAAGAACAAACCTTTTTTCATGAGTCATTTTTTCTAACAGAACTACTCCCTCAGAAGAGTCAGGTCGTATTTCTCTGTCTTATTTCCTGTGTTAGAAGTGATAGATTAAAATAAAATAAAAAATACAAAAAAAGAAAAAATAGTCATTCAGGTTTTAGGTACAAAATCGGAATAAGAATTATTTGTGAGAGAACTGCTCCTTCCTAGGTGGTATTTATAGGACATCTAAAACAAACTTTCTTAAGTTTTATTGATTTTTATTGATTATTGAACATTTCTATTTTAGGCTGAGCAAGTTTGATGACAATACCTCTGTGACAAAAGGGTTTTTCCTCTTGGGCATTTCTCTTATACAGTAAGTACAGAGTTTGTATTACGACAGCATACCTCAACTACTTAACAAAAAATATCTGTAGGAAATCTCTCTGGAAAGTTGCTTAAGTTACAGCTATATGCCTTGTTAAGCCTTCACAATTGCCTCATTAAAAAACAAAAAACAGCAACAATGAAAAAAACTCTAAAAAGGACAGATGTGGTCCAAGGTCTCCCATCAGATCCTTACAGATTAGGACTGACAGGATTCCTTACAAAACTACTCTTGCCCCTTTCCAAGATCCTTCAACTGGCATAAAAAAGAGGATGGGAGAATGACAATGAAATTGTTGATATGAAATATATGCATATGCAGCCATTTCTCGACACAAGAGAAAAGAAAAGCCATTTCAGTTGGTTACCTATGTTGAAGAAAATAGATTTCTTTTATTTCCTAGCTGGTGATTGAGAAAGTGGAAGCACGCTGCAGCTATCTTCATCTCTGACGTAGTAGGGAAAGATCTCTTGTACCAAGTGCCGACACTTTTTTTCATCTCCAGAAGAACTAGAGAAAATGGATAACCTTTCTGTTTCTTCCAGGTCAACTCATTTATATTTATGATTTCTCTTAGAGTCTTCTTGACTGTGCCTGTCTCAGGTAGTGAAATTGTTTTGCAGAACCGGTTTAAGGCAAACAGAATTGATTTAAAATGGCTTATTTTTCTTGAATTTTTTCTGTTGATGAACTTTTTATGTGTTTACAGTCTATTAGTGTTTACAGTCGTTTAGAAATACATGATGAATTGGACCTCAAGCTTCCATACGTATTTATGGTTGGCCCATGGAAAACTGCAGTACTACTTAGAACAATATGAGCAGTTTTTAAACAAAAAAATACAACTGAAAATTTGCTAATGTACCTTATGCAAATTCTTCACATTGTTGCTAATATGTAATGCAAACACTGTATTTCCATATAAGTACTCTAATTTTAGTACATGTTTATTAAAACTTTTCCCATTCATGTAGAAACTGTCAATGTGACTGCAATACCATGCATATCTTTTCTCCTTTTTAGAACATGACTGGTCTATTCTTTTTCCTAGGATTTGTATTACTTCTTGCAACAAACATCTGAAGTTTCTCCATATCTGCCAACAATTCAGTCATTGGTAATGAACTGGTTTCATTACATGGTTAAAAGCAAGCCTATACCCAAACCAAATCTCAATCCATGGTGTAAACATATATTCAGGCCTTGGTTTTGTAATGTTCTTCAGTTATACAATGAGCACTCACTGGTAAAAAGAATTGCTTCAAAGCGTAATTTTCCTTGTGCAAGTAACAACTCTTCTGGCTATAAATAAATACTCAAACAAGGCAGCTTTAAATAGCTTAAAAATAACACTCTTCCCTTTCTTCCAAGCAGGAAAGTTATGTAAGAGCATTGCAACTTAAGAAAGGTAGGAGCCTGTAATAGGAGGCTGAAGGGTAGGCAGATGCTATGGTGATGTAAGGGCTGTGTAAGATTTCAGATTTTATACAGTCTGCTTTAAAGCTGGGGGAGACATGTTCCCTAACTTTGGGGAATTTGAATCCTATTGAAAATGACAAGATGCTGAACTAGTGGGAGGGATACGATTTGGTAAATCCTTTCATTACCTTTTCCAGCCACCCTGGAAAATCAGTGAAGAGATTTGTATTGTAAAAATTACTCCTCAATTAGTGATTAGTCATAGGTATGTGACTTAATGTGTCAAAATTAATAAAATATATTCTTTAGTATAAGGGGAAGATGTGTCTTAGGTAACCACAAAAAGAAAACTATGTAGTCTCCAGAAACTTTACTCGACTAGAAGTGAAAATGATATCTTCCTTCTCTGTTTCAAAATCTGATCTATATTGTAGTCTTCATGTTGACTGCTGCACCTGTTCCGAGAACATATCAGCTCTTTCAAAAAATAAAATAATACATTAAAAAATGTTCTATCACTATTTATTTCTACCATGGTGATATCATTTCATGACAGAAACCAGACCTCACAGTTTCCCTACCAGGTCTGTTGCACCTTGATTGCCTTATAAAATGTTCCCGTTCATTTACAAGGATGTGATGTGGCTGCTGCATGTTCTTACCTGTAAACTGTTCTTCTGTTGTCTCCTAGCTTGCAGCAGAGATTTAACACAGTTCTCACAAATTTTCATATCATATTTCTTGCCTGGCATTCACAAGGTGCCCAAGATATTAATTAATTAAGAGAACATAAAATACCTGTGAAGTCCTTTTACTTCATTATGCTATGTTAACATCCAAACCGAGGTTTCACAATGTAATTGTAAGTTAAGCTGTGATATGCAAAATGCAAGAGTAGGTACAATGCACAGGCAGTAAGTAGGCCCCTATTGTTCATTTCTGCTGAAAATAAATTTTACATATGACTACAGTGTTGCACTTTAAATATTCAGTCAAGACAATGTTTTATTTTCAATGTCTGCCTCACTGGCACCATGACATTCTCAAGAACAGAATCTTTATTCTGTGCATTTTTCTTTTGCTTAAAATTCTTGAAAGGATTTGAATGATGCTTTGCTGTTTGCTGCCTTTCTGCCAACTGTCAGCTGCATCTCACCAAATCCGTGTATCAGGTGGGAGCCATGGAGTAGCCTTCCCATGCATCTTTCTCTTCCTTCACAAGAAGGTCTACTTAAATGACAGTTTGAATTTTCTCTATTTACTGTTTAATTCAGTTTATCTTCAAAATCCTCTTTTGCCATACATCTCACTGCACAGAGTAGGTAACTGTTTTGAGTCATTTTCCTGTATCTGTGTTAATTCAACTGATGTAGTAATACTTGAATACGGGCAGCTTACATTAATAATTATCAACAGACGATGAGTAGTTTCTTTATAATCAAATGATTCTTGACCAAGATAGTGTGAGTGAGGTGCTTCATACCAAACTCAACAACAGCAGACAGAAAGAGGAGGAAATAAAGAAAAATTTGACACAGTCACCATCCAGAAGTGCCTGTTAAACTCACAGATAAACTGACATTTTCCTTGGCTATATTAACTTCATGAGAAGATCTGATTTTTTTCCTTCATAATTACAGAAAAATGTCTCCTGGGACTAATGTCATTCTGACCTTCTCACACAACCATTTTTACAAGAGTGGGAAGGGTAAAATTACTTCATTTGCTGTTTTGATGAAAAGCAGTCCTCAGGTAATAAAGTTAAAAAAAAAAAAAAAAAAAAGGAAATTTGGAGCATTTTAGTAAGATGTAATCTGGTTGTTTTCAGAACACTCCTATATTATGTTCAATAGGATCTAGATTTTTTTGCCTATGATTTTTAATGGGCTCAATGTTTTCAAGAAATTTACAGTCAATAGGCTGAGTAGTCAGTGGTATTGTGTAATTTTCTATATTTTTCTTAAAGTTCTTGTTAATTTTCACCTTCTTTGGCAGTGTCCTTGCACGACCTTACAGAGGAAGCAAGATAAATCCATCTTTTAGATCTGCCTACTCACAGTTGTACTGTCATTGCACATCTCAGGTTCCTTCAGCCACAGTTTGATTTTTCCTTTCTCTGTGTTAGCTTCTGAATTTTCACTGACACCATGACTCTGCACAGTTTGAGGGACTTAAATATTCTTTTCCTCTGTAAGATTTTCTTTTCACCTGTGCCTTTTTGTATTACACAATCAGAGAATCACAATCACACAATTGTAGGAGTTGGAAGGGACCTATAGATATCATTGAGTCCACAACCCCAGGCACAGCAGGTAAATTAACTGCATTTATTTTCATGCTGTAATTACTTAATTTTGTTATATTATTTTTCAAGAGCCTTTATTTCATCTTCTTTGCTTTGGTATCCAATTTTTTTTCCTTGCCGTTAATTTGTAAGTTTTTCATAAACTAAAGCACCAACTACAGAGTTACTTCTCTTCCTTGAAAACAACTGTTCTGTGGTTTATCTTTTTATGTGCTTTTTTTTTTTTAAATCTAGGTGCTGATAGATGTTTTTTTCTAGGTTTTGATGTACTGGGGATACCTAATATACTGCAATCTTTATTTTCTATCCTTAAGAATAGTAAATAGCAACTGATAATAATAAAATCCTTTCAATATTTTTTTTTCCCCAGACACCTAATTTTTGAAGAGTTCTTAAGCTTGTTGTAGAAAACCATTGTCTTCCATGCATGGTGATGGGAAGCTCCACTTCATGGGTGGGCCACAGCCTATGTGACCCTGCTGAGCAGATTCTGCCTGTGACACTTCCAGGCTCCTGAGTCACAAAGTCAGCTGTAGTTTATCCACGAGTTATAATGCTGGAACCCATAAGTATGTTAGACTTATTGCTGAGAGCTCTTGGATCCTTGACTATGCAGATCTGGTAATGACACTTCAATAGAAAGACTTGAATCTGTCTAATTGTCACACTTGTCTGCTCTTCTAATCTCAGTAGCATTACGTAGAGATGTGCCTGTAGATAGTGGGTAGATGTACCTTGACTGAGGCAATTTTTAAGGCATACATATGTTTCTAGACCAGGCAGAAGACTAATTGACTTGAATTCCCAAGAGTTGTCAATGAAAAACTCCCATCTACTGCAGGCCAGATGAGGACTGTCTGGACAGGTGACTTATTACAATGCAGCATCAACATCCAGATGTCATCAGATTCATAAGGAGTCTCCATCTGCATGGTTTTGCTAACTGTTGCTGGAAAGATAAGGGAAGAAACCTGCAAAATGTTAAACAATGCAGGCTAGTAAAGCAGCTGCTTCTGGCCTCTTGAGAAAGCTGTGAAAGTCCTTTGAACACACGGTAATTCTGAAAGGCACCAGCTCATAAAGTTGAGTGAAGCTGCATTCAGATCCCTGCTATCAGTGTGAGTGCTGATTACTCTATTTCTTCTTGCTGTTTTTAAAATCCATCTCCTCAGCTGTGATATTTCTAGTCTTGTGATTTGTGTTAGAATCTTACAAGAACATGGATGCTCTAATTCCCTGGCACCAAACCAAACAATATTGTTGACATTTCTGAAGTGCAGTGATTCTAAACTATTGCTTCCAACTGTATATATTCATGTGTATGTAATATTTCCAGATTTAAAATAATTATCAATCTCAAAATAAATGTGTAATCTTCTGTAATATTCTTCTGCTCAAATCTTTAAAGATATTATTCTGACATAAAAATGTGTCTATATTTATACTGTTCATGATCATAAAGAAATTTTAAGTTTACCAGTAGACTAGAAAACTTCTAAGAAATTAAAAAATACTACAGAAATTATCAGGGAATTAAGGTTTATAGGAACACAAACCTTAATACAAATCACATAGCAATATTTTGAATGAAAAAAATCAGGGTATTTTTAACCCAGAATCATATGTCTGACTGCAGCGGTCAAACTCATCTCAGCCTACTCAGAGTTTCTGTTAACCAGTCTCTTTTGCAGTTTAACATTAAAATTTGTACAGAAAAACAAAGCCTGAATTGTATTCCAGTGTGCTGTCATGGCAAAATCTATATTTGAACTGTTTTTAAATTCTTTTTCAAATCACAGCAAACAGTTGATTAAATATCACAAAGCAATAAGGCTAACACAAAGATAGACATAGCAATACATGATGAGAGGGATAGAGTGACCCCAAAGGCATTCTTCCTTGGACAAAGTCAGGCTACAAAGCAATTGATTTTATCCTGGAAAAGGAGGCCATGGTGAAGAAATAGGTTAACTGAAACTCACTGCACTTCTCGGCATGAATAACATATTATGATCCCTTAGAATGTACTTAGTTGTTACTTGATATGAATGGGGCTTAGAAGGAATTCCCTTTCTCTGTAGTTTTACCAATTTTTCAAGTCTTTATATATATATATATGTGTATGTATGTATGTATATAAACATCAGAGAGCAGAAGAATGAAACTCAATTTTAGTTCTGAGAAAATGCATTATACAGAAGAGCTTATTTGACTTATTAGAGATAAGTTTAATAAAGAGATTGAGATGTAGTCAAGTGTGTTATACATTTATGGGAGAAAATGACAAAAATAATGAAATTTTGCCCCTTAGAAATACCTGTAAGTGAGAAATAATTTCACTGGTAAAATATAACTTCCCCCCCTCCACTTGCCCCGAAGTTTGGACCCAAATTTATTGTGAATGCTGCTTATGACTGAGAGTGCATTCATGCATTATTTCATATGCAAAAATCTTTGTTTGTTGTTATCAGCTCTAGTCCCAACTCTTATTGCCAAGTCATATTGAAACTTTCAGGAGAACTAATATTCTAGTGATTTATCTACCAGTTCTTGACTTTGACCAGACTGAGGACATATTCTCAGTTCTATAGTAAGACTAAACTGGTACTTAAGAATCCATGAAATCATTTCATCCCCTTTTCAACTTACTGAACTCTTGCTAATGCCAAAGAAAAGACAAGAAATGGCACTGCAGTTCTCCTATGAAAGTACTTCCTTATAATTTCTTGCATTCAAATACACTCACTAGGCACTTGCTTAAAGAAAATGTATTATGTGAGGATGAAGTGTTTTTTATCTGCATAGGGTCCTATGCTATTGAAGCAGCTACTGTCAGTTGCTGAGTAACAAAGCAAAGAAAGCAGCTCACTCTTCACTGCAAGATCCTGCAAGGTACTGTTAAGCTGTTTGCACTTCTGACTTCAGTGGGATCAGAACTGAATGCAAAGCTCTAGGGTACGAAGCTCAGTTCGTGTGTGTAAGGTGAAATGGAAAAGCTTTAGAGCTGGAAATCGTGTAGCTGTGCTGCTGCATCCTAAACTGATGAAGCTGTGCTGCTCACAAGTGCAGCTTGCTCTGGATTTGCACTAATATGGATATTGTGGTATTTGATATCTCAATCTTGTCTCGTTATCAGTAAAGAGGTCATTAAGAAAATAGGCAGCCTTTTTCCAGGCAGCTCCAAAGCTGAAAAAAGTTTTATTCAATAAATAGGAAAATGACTATTGCTGTTCAGATAAATAGGAGAAAGGAGGCTTTTTGTGGTTATAGATGAGATACTTCTATGTATAGTATAGGTACATTAATGTCTTAGAGAGTGTATTTCAGAGATGTTAAGACAGTGGGAAAAGAGGAAACAGGATCTAGATGATATGAAAAAGAAGGACTGCATTCACTTATCAGAAAAAGAGGAGAAAGTGAATCAGCAGAGGGAATGTACAATATACCACTTTTCAAACTCAGAAGTGATGCTCAGTGCTTTACGTCCCTTCACCTTTGTAATGTTAAGGTATTTTTATCTCCAGTTCTGTAGACTGCCTTTTCCTCGAAGCTCTGCAGACTTTCACCCACGCTGCCATGGCAGTGCTTTCCATTTTCTTCTGACTTTGTTATTATGCAGTTATTCCTGTGTCTCATGGCCTTGCTTCTGAACAACCCAATAGGTGCACTCTTCTGGGAAACAAATTACTCTCAGTATAAGACTCACTCTTTTCCTCCTATTTTTTTTTTGTACTTTGATTGCAGCTTTTAAGGTATGTATTTGAGGCTAAGAAATATGCAAACACATACCTTATCAATCTGTTGCCTGAAGGACCAGCCCTGGCTCAAAGCATGTGTCAGTCATCATTAGCAACATCCACCAGAAGCAACAACAGGCCGATGAAAATGATATTGCCCTTGTAGAAAAACATTGCTGGGATCACCTGTTGTTCTAGAGAGGAGCCCAGGGGAGATGCTCTTTGGGGAAGTCAATCAATTACCTCCCAGAATGGTCATTGGTGGACATGGGGCAGAGTTTTTCTCTATTTTTATTTCAATTGTTTTTTTTTTTTTTTTTTTTTTTTTCTCCTTTCTTTCTTTTTCCTCTCCCTTTTAGTTTTTATTTTTCCCTAAAACTAACATTATTATGAGTTGACGTGTGTCATCAGCAAAAGACCCCACTAATAAATCAGTGTCTCACATCACAAAGCAAAGATAAAATTTCCAAAGCTTTTCAGTGCAAAACAAAGTTATTTATTTTTTTCAAGAAAATAAAACCCAAGATGTCCAAAACCACGTTTAAAGTGTCTCTCAACAGGAAGATATTCTGGGCATCCAAGCAAAAGGGTCTTTCAGTGCTCTTTCAAATCTTATACAATGAGAAATATGAGCTTTTGCATCTACTTGAAATACCTTTGTTGGATAGTGCACTTAGAATCCAGAATCTAGCAGTTGAATAAGATTCAATATCATTAATGGAAATACTTATGAAAATGAATCAAATACCTGGGAGGAACAGATGCATTTAGGAGTTCTTTCAATTTCTGCTAAATAACTCACTTGAGAAATGCAGAATGACTGGTGTGATACTGGAGTTGGATTGACCCTGAGATCTCCAATGAAACACTCAGAACCCAGTCAACGAAAGATGTTTGATGGCTGGATGCCTTCACCCTGATCCCACTCTCTGTGAATCAACAATGAAATAATAAGTCCAAGAAAGATTCTCTGAAGTCCTTCTCTGCCAATTCTTCTTCAAACCTTTTGTAGAACCTGACTGAGGCCCATGTCAAGTGGTATGGTTTCATGACAGTTGGAGTGGGAATCAGAGTACTGTGCTTAGTAAGCACCTAGTTCCACAAGAGAGGAAAGCATTCATTCAGCATCTATCTGAATTTTGCCTTGCATTTCTTTCATTTCCTACTTTCTATCTGAAGAGTTGCTATTTCACCAGTAGGGCTAAACAAAGGCCTGACACATTTCTTAGTCTGATACATCTGTTTTCAATCACTTTAAGCATTTTAAGCACTTTCAAGCATTTTAAAAAACATCTGTAACAAGACAGAAACCACTGTGTAACGTACAGAAATAATTTGGGTTTAGAGCTGAATTCAACGATAGTATTTCTATCTTAATTAGCAACACACGTCAGTACAGATCAGGAGCTCTGTGGTGCAGGACCTTACTGGTAACAGGTTGGCCATGAGCCAGCAGTGTGCCCTTGTGCCCAAGAAGGCCAATGGTATCCTGGAGTGCATTAAAATGATTATGGGCACATGGTCAAGTGCAGTGATCCTCTCCCTCTACTTTGCCCTGGTGAGGCCACACCTGGAATACTGTGTCCAGTTCTGAGTTCCTCAGTTCAAAAAAGACAGGGATCTCCTAAAGAGTATCCATTTGAGGGCCAAGAGGATGATGAGGGTCTGGAGCATCTCCTGTGTAATGAAAGAGATCTGGGACTCTTCAGCCTGGATGAGACTGAGATGAAATTTCATCATTGTTTGTAAACATATAATGTGCAGTAGTCAAGTCAAGGGGGCCAGAATATTCAGTGCCATGCAGCAGCAGATAAGAAACAACAGGCAGAAACTAGAACACAGGAAATTCTATAGAGACACAAGGAAGACTTCTTTTCTGTGAGGGTGACAGAGCACTTGAATAGGTTGCATGGCGAGGTTATGGAGTCTCCTTCTGTGGAAATATTCAAGATCCATCCGGACACTTTCCTGTGCAACCTGCTGTACGGAACATGCTTTAGCAGGGATTGGACTCGATGATTTCTAGATGTCTCTTCCAACTACTATGATTCTGGGATTCTGGGGTCTAGGATAAATCACTAAATGTAAAGAAGACTGTAAAAAATCCCTCTTCTTGGCTAAGAGGAAAGCCAAACTGATCCTGTTTTGCTAAAGGGAAAAGGACAACATGCCCCTTATGAGGTTCTAGTTAGGCTCAATTTCCAATTGTGTTGCCTTTCTTATCTGAAAAATAATTCCAGAGATGAAGTTAGAGTAAATTTTTCAATTTTTTATGATTTCTCTGAAAACCAAAACTCAGTATTTTCTTTTGGTAGAAATCTCATGCTATTCTAGAAGCTAGGATATTAAGAAAATAATGGAAAACCTTTCTCCCTGTGGAACTTAGCACACCATGTTTTCTATGTTTCACTTAAAACAAAGTATATTAAACTCTCAGCAACATCAGCAGACTCACATTTTTCTCTATATGAATAAAACATGAAGAGAGAGAAAAAAATCTTTCCCAACATGCTGCTGAAGAGAGAGATGCAAAAATATCTGACAAATACAAAAGAGCTTCATAAAATTATTGAGTAAGTGATAAAGAATAGGTCTGGAAAAATAATATGTGCAATCATGTGAAACAGAGATCTATAAAAATGAAAATAAAAAGTATATGCATTAGTTCTATAGCATAATGTGAACTTCTAGCAAGTAGAACCACCAAAGTTCAGCAGAATGATATACAACTATAACTGAAGGCACACTTTCAACAGCGGTAAAAGAATCCATTTTATAGCAACAGTTTTAACTTTTTACAGTTTTTCTCTTTGGTAGAGCATATATCCGTGGACATGAATCTGCCATTTACTGTGTATTCGTTGGAATTCTTCCCCTGTTATGAACTTCAGCAGCAGCTGGTGAAAACTGACGGTCCAGTGCATCTATCAGCTTTTTTTACCAGCCAGCACAATCAGTACCAATCTTTCCAATGACAGTGAATTAAAGAAGTGTTGCAGAAGAAAAATAGCTTTCTGTCTGATGTCTGGGACAGCCTGCTCATAATCAGACTTTATGACATTAGTGAGTTGCTACTTCTGTCTGTGATACAGATGCCTCACCAAAAAATGGAGAAAAACATGTACTGCCCTCCCTGGCCTGCTTTGGTGCTGGATTTATTCTTCTTAGGAATATATAAAACACAAGGATGAAAGACAGTGCCCTATGGAAAGAGCAAGATTGGAATACAGTTTCCCTGATCATCTTCTTGGCTTTCCTCTGGACCTCTCCAACACCTCCCTGTCTTTTTTGTACTGGGGGCTCCAAACCTGGACACAGTATTCCAGATGGGGCCTCACAAGAGCAGAGTAGAGGGGGACAATCATTTCCCTGTCCCTGCTGGCCACCCCTCTTTTGATGGAGCCCAGGATACCATTTGCCTTCCGAGCTACAAGGGCACACTGCTGGCTCATATTAAGTTTTTCATCCATCAGACCCCCAGGTCCTTCTCCACAGGGCTGCTCTCAAGGACCGCTCCTTCCAGTCTGTAGGGATGCCTGGGATTCCTCCGGCCCAAGTGCAAAACTCTGCACTTTGCTGTGTTGAACCTCATCAGGTTCACCCGGGCCCACCTTTCTAGCCTCTCGAGGTCCCTCTGAATGGCATCCCTTCCTTCAACTGTGTCAACCACACCACTCAGCTTGGTGTCGTCAGCAAACTTGCTGAGGGTGCACTCGATTCCGTCATCGATGTCATTGATAAAGATGTTAAAGAGCACCGGTCCCAAGACAGACCCCTGGGGGACGCCGCTCATTACCAGCCTCCACCTGGACATAGAGCCATTGATGACCACCCTCTGTCTGCGGCCTTTCAACCAGTTTCTTATCCATCGAGTGGTCCACCCATCAAATCCACATCCCTCCAATTTGGAGAGAAGGATGTGGTGGGGGACCATGTCAAAGGCCTTGCTCAAGTCCAGGTAAATGACATCGGTCTCCTTCCCCTTGTCCACTGATGCCGTCACTCCATCATAGAAGGCCACCAGATTGGTTAAGCATGACCTTCCCCTGGTGAAGCCATGCTGGCTGTTTCAGATCATACACTCATTCCTCACATAATCAAGTATGTCATCCAGGAGGATCTGTTCCATGATCTTCCCAGGCACAGAGGTGAGACTCACCAGCCTGTAGTTCCCGGGGTCCTCCTTGCTCCCTTTCTTGTAAATGGGAGTGATGTGACCCTTCCTCCAGTCATCCGGGACCTTACCTGACAGCCACGACTTTTCAAATATGATGGAGAGCGACTTGCAGTTTGTCAATATACTTTTGAATTTCTCAGCTACTTTAAAATGGGAATTTGAACCCTAATTCAATGTTGTAAAAGTGGGATTCATGTCAGTAATGACTTTTAAGCATATCACCATGGGACAGTTAGAAAACATCACTGAATGTGTCTTCACGTGACCCTTTCAAGGCTGACATTAACATGATTAGCTCTTGGCAGATAAGCAAAATAGGGTGATAACATTTATATATGTTTCGCAAATTCAGAGGCTCTGAAAGATTTATTGTTACATTCTGCATTCTCAAACATCTGAGTTAAAACAACAGAGTGTTCATCTGGAAAATGGGTCAGTACTTGGTCCAGTCTTGCTTAACCTTTTTCTTAATGATCTGGACAATGAGGTAGAGAGCATCCTCAGTAAATGTGCAGCTTACACAGATCTTGGGGCTGTGACTGACTCATCAGAGTGCTGTGCAGAGGGATCTTGACAGGCTGTAGTGATTCACTAACAAGAATCTCTGAGTTTGACTAGGAGAAGTGCAGAATCCTGGGGAAGAACAAGTCCTGTTCCAGAGCATGCTGGGGGCACCCAGCTAGAAAGCAGCTTGACAGCAAAAGATCTAGAGTTTGAATAAGAGTAAACATGGTGCTCTTGCCACTAGAAGGCTACTAATCTCAGTATTAGGCAAAGTATCACCAGTAGGTTGAAGGAGGTGATCCTTTTGCTTTACTTACCATTGGTGAGGCTCCATTTGGAGTGTTTTCTCCAGTTCTGGGTCCTCCAGTATAAGAAAGTCATGGACATACCAGAAAGAGTCCAGCACAGTCATCGGGAGATTGAAGCACCTCTCCAGTGAGTAATGGCAGAGAGAAATGGGACTGCTCAGCCAGAAAAAGAGCAAGTTCATGGCAATTCTTGTCAGTGTCCACCTATACCTGAAGAATCAGGGCAAAGAGAATGATGTGGAGCCAGGCTTTTGTCAGGAGAGAGCAGTGCCAAGATAGGAGGCAATGGGTACAAACTGGAACACAGGGTGTTCCATCCGATCACCAGGAGCACTTCTGTGCTGAGCAGGTGATGAAGCACTGGCACAGGCTGCCCAGAGTCTGTGGGGGTCTCCTCCTTGGAGGCCTCTAGAAGCCACCTAGACATGGCACTGGGTATCCTGCTCTGGGTGCTCCTGCTGGAGTAGGCGTTGGGCCAGATGGACCCAGGGGTTGCTGATAATCCGTGATTCCATGAACACTTTAATGAGGAGTAGGTTTTGGCATCATCACCACTGATACTGATTCTTTTGAACTCCTACAGCTCCATTCAGTCAGATACTGGGTTGAAAGCAACGAATCACAGAAGCTCAGATTACATTCCTAAAAGTTATCAGCTTTCCCCATACCAAATTCCCAAAACATTCCTCCAGGTTCATGGAAACAGAGTGATTATTCACCACATTTTCAGCTGTGCAAATAACATGTCAGAGAGTACTGTGAAAATGTTAAGAATAAATGGGGGAAAACATCAATGTAACTTTCATTTATCTTAGTTTACTTCAATACTGTGCCATATATCAGAACCCAGACTGTTGCAGCTGATGAGAATGCTGGAATTTGTGAAATCCTTAAAATTATGAGCGTGAGTCTGGAATAACCACACCAAAGTCAATTTTTTTCTCTTACGGTTGTACACTTGGTAATTGGTGATCAGTATCTGAACACATGCCAGTTTACAGTGAAAATCTTTGCACAGTTCTTTAAAATGGGCTTTAAATAGGGCAGAAAATATCTCAAAGGTTAAACTCTGTTAGTAAAATGCAGTAATTCTGAAAAATTATGAAGAAAGGCAATCTGCTAATTAATGTGCTTGACATCTATCCAGGAACAGTTCCATAGGCCAACGTCTGAAAGGAATTTGAAACTCTGTAAAGGTGAAGCAATTCAAACCAAATGATGTGGACTGAAGAAGGAACCACAGTGAAAAGAAAAGAGAAGTGAACATTAAAAAGAACAGGAAGACCTGTTGGCTTGCAAGAAAAAAAAAGTGGAAAAAAAACCCTTAAAAAAATGCTGCTACTAATAAATACTGAGACATTTCTGCCATCTTTGTTCTAGCAAAGGGAAATTACTTCTACCCTAGTACAAAAAAATTACTTGAAGTCACAGACTGCATTGATTTCTGCATGGCAGCTATAACAAAGGGAATGCACTTTGGAGAAATTTGAACAATTCTAATGGCTATCAGATGAGTTACCTCTTTAGGTTTTTTTTGGTTCTTCACGGCTGCTTTCCTCAGATCAGTGATCTTTTTCTTATATTTTCCTCTCATTATTTAGAGACAGATGATCTGATTACACTGTGTAATAACCTAGTGGATTGAGGAGCACATCTGGAGTTCTAATTCCACATCAAAGAGGCATGGAAGCAAGAGTGAGACTTTCTGCCACATTCTCTTTAAAGACAGGAGCATGATGCCTACATGGGATACAGTGTGCCTAGTGGATACCAATCCAGTAGACAGTGGACCGAGAATCTAAGCTGTTCACTAGCACATATGCAGGTCAGATAAATATTTTTCTCATGGTCTCAGGGCTCCCAAACGATGTTAACGTTGAACAGACAGTGGAGGCTGAAATCTCTGACAGTGACCCCCAAATTTGTTTTACTCAAAAACTTCTTAGTGGCAGAAGTATTTTCAAACTAAAGGTTAAATATCCTCAGATTTACAGTTTTGCAACACGTACAGGAAAGAATTATTAGAACAATAATACTGGATAAGGTAGAGCATGGATAAGACCAAAATAATCAGAAATTGGGGCTTGAAAAGGTGAGTTTCACATGCAGAAAAGGGTCTGGTTTGGTGTTATTTGTCCTAGCCACTTTTTAACTTCCTAAGCACCAACACTCCTTCAGGTCAAGGATTCATCTTGATTTTCACAAGCCTAAAAATGTAATTCTTATTAGCATGGTAGGACTTGAGCTGAGACTTTTCCCAGGTAATGGCTCCAATAGCTTTTTCCTCGTGCCTTTGCCACTAGTTGACTCTAACAAGTTCTTGGATTGAACTCCTTTCATTCAGACAGTACGTTACAATGTGAATGTCAAGAGGCTTTGGAAGAAATTCACTCCTTTCTCATAAGGACAAATCAATATTTTGCATTTGACACAGTCTTTACTGTCCCGTGGAAAAGAATCACATGCTATGTAAAAAGGCATACCCTAATAGGAAAACTGAAACTGTGAGATTAGGAGAATAAAGAAAAAGCTTGTCAATTTATAGCAGTCAAATGATATATTTTATGTGAAGAAGAAAGAACCAGTAAAGCAACAATATTGTAAATTCTCCAAAGGAAAGTGCTAACAAGTCACATGGGAGCAAAATGCACAGGAAAGAAGGAACATTTATGAAAGCAAAATTGACTTGAACCAGAAATTGTGCTATTTCATTTATACAGCTGACAGTGAAATTCGGTCTTTGAAAAGAACAGCAGAAAGTTGACCTTGAAAGATAATTACACCCAGTAGGGTGAGAAAAATGCTGTCAGAAAAGACAATGAGATTTTGTGGTCATACAACATCTATTTACATGAGAACCTGTTCCAAAGCTACTAAATGCCAATTGAAGTCTGTAATCTTTACAATGTTGCTTATGTCCTCGGGCTTCAAATCAACAAAATACTTAAGCGTATGCCTAAGCACCATTAACATCAATTGAGATTGGCAGGTTTTAAAGAAATATTTAAGAATGAATTGAAGTATCTCTCTGAGGCAAGACTTAAACTGGATGACACCAAAGGTGCATAAGGCTATTATTTTTGTCTACGTTTTACGAATTCACACTTACAATTTATTTAATATATTTGCTTTCTACATAATATTTGATCTCTTGTCATGCAGTTCAGATCATGACCTTCAGAAGCCCAGATATTAGGGCTGATAAACTATATTCAGTGCTATTTGCAATTCTAAGTCAAATTACAGCAGTGAGGAGGCTCTTCTCCATTTTATTAAAGATAAAGAAACAATCACAGAATACTGAATGGAACCAAATGACTGCAAATAATCGTATTAATTTGCTTATCTGTTTTGATTTCCTAATTTCATAGAATGAGCTTTGTATTTAATTTGCTCTGGAAACTTGAGAAAAGGTCAGTGATACTGAGTTGGAAAAAGTTTTTAAAATAAATATTCACTGTTTTCTTCTGGGTCATTGTTATTCACCTTTCTCAGTCTGTGACATTTTTATTTGTCCTAGGATCTGAACCACTCATGTTTCTTATGTTTTATCTCTCTCTGTCCTGTGAGCTCATGAAGAGCAAAATTTAGCTAGAGCGCTGAAGTGCAAACCTCTTGCAATAAGCTCTTTCTTCTTCAGCTATATGTTGCACTATTCTAGGATTTTTACACAATTTTTTGTGGAAGTGAAGTTTTTATCTCTGTTACTTCCTCAAGAGCAACTTCTGAGTGTGTCTAATGTAGTATGTCATCTACAGCAGTGAACAAGAGAGAAGTACATGTTCTTAGAGAGAGTCTATGACCTACAAATATCTTTTCTTGGCTCTGAAAATAGATTGCTTTGGGTAGAATAACACAGTGGTACAATCCTTGTGTGAGTGAGGTCATCACTTGCCCAAATCTGTTTTAAGATCCTTACAATGCTTGCTTTTTCCCCTTGGATATGATACAATTAAATACAATCTGATCTGTTTAGAAAACCCACTCTTTAATTCATTGATAAGAAGCCTCAGTAATATGTTGCTTTTAGATTTCTTGAGGAAAAAACTGTCATCATACTTCACCAACATCATCAGTTAAGAAACAACAAATTACAAATTAATTAGAGAGATTTCCTATTCCACTTCTATGTGAAAACTGATGTTACTGTTTTCTTAGAAGGAACTGAAGCTATTTCTTACTATTCTCTTTTTATTTCTTTTAATGTCCTATGTTACCCCACCTTATTGCTTCTAAGCTTTTGTTTATTGCTGAAGAAGAAACAAAGAACAAACAAGAAAATACTCTGTTAATACTTTGACTCTCATTTTAGAGGATTTTCAGGCCAGTGAATCATCAACAGAAAGAGTGTTAATTCTGCTTTTGCTGTAATTCCTCTTTCTTCCACACCAGTGTAAGAATTTGTCGTTCACTGTATTAAATCACTGTATTAATTACTCAATGTGAAGGCTAGTGGATACATAGCCCAGAAGACTACACAAAATGCTCGTATAAAAGCAAATGAGTTTCAGTCCACTCAATTTTTTCATAATTCAATTGTAAAATCTCAGTGTTCACTAAGAAAACTTGTTTATTCAGTTAAAAAAAAAAAAAAGAAAAAAATTATTTCTGTTGCTGTGTATTGAACAAGTCTTTAACCTTTACTGCTAAAATTTCCACCAGTAATTAATTTGCTATGAAAAGTAGAAATGGACTACATTTCAAGATTACATTATATGAATTATGTTTCATCTCTCAGCAGAGGCGAGAACTTTTGTTTAGGAATAAACTTACCTTGTTCCAAACCAGCTGACACAAACATACCCTTTGACATTGTCTTTAGCTGAATGTGAAGAGCATGAAAACACACCTAGAGTGTAGACAGGGTGTGCACAGCAAAGGGCATCTCACTTCAGCTCCCACTTTTTCTGTCCCATACACCATTAAGGCAATTGAGAGGCAGGCTGGGCTCACTCCTAGAAGAGGCTGGCTCATTTGCAGGAAGACGATGTGTAGAGCTCAGCCAAAAGCTTTTTGTTGGCATCATAGTCAGTTACAGACTGAATATCTTGCATTCATTCTCTGTCTCGCTCACACTCCTGTGCAGAGTATAAGAATAGCTGTAGCTTTAAATAATATCATTTTTTAACTTCTCTCAATAGTCAGACACAGTTTTTCAAGCAGACTCAGTGAGTTGAATGGGACCCACTCACGCTACCGTGCAGTGCAAGGCAATGAGAATGAGACATCAGTGAATCATCTTGGTGTTCTAAATTAGCACATACATAAACCGGTTATGGACATATGGCTGAGTGCTGAACACCATGTCAGGATGCTCAGCAGAACATTGCAGTTTAGCACATATGCAGCATTACATCTTACTGTGCTATTCCCTGGACTGCACTGCTCTTTTCAGCCTTTTGCTTTTTGCTTCTTTCCAGCGCATACATTTTCATGTCACTCCTTGTATGGACAATATACATCTTTGCAAGATGCATCTTTTCTCAACTATCTTTGTTTCCCTATTTTCCATCGGCATAATACCTGAAGTTAGATTATACCTTGAATGAGTGGAATTTGTCAGGAAAAACATTTTCTTTAAAATACTCTTTTGGGTTGACTGAAACTGCCTGAGTTCATATAATTGCTTCATCTGGAAAAAATGTTTTTATATCAAAACATATTAGTTGAAAAAAAAAAAGTTTTTTTTTGGTTTTGTTTTGGAAAATGCACTTCAATCTTAAATGAACCTAAAGTTAGTTTAATAAAGGCTACAAAATTAATAACTTGTGTTATTTCAGTAGAATCAATTCTGCCCAAGCAATTTCAATAACCTTTTCCTTCCAGTATCTAGGCCAAACAAAAACTGATATCCCTTAATTGTCAACATTATTGCAAAGCCAACGGTATCCTATTGGGAGACAGAAGTTCAAATAAACACCCTTCAGTGATGACCATTTTCTCCTTGGCAAATCTTAGAAATAGTCCAGTTCCTGAACTTTTAAAAAGAAATACCTAGTATAACCGAAGTCTCTGCGGGCAAATATGAACAGCCTTTATACCACACTCTTCTGCATGGAAACTGCAGACCAATTTTTCCTGACGAAGCCTTAAACCTTCCTTCAGTATGTGCAAAGCATCCTCTTTTCATGTGCTGGTGACCACATATGCATCAACAAATCTTGTTAGATTAGCTGTATTTTGCCAGTAGAAATAATATGTCATTCATTAAGCTAACAGAACCTTTCCCCCACATATTTAACATACAATAGCACACAAACATACTTGTAGGTGTATTTAACTCATTATGAATGTGTTTATATAGTAAAAGCATTCACAAAAATGACACATTATCTCCAGGTTTTTTGCATAGTGACTTCTGTCCATTACATCCGTCTGTCTCCTTTCTATTGTTATTTTCCTAGTGCCTCTACCCCCATAGAGATGCCATCATAATGCTGCGATAAAGATGCTGTTGCTATTGTTGCTATTCTTTTTACAATTATAAATATCTTTGTATATATCTTAAACTTTTCACAATATAATTTGAGGTATTCAACAAAGAAAAGTCATTCTCATGTCTTTATACAAGCAGTTTGTTGATAACAAACAGCTTTTAACTAACATTTGGACCATCCATGATTTAAAAAAAGAAACAGATGGAATCAATAAATGTTACACAGCACACATAGCTGTTTGGTTTGTAACAGAGTATGTCTAACATAACAAATATGCCCAGAGTACAAGACAAGAGAAGAAAGAATCCAGAGAATGAACTTGAATGAATCAGTTAATAATGTTTAAATATCACCATTTGATTATCTGTGATTATCTCTGCCCTGATATTCCATAAGAATATTTTTCTGAACAACAAGAAAAATGACATAAATGAGATATATTAATCCCCATTGTCAATCAAACAGAAAAATTGTGAAATATATGAATCTGATACCATATTGTCTCACTCCAATTATTTGGAGGGAGAGGAAGTTCTTTGATATATGTATGCCTAGTAGTGAGATTGAGACACAACAGACCAGATGTTAGCCCAATCAGTTTATTATAAATCCTAGCCACTTATAGGGAGATAGGGAAAGGAAGATGGGTGACAGAAAAGAGATAGGAAATAAAAACAAGGAATCTTTGTAGGAAGCAAGATGGTCAGCATCAAGGTTCCTTTGTTATTTCTAGTGTCAGATGATGATCTTCAGTAGTGATGGGTCACCAGAGGTTGTGTTTTTCAGTTGATGGCTCAACTATGACAGTACATACTCTTACTTACAGTCTAGTCAGCTCTTTTGGAGTGACAGCTTCTGGCTTTGGGATATCAGCAGGCACTCCTTTGTTCCCATCATCGACGCCTTGCAGACAAGAGGAAACGGGGAGACTCCAGCTTGCATCCTGTCTTCACAGGATACAGTGATATCATCCCCCAATCTCCCATATCAAGCTGGAGTTATCTGTTCACAGTCCAGGTCCTCTGCCAATAAACACTTCTGAGCACTCCCTTTTGTAGGCAAACATCTCCAAATAAATACTTGCAAATGTAAAATTGTCCTTATTGCCAAAAAGTCTCACAGAGTGGTCTTTGAGCCAAGAAAAAAATTCAGACATATATAAGTAAGCATCTGCACACCTCTGTTCACTTTAAGACACACACATACTCACACAGTCAAAAATCAATGAACTAACAAAAAATGTCCAGTCTCCTAGAGTTAAAGACCCATTGAGAAGTTTACAAAATCCATTCCTCAGCTTAGTTCATGCTTTTTATTTTATTTTGGTACATTATTAGGTGATCATATCAGGCGATCAAGGTGATCATATCCTGTAGACCTTGAACTAGTCTACATGATTGGAGTAGCTGCACTGTCTGGAATCTGATTTCCGTGTTGAAGGGACTCTTGAATTTGATACTCTACCATAAGTGGGAGAAATTCAATTACATGAATCTGAACTCCTATCCACACTTGCAGGCACTTGGAATGAAGTGTTTCAATCTGACCAACATGTACTAACAAATCTAATTGTTACAGTGACTTGAGAACTAAGACTTTTTCTTTATTCTTTCTTTTTTTCTTTTGTGGCTACCCATACAAATGATGATGCATTCCAAGATTTGATTTTTTATTAGGCAGTGACTCACAGAAGCAATATGTAAAAGGTGAATAAGTTTTAATAAAAGTTTATTCTCTACAGGCAGAACTATCACGTCTGAAGTTTAATGTAACACCTCTGCAGCTTAATGTATCCTGAGATAAATATTAACAATGCAGTGTGAAAACTATTTTTCAAGACAGGGCATTCAGGCATAGGAAATAATTGTTTCCTCTTACTGGTTGCAGCAAGTGGGAAGAAACACAGAAAATCAACTTTTAAAGGCACTTCAAAGAGTCTTTGGAGGCTTAATCTGGAGGAATGAGGCACTCATTAAACATCTAGAAAAAAAAGATGCTTTTTTTTTGTTTGTTTGTTTTGTCTTTTTGAAAGTGCATTTCTCCATCACAAGTAGTCCCTATTGGCACTATTTTCTAGAGAAAGAAAAGTGTGTAAAATAATAAATAAATAACATTTACAAAGCTATGGTAATACATACATTTTAAATTTTTTAAGTACCCTTTATAATACAGATACAGAATGTAGAATGTAATATGTATAATACATATTACAGAATGTAGCTGAATTCAAATTTCAGATTTAAATAACTGATCAGCCTGAGTATCTAAGGTTGCCATTACATTCCAGAGGATATCCAAATAGAAAAATTCAAGCAGCCTAAGTTTCTTTGACTTCTCTACCTTCCTTTATCAATTTCAGATATAAATAGTTAGCAAATGTATGAGGGTTAAAAACGGTTTAAAACAAATATGTGACTTAATCCCTTTGTATAATAAATGTATACAGTACTTTGTAGAGTTGCCCACAGTGTGAAATCTAGTGGTGTTTTCAAAAGTCTTCCATCTTCCTTTCTAGAGGAAAAGGAATCTTATGTACTCTCTGTATTTAAAATAGCAACATTTTTTGACTTCTTCACAGTTAAACACAGTACACAGCAAAGAACATAGAATTTAAGTATTTGAAACAATCTGATGAAATCTGACTGTTTTAGAGTACCTCTTTTTCAGCATACTAGGCATCAGAATTACTGTTATCAGTGTTTTCTATTCAGGGAAATGAAACACATGCTTTCTATTTAGGCACCTCAGCAATTACTAATGTCTGGAAAGATCTCCAAACCACAAATTAACTTTGTGAGATACCAGACTTGTCAGTGCTGCATCACTGAAACCTGATTGGACCTTGGTGGAAGAGGAACAGAATCCTGATCTGAACACTGTCAACCATTTGAGATAAATTTTACCACCTCAAGGAAATTCTACATACTGCTGCTGCAACATCAATTGAATGACTGAACTGTAAAGCAAGAACCTTCTTCATTTTTAAGGATTTAGAAATCGTGGTGCTGTCATGGGGTTGAATTAGGTGGAGGTAGACCAAGGCACTGGCACAGGTTTTTGTCTTGAAGCTGAACAAGTCTTTTAGTATTCTGATGGATGCACTGAAGGCTAAGGTGAAACAGCCTATCCCCATTTTAAATTGCTTGAAAAAAATGCATTCAAACTTTCTTGTTTTACAACACCAAGTTGGGAGGAAGTGTTGATCTGCAGTGAGATCTCCCCAGAGCATTCTCTCCTCCAAGCTGAATAAGCTGAACTCCCTCAACCCTTCTTCAAAGGAGAGGTTCTCCAGCCCTTTGATTATCTTTCTGGCCCTTTATTAATTCTGTAGACTGTGGGGTTATTTTTCTCTTTCCTTAATGGAGACCGAAAGAGCACTGAATTTTTTTACTTTAAACTTCTACTAAACTACAATCAGACTTTTTCCAACTTAAACATGAGGAGTCTAAAACTGACCTTTGATTTTTTTTTCACACATTTTTATGGTACTAAAACTCCATACAAAACCTGAAAGGTTATGCTTATTTAGCAGGTTTTTTCCTTGATAATCTTAATCATGCTATTTTACTATTCAAATGTAGTATCTTAAGCTACCATAACATTAAAAAATGTTAAGGAACTATTTTCAGATGTCACTATGACCTTTAAGAATACCTAATGTAGCTATTTAGAAGCTTTGTAAATCATGGGCCTATTTTGAAAAGAATGTGGGAGGATAATCAAAGAAAGTCATTTTGTACTGAGTAAAAAGAGAAGTGAACAAATTCTACATTAGTAAGCATGCTTGTTATAGAAAGTTGTTCTTCAGTACCACTGAATACCACTGAATATTGTGGGACCACAATACCACTTGAGGTTCTTTCAGGTCAACTTTTTTTTTTTTAAGTTAATCATTCATTTGAAAAATCCTTCTATTTGAGTTCTTTCTTCTCTGAGTTATTTTTGTGATCCACATGTATGCTTCCATTTGCAATCTTTATATTTTTTTTCCCTGAAGACGTGAAATATGTCTGTTTTTAGTAGCTCCTTTTGCATGTGTACAGCAAAAGATACTCAAATGCTTTAAACAGCATATGCTGCACAGATGTGCATTTGTGTGTTATATCCATGGGATCTGTATAGCAGCATGCCACTCACAGACAGGCACACTGGTGTTACATGGGAAAACGGTTCATCAAAACAGATCAAAAAGTGTACGGAATTGTTAAGAATTGAGCTGATTAACAGTGAACCATGCATTCATGATCCATGTTGGTAGCAAAAAAAGATAAACTGCACCACTACTCACAAGACCAAAGAGCTGTAGATTTTGAAATAGGCACTGGAACTAACCTACACGTGTATGCATCCTTCCAAACTCTATGTGGGCTACAGGCACCTGCACCTCTCTGGTTGGCATATTCCCTACTTACACATATACAAACATGTTTAAAAATACACACAGGTATACAAATATAGATATACGTTCCCACTCATAAGAACAGCATGTGCTATGTTTCTAACTACACCACATCCAGAATTAGGTGATGTGTTCTTCAGTACTCATTTTAATGTCATGATGGCACTCATCACTGGAAAATTGAGCTCTTTGTCTCACTCTAGGAGGCACTTTCTTCTACTATCAAATAATTTTCAAGCTACTTATTTTCTGTATCCTTTCTTAGTTTTCTTTTTATCAGTGCTATGAAAAGGAACATTACTGTATAGATCTTATTTGCTTTTTTTTTTTTGCTGTTTTTGTATGACTGCACTCTGCTTCTGAATCACAAAAGTACAATGCAAGCTGGCATTGAATTATCCATTAAACATACAAATCCTTTGTAGCTTTTCCGGTCTCACAGGTAAGACAGACTAATTATCAGGCTTGTGCCTGAGGTTTTGAAAAATTCCATTTTGGACATTCACTCACCCCTCACATATACACAGCTATCTGCTGCCCTGCTCACATTCACCATATGAGCTACTTTTTCAACCAGGGCACAAAACACAGCCTATACTTACCATGCAGTATGTACTGCTGGTGTTCCTCACTTCCAGGTATGTAAATTTGCTACTGGATGCCTTTAAATTTCACTTTGTATTAATAGGTGAGATTCCTAAAGAATTCCAAATCACTTCATGGGGTTCCTCTCATCAAATTTGGCCTATTTAATAAGGCAGTGACAAGGTTCAGTTTGAGATTATACTTTCTGGCCTCTATATATACGTCCATGGGTAAACCACTTGTTTAAACTGTCATTATCACTCGTAAAGACCTACTTAATAAAATCACTAGAGACCAGTTAGTTATTCACTTACACTGACTGTAGCTGCTGCCCTCACTTGGTCAGGTGAGTTTGCTCAAGACTGTTGTATGTATGTTGATTACAAATTCATTGATCGCAATGAGAACCTAGACAGCTTTTATGCTTCTGGACAAGTTAATTTTGGTCTGACAGATTAATTTATGTTGACATCTAATTTTAATGTCCCAAATTGAATTCTGTACCACCATCCCATTCTGTATTTATTATATGTAGCCTCCCTCTAGTCTGGACAGAAATAAGTGACTCCTAAGATTGATTCATTCCAGTTGTTTGAGGATGAAGTCATCACTCTCTCTCCTTTACTTTTATTTGCAGAGAATCTGAAATTATTATTGGAAGCTATGTAGCTGATTCTTAGATATGGTTAAATTAGGGTAGATGGGTTCTACACCACAGATTGTTTTTCACATCATAATTGGGAAAGCACTGTATTCCAGATTATTTAATGATTTCTCATTTATTGCATTAACAAATTTGTCAGTTGTAGTTAATATATGTATGTACATATCTGCATTTTTTTCAATTTCCACATTACCAATAGTCTTTTTTGTTGTTGTTGTTATTCTGTTATAGTTTTATTTAACACAAAATATTACAAGAGTTTGCACAAAATCTGCAATTACTTACATTCCATATCAATGCTGCTTTTCTATCTTATATCATATTCTGATGCTAGGAACCCCTTGGATTGTAATTGGATTATTAAAACACAAAATCTGCATTACAGAGAACAAAATTGTGCTAATAATGCCCTTTTTTTTTTTTTTTTTTTTTTTAATTCATCTTGATTTTAGTTATTTTTTAAGCTAAAAAATAAGGAAGATCATTTTGATACATTTTCCTCTTTCTTTGACAGACTTCCCAATGGGCAACATTGTTATTTTTGGCAATCATCATATTAAAGCAAGATATAAGCAAGAAATAAAGCCATATATTATACTGCCAAAGAAGGTAAACAATGGTCATTAAACAGTCAGTTCTAAAATGGGAGAGTGTATTTTTTAAATTCAGGCTGACAAATAGTTTGGCTGCTGTTCCTAAAGAAGGAAGCAGTGTCATGAACAGTGAAGAACAGTAGAGAAGTAAGATTACACTCTGATTCAACAGTATATATTATAGTTTCAAGGCCAAACACCAACTGAAGGTTAGTGGGATGAAGTTGAACCTAACATGGTTAAAGTAAAATGTGGATGCTTTTTTCCATGAAAGATAAGCAGAAGAGCAGATTGCCTCAAAGCTATGCCATCTCTACCTTGAAGAACCTGATCTGACCACATAGCTGACCCTGCTTTGAGCAGGAGGTTGGACTCTTCTGATCCCATCCCCCCCGACTGACCTCATGATCATATGAAATCGTGGCTATGTTTTACAGCATATGATAAAGTCAGCGTGGCCATAGTTTCATGGCTATTTTTCTAATTTAAATCATTATCTCCATTTGATTTGTGTCTTAACTGTGATACAGTGTATCCAAATCTCTAGTTAACAGAGAGATGGATGAGAAGAATAAGGATTTTTGCAAAATAAATGAAACTCTCCATTAATTTTGCATGATAATTTTCATTGTTTTGGCCCAGAACGTGATGAAATGTGGAAAAATGTATTCCAAATTTAGAGATTCCAAAGATAGAAATTCCAAAAATATGCATGTATTTCTGGGAAGAATGAGTAATTCCATGGAAAATAAATCCATTGAGTTTACTAAATACATATTGACCATGTCCATCTTTGGGTATCTCTGCTATAAAGCAGAGACTGGAAAATATTAGCAAAAAATTCCACATATCCTTGCTTTGTGTTCATGCTCATGATAATTCTGCCTTTATCAAGTTTTGGAATAAAGAAAGAACTTTAGTGTGAATCAAGACATTCTTATAATCATGTTCAAAATAATGAGTCACAATCCTGAAAGAATCTCATGTTTTCCCTCACTCAGACTGAAAGATATCTGTAGAATGGATATTGCAATTCAACATGAATTATCTTTGAGATTTTGGTCTGAATATATTATGGACAAAACCCAAATCAGAATGTTTGTTTTTCCCAGCTTGGTTATCTGAAATTGTTTGCAGCCAAGACAGCCAACTGTATCCTGAGCTACACGACAAGAGGCATGTCCAGCCAGGAGAGAGAGGTGATTGCCCCCATCCATTCAGCCCATGTGATACCCCACAGCAATTCTGCACTCAGCTCTGGGGATCCAGCATTAAGAAAGACATAAAACTTTAGGAGAGAGACCGGTGGAGGCCACAAGGATAATCAGAGAGCTGGAGCAGAATACAGGTTGGGAGTTGAAGGTGTTCAACATGTAACAAAACAGGCTCCAATGATACTTAGATCAGCCTTCCAGTACCTAAAGAAAGCCTATAGGAAATCTGGCGAAGTACTTTTTATCATGGAGTGTAGTGATAGGACAAGGAGTAATGGTTTTAAATTAAAAAGAGAAATATTTATATTAGATATTAAGAAGAAATTCTGTACTATGAGAGAAGTGAGGCACTGGCACTTGCTGTCCAGACATGCTGTGGATACCACATTCCTGGAATTGCTCAAGGCAAAGTTAGATAAGGCGTTGGGCAACCTGATATAGTGTTAAGTGTCTCTGCCCTTGGCAGGGGAGTTGCAACTAGATGATCTTTACAGACTCTTCCAACCCAAACCATTCTATGACTCTGTGATAAATCCAAACATTCTTATAGTCTTTGACTAAAAAAAAAAAGCCATTATTTTCTTCATGAAATATTTTACGTAATTACTTGGGAATATGGTAATGAGGTTTAGAGATCTATTTTAAGACAATAGCAGTGCAGCTATCTTTCAATACTGCAATGCAGAAATGTGGCCAAGATTCTACTGAGTGATACTCTCTGATTAATTAATAACAAGTGAAAACTTTATCAACAAGATAAATAATTCTGGACTAAAATGGAATATTGAAGACAAAAAAAATTGTCAAAGTAGGGAATGTGCTTAAGTTATCTGCAGGAAACACTAACAATAGATGTATTCCTGGATAGTATATTTCATACCTAACTTCAGGAAAGATCCTAAGGTTAATTTGCATTCTGGGGACTTACAGATAATCTCTGTAGTGTTCAATATTAAGGACTATGACAATAGAAGTAAAAGGTAAGAGCTACCTTAAATGGAAATGAATGCATTAGTTATTTATAAGTTAACTTTGTCTGTCATAAAATTAAATGTCTAGATCAAGGTTGTGTCATCCTCTTTCTTGGAAAAGGACTTTCAAAGCATGATCAGTAGTTTCTTAGAGGAGGTCGGAAGAAATGTACTGTTGAAGATTTTGTCTTTCGAGCAATTTGGATTAAATTCAGCTTAGCCAGACACCTAGTTTTTAGGGCATTGAAACTAAATAAAGTGAACCTGACTATAAGATTCCCTTTTCTCTTAGGAACTTTAGAAAATTTTGCTGAACATTATAGGCTTTAAAGCTGTCCATTCTATTTTGTAGTTAGTCTAATTACAATATCCATATAAGGTTAACTAAAAATGGAAACATGCTGTAACGTTTTGGCGTATATGTGAACATAAAAGAATCGAAGCATCACAGAAGCACCTAGGCCAGTTTTCCACAGAGAAAGTGTGTACTGTGTTCCAATATGTGTACTGGAAGAGGAAGTCATTTTGTTTAAATTCATATATATTTCTGAGACCAGAGGGATTGAGGAGCTAAGTCCAACTCCAAACCGTATTTCCTTATTCTCTCTCAGGAGTTGGTTCCAGTCAGGGACTAATTTTGTAGTCACTCTCATGGCCTTTCTGCTCATAAACTGCATAGTGGAACTCATAATACTGTACAGTATGTCTTCGCAAAATTGAACATTAATTTGCGATTTCTCTCACTGTATGCATTTATCCTACACTAGCTGACTAATTTATAATGTATTCATGGCTTTTTTTGCAGAAATTGTTGTAGACTGGCATCATCTTTGCATTCAGAAATTCAGGGACAGATTTTTTTTGAGTATGTGCAGTGCCTTAAAAACATGATGGGGCTCTGGGCACAAGGTAGTCTTTTGAGGCATCTATTTAGTAATTATTTGCATGTCTTTCTCAAAGTAGGCAGCATATAATGAGGAAACTCTTCTGTAAATCTCATATGAGATGATTCACTGTATGCAGAGATGATTCACATGAACTGAAGGCCTACACGATACAGTAAGGATGGTAAAATAAGGACTGAAAAAGTTCATTTTTCTCAGCAGGGAAATGGATTACAAGTCTTATGTGTGGCTCTTGGGACACTTGTATCTCAGTGCCACAAAAACCTTCATTAAAGATTAATCATGTTTTGTAACACAACAGCAGGTCTCTGACTCTTATCACAAAAGTGTTTCCCAGTGACGCTAAAGGAAATTATGCTGTGAATGTATGTGTAATATCTAGGAAATGTTCTTCAAGTTCTTGTGATCATTTCACATTTTGACGTTTTCAGCCTAGAGGTGATTTGCATCATTTTATGTATAAACATTCTGATGCTTTTGCATATTTTTGGAAGCAAGTTAAGTCACTTAGTATAAAAAATTTTGTTAAGAAGGAGAGTATATGCACACTGAAAACTATTTAACTATATGTTTAGTGTTTTATTTTTAATCATTAGCTGAGAAGAATCCACTGAAGTCACTTAAACAATTGTTGTTGTCTGCAGAAGACCACAACTCAGCTAATAAAGAATAATCCACAGAAGATACTGGTAAATGTACTCAAATCCATTGAATTATGCAAAAAGACTTTTCTGTAAAGGATTCCATCCAGGCCAAAATATCTAAAAATGAGTCATTTTCACCTTCAAAATGTGAAAAAACCTTATTTGGACATCCCATCCTCCATGTTAATAGCTTTCCATCTGCTTTAATCTTCTCCTCTATTGTATGGTATTAATTCTGCAAGTACGTAATGGCTCCACTTGCCATGGTAAAGTTTATGTTACTGTAAGGTATCCAGTAGAGATTGTGATCAGTAGACAGGAAGTTACTGAGCAGTTTTAGAAAGTACATGCCTCAGTCAGATACCAAACATATGTAACCTCAATTTGACTTTGCTGTGTTTGTGTGTAGCTGGATCTAGAAGACTGTCTCTGTATACCTGAGCTCCATGGGAAGCATGGGAAGCAATACTCTGGTAGATACCTTTCTTTTCCCATTGGCTGAGTATACACAGTGGCACCTACTGATTTTAGGGCTTATGCCACTGTTGCAAATGTGCTCTTTGGGTTACTCCGTTACTTGAAGGGTCAAGATTTAATTTAGCAGTTTAATTGATTTTATTATTTCAGCATTTCAGATTTCAATAATATTATAACCAGATGCTAAAAGCTACAGTCCAAGAACCACTGTTGTTCACTGCCCTGATGTAACAAACAGTGGTCATTGCAAAGAAGTCTGGGGTAGACAACTTCCTATGCAATTGGTTTCCAAGATCTATTGATGTATATGTAGTTAAATTTGGTAGGGGTGATATTATGTGCTTTATGTAATATATTTCAAGATTAGTGTATGAGTAATGTTTACAACAAGGCAGAATTCTATTTGAATCTGCACTAATTAATAACTTGGGAGTCATTAAATATCTTGATGAGACATAATCAACTGCTATCTGCAGAATAGACACAGATGGGAAGGCAGTATGAAGAAGAGATATGGAAAAAGTATTATTGTGTAGCCATGGTAACATCTCCCCCTCTCTCTCTCTCTCTCTCTCTCTCTCTTCCTCCTCCCATTTAGTTCAGCAGCGCTGCACATCATTAGGGCGTCTGCCTCTCCTGACAATGGCAACTTTGCAGTGTCAGTCAGTAAATCTTTGCATCCATTCATGCTGTCAGCATTAAGTGATAGAAAGCCTGGGAAAGATGTGAGATGCATACCAAGCAGACTTCCACAATGTGACAGTCTAGTCACGTATTCTTATGCAATTGCCAATTTTGAGGCTCAATTCAATAAAGAAGAACAAAATGGAACAGGGCTGGCGAGACTCTGTTCTGTTAGTGTGGTTTCTAAAGTTAATTTTAGTGCACATGGAAGTTAAAAAGCTGAAAAATGAAACTTGACTGTGTAAGAACATGGATGAGCACAGTGCACAAATGAAAATAAGGCTGTGGATGAGCAGCAGAGATCTAGTTAGAAGTTGTTTAGTAAATCCCTGGCAATTAAACCTTAGCACAAGTTTTTAACTGTGCTAAATTGGATGGTGATATGCTTCTGAACTGGTAGCAAGAAAGAAAATGTTAAAAGGAGTTATTCTCACACGGAGTTGTTGCCATGTGTTTTTAAGAGCTTTTCTTTGTTCCTTGCAAAAAGCCCCATAATTATAAGAAGCTCAAGCAGAAACAAAAAGAGTAAAAATAGAATAGCAATTGAGCTTAAAAGGATTAAAAGAAAATTTCTGTGTGAATTCTATGCTTTACCTTTTCCCATAATTAAGCCAATTCTAAATGCATTTTTTAAGTCATTTGTGGTTAGACATTCCGGGAGGACGTGGTAAAGCATGAATTTATGGATCATCCAAGTAGAAAGGAATAAATAAGATACTTATTATTCCCCATATTTTTATTTCTTAAACCTTTTATTCCTAAAGAATTATGAGGCACAAATGATCATAGGAGACAAGCATCAATTACAGTTTTCATCTGCTGCAAAAAGAGTGAGTTGTGGCTTAATCTACCTTGCTGTGTAGCAAGTGAAGAGAAATACATCCCCTAGTTGGACATCTTGCCCTATTTATGTTATGCATGGGGAAAAGCATATTTTTGTACAACTTGTCTGTACATCTTTCACTTTAATATGGTACAGTCTCCATAGGAATGGATGTGCTCCTGAGATGTTCCTTCCCAGTTAGAATTGGAGAAGTGCTGATGACATGTCTCAATCACTGTTTTCCTGATCACCTTCTTCGTCATTTTGAAACAACTCCGAAGACTTGATTTATCTCAAACCATAAATCTAAATAAGGTACAGGTCATTTGTATATCAGACAATAGTGCATTTCCAACACCATGGGTCACAGGTCAGTATCTTCTCATGGTCAAAGCCAATAAGAATGGTACATCCTGTAGCTCTTCCAGGGCGAGTCATGTGCCAGGAGCATCTTTGGAAGGCATTGAAGCATGGCCACAGGTGAGGAGTGTATGGTGTTCCTGGGTTTGGCATGCCATGTGTTCTGGTAAGATCAGCAATGTATATCAGTTTTGGGGATCTGGGTTACACACCACAAGAGTAACTCATAGAGATGTATTTTGGGCTGCTTGCTCAAAAAGAATATTTAGGGAAGCATCACACAACTCACAAGTGGATCTCACCCAGTCTTTTAGTGTGAGGATCTGAGCTTGGATCAAAAACCCATACAATGGGAATTTTTTTGCTCTTCTAGCCTGAAAAAAATCTACAAACTCATGTGAGCATCTAGTCATGCTATAGTTTAACACTTGTGCATTTTTCTGAGTTTATTTGTTAAAACAGAAGACAAAAGATTCTGCAGACTTTAAAGATGGCTGTTGCCTATCTTGTTTACAGACGCTTGCATTTTTCACACTTATTTTAAGGTATTCTTAAAACTATTTTTTTCCAACTTATTTTTCCAATTTATTTTAAGGCAATCAAATTGATTGCCTTTGGAATCATGTTTTTCTCTGCTGTGTTTGTGTCAATTACAGCAAGCTTTATAGATTTAGAATACCCCATGATGATGACAATTTAAAAAAAAAAAATGTTCCTTTGTTTTAATTCAATTATTTTTATATAAATATTGTTTAATTAATAAATGATTTTGACTATTAAAATTCAAATTTTATGCAGTAAATTTTGATTTTCTTAATTGTTACTCCTCTTTTGCCTCTTAGAGCTTGGAATTTTAACCTATGTAAGCTTTTCTCATTTGGCTGGTCAGATTTTGAGAAATGACAAGCAGTAGAGCATGTGAACAACTGGTCAAACTGTAATTTCTATTAAATTGTTAAGGTAGCCTTCCAAAATCAAACCCATGCATGAACGTCTCTGTTTGCCTATAATATGAAATATATTTTGACAAGGGCCATTGAAACAAATATGATTTGAAATGGAAAGATGAATAGCAGTCAGTTTTCAGAAGCTGCTGCTTAGAAATTCCACATTAGAAGTTCCAGGTTTGTGTTGTTTTGATTCATTCATTCATTTTTTTTTTCTTTTCTTTAAGATTTTGAGCCTTCTAAAAAGTGAAAGATCTAAAAAATTACTTTGAAAATTAATATTTCCATTGTAAATGCCTACTGTGAAGGCTCAGCAATTTTTCACATGAAAAATTAAAATTACTTCTAATCTGAACACAGTGACTTTGCAAGGCAGTCACCATGTCAGAAGGGAGGGACAGATTTGTGATAACAGCACTGGACCAAAACTTAGAGAAATGTGTTCAACTCTTGAATCTGCTGAAGTCTTTCTTCTTCATTTGCTTCCCTTAATGAAGATTACACAGACTGAGTTTGTGCAGAGTAACAACAACAACAAAAACTATAGGGGAGCTCGGCATGCAAGTAATTTTCAAGCATGTAGAAATCTGCAATGGATAGGCGATGAACAATGTGTTGTCCATGTGCGTGGTGGAAAGGAAAAGTAACAGAATGAAATATGGGAACAACTCACTTTAAATGGTAGGAAGAATAATAGAAATGATAATAGAAGACAGGGCTAACTGCCCATGGAAACTTTATATATTAAACATAGTTTCTAGGATATTAAACACCCTGTGAGAAATTACATAGGTGTACTTGCTTATATTCCAAATGAAGGAAAGGCTTTGGCAAAGCCTTGAGTGATATCAGAGTCAGCTCTGTCTGTTTGCAGTGAGAACTGCTTAGGTACAATAGGAGCATGTCAGAAGATTGAGGCAGTTGACTGAAACCTTCAATCTACATTACATGTGTTTGAGGGATGGGGAGAGGGGTTTAATTCACGATAAATTTTTTAGGAAATTGAACATACTCATCATACATGTGGATGAGACCTGACTCAAAGCCCTCATATTTCCATTCAGATTTCATGTGTATATGATGCATAGCTGGAGTTACTGGTATAGTTGCCTCCAAAAGCACTGCCATCATTTAAATATATTAAAACTGCTCTGCTGAGGGAGTCGGCCTCCTGACCTCACCACTACTCCAAACCAAAATACTAATGTATTTATAGCCTCAATTATATTATCTGGATTGTAAATTAACCAGGTGTTACCTTCTCTGGGTAAGGCATGACGACAGAGGCACATGCTGCTCACATCAGAGCTGACTTTGCATAGGACTGTAAAAAAGCATTCTGCAAAAGCTCTTTGTATTTTTTTTCTTAAGGGTGGATATACTAAATATATGCTTACAGCATAATTTGCATGTGAATTATCCATGTTTTTGCTTTTATCAGATTTATGTCCTAGCCTCTGTTTTTCACTGAAATAACTGAGTGTTAATTTCCCCTGCTATCTGTAAAATGAAGATAACAATAATTCTTTGCACTGCCTTGAATATTTAGAATATGAACTGCTCAGATTTTCTTCTAAAATT
Source organism: Phasianus colchicus (assembly GCF_987193195.1). Classification (NCBI taxonomy): domain Eukaryota; kingdom Metazoa; phylum Chordata; class Aves; order Galliformes; family Phasianidae; genus Phasianus; species Phasianus colchicus. The sequence goes on along the minus strand of NC_143437.1, from coordinate 99,700,575 downwards.
CATGCATGCACAGCACAGTTTACTTATAGAATTTGACTGTGATCTCTGGGTGCTGATATGCACATAATAATAATGTGATGACTTAAGATGCATCTCTACTAACTCCCACTCTATAAGATGAAGTTGTCTGTAATTAAATTAGTACTCTGGATTACCACTGTAGTTATTTGATAGCAGAGTCTTGAAAACATGACTCATTGCACCCATCCTGTGGTAGCATTCCAAGGCAAGTGAGATGAGTGCAGGACATTGTTAGTCTCTCCAATGGCTATCGAAGAAGCTGATATTCAGCTTAAACTAAGAAGGGAAACTTCTTGCTACAGAGGATTTGAAGTATGTTGATCTGTTTTTCTGAATGGTTACATAGTCATGAGGATAATAGGTTTGGTTGAACATACATCAGTATGCTTAGGAGGGAGGTGGTGGAATCCCCTTCCCTGGAGGTGTTCAAGGAACGTTTGGATGTTGTGTTGAGGGATATGGTTTAGCGAGAACCATTGGTGATAGGTGGATGGTTGGACTGGATGATCTTATAGGTCTTTTCCAACCTTAGTGATTCTGTGATTCTGTGATTCCTTCCTTTTTTATATTTCTAGGATCATGGTCATTAAAGCACCAATGCAATTTTTTTTTTTCTGTTAATAATTCAATTCTTAGGCATGCATAATTAACCAATTATATTTATAAAGAAATTCTATCTACTTTATCTTCTATTTTTACTGGTCGAAATTTATTTTCAATATTGCATTTTTATATAAATTTCTATTCCTAATAATTTTTTTTTCCAGCTTGTTATATACAATTTCACATTTTACTCGAAAGTTCTCATTTTGCCTGTTGCTTTCAAAGTAACAAGGTCATCCAGTTGATGGAAATAATTTCTCTACACCATTTACCTCAATCATACTCTTACAGCTTCATCTGTCAGAGGAATTACTACAAAGCATGAAATTAATGATAACCAACCTGAATAATGTGGGTGGAAATGGGATTGTTTTGATTTCTCTTTCACTAATTAACACTTAAGCTTCTTAGATTAGTCAACACTCCACTCTTTCACCAGATACAAAAAATGTTTGGAATAGCTCCTGTTAGGCCCATGAATTTAACAGCTAAATAAGTGAAGATTTGAGAAATATAATGACTGCAAACATTTATGCAGCCTTTATATCTCTTTGCTGGATTTAGGGAATTTGCTGCCCTGAGAATTCAGAATACCAAATTAAAAATGTAATCTTTGCTGTCATCAGTGGTCTCTAGAAAACATTTTTCCATTAACTGATCCATGCTCTACTTTTGTTGCTGTTGTTTTCATCAGATATACAGCTCAGACTACATTCTTACACCCATTTTGTAGTTTTCACTTGTTCTAGTAGAAAATGGTCTGTGAAGGCCAGACTCTCAATTTATAGAGCTGACACTCTATTAGGTGAGGAATTCAATGCCACACTTTGATTTCATCTGCACTTCCAAGTGAGATGCCATTCTGTCAGACTGCCCCTCTGCTGCCATCTGTCACACAGCAACAAAACAGAACAGAATATTGTTGGAAAGATTCAACCTCTATTACCATAACTCCAACCTCTTACCATAACTCCAACATTCACCTCTGATGTCATGGAACAACATAATAAAGTAGGAGGCATTACTTTCAGAGTGCTCAAAAAATTCATCATTTTGGCTTTAACTCAGAGGTAAAAAAAAAAATGAGACAGATTTGGTTAATTAAAAATGAGCTCTTTGGAAATACAGTTGTTTGCTAAATACTTCTGAGGTTTATTGTTTTCTTCATTAGTTAAGATAATGATTTTAAAAATTCTCTGAGGATATGTTCTACTTTTGGAGAATCACAACTCAAAAGTGCATTTTTTTTCAAATGAGAGACATTTTTTCATATAACAACATTAATCTTTAAGTTACTGGGGTAAATATTACTTTTCAAGTTCAGATTCTCCTGTATTCTGTCATTTCTCCAAAAAACTGCCTTTTGACATTTTTCTAGAAAATTTTTGTAAACGAAGCAGAAAAGAGGTATGACAAAAGGCATGTTAAATATATCATTTTATTCCAATGAGAATATATAGAATTCTGATGTTATTAGTAGGCTAAATTTCTGTTTTCTTGTCTGTTAGATTTATCCATTTTAGGTACAGTCTTAAATATTTATCAGATCAGAAGTTCGAAAAAGTAGAGAGCTTCAGAACAAATTTTTGATCTATAGATTCTGAGTTATTCCTTGGCATATGCAGATATACCTGAAATCTTATGATTTTCTGCATAACGGATAACATATTATTTTTTTAATTTTGCAGACTTTCACTGGATGTGAAAACAGTTTTCTATGTTGTTTCGGTATGTTTACATGCTCCGAATAAACCAACATAGAAGGAAGAATCTACACATGGCCTACATGGAAATGGATTTGCAAAATTAATCTAGTTCATTGAGGCTTAACCACTAAATGACAAATCCTTGTCCAATCTCTTTTTGATACATCAATCACGTTCTGCCATCATTTTGACCTTAAGCAATAATTTATTTGAGAGAAGGGGAACAGGAAGAAAATATACTCTATTCTGAGCTGTACCATCAAATCACAGGTGATCACAGGATGAGATGTCACTGTCTGATGTATATTTCAGTGTTTCTAAACAATTTATATATCACTCATTTCTACTAAGTTCTATGAGTACTGCTGCCTATTTCAAGAAACTAAGTTTACTGGGTAAGGTGGTATGCTTCTGGTAGGATGTTGCCTGGGGAGTGTGAATGGATCTTCCAAAAATGTGATTTTGTAGGATATGATATAATGATAACAATGCAAAATTAAAAGATGAAAGAATGATAAAGACTGAATGGGATTCCATTGCTGGAGGCTTTGGGTCAGTGCCAAGGGTGCAGTACTTGAAATCATGGATGGAGGCACTGCTTCAAAAGAGCTGATGTTAATAGAAACCAGGGAAGAAGGGAAGAGGGTAGGAGAGGAAGATTCTCTGGGAGGGAAGGATAAAATGAATCATAGGATGGAACATTTTAATTGGGACATTTAGCAGGGGTATTTTAGTGTCATGAGAATGCAAGTGAGGGAGACAAGTCCTGAGGGATTTTGAAATCAGTACCAGTGTATCTAAAGAGGGGCTGTAAGAAAGAAGGGGGCAGACTCTTTAGCAGGGTCTTTTATGGTAGGACAAGGGGAAATGCATTCAGACTAAAAGAAGAGAGATTTAGATTGGATATAAAAAATGTTCTTGGCACTTAGGGTACTGAGGCACTTGCACAGGTTGCCCAGAGACATATTGGATGTTTCATCCCTGAAGACCTTCAAGGTCAGGCTTGATGGGACTCTGAGCAATCTGATATAGGTGTAGGATTCCTAGTTCATGGCAGGGGAGTTGGACTAATGACCTTTAAGCTTTCCTTCCAACTCAAACAATTCTATGATTGTCTGAGTGATTCTATAATAGTCAGTTTGATGAGAACTGAGAAACACACACTTCAGAGCTAGCACTGCTTTCACAGGAATCGTGGGACATCACTCAGCCAGGATGATGTGAGCTCTGCTCCTTTGTTTCCATTCTTACATTTCAAGCTGTTTCTGTGTGCAAAAAAAAAAACAAACAAAAAAAACCCCACAAAAATACCCACAAAACAGCAACAACAAACAACCACAAGAGAATCTTGCTGCTAAGGCACATTTTTAATTGTGTTGGATTTTTGTTGAGAGAAAGACGATGGACACCACATTCCATCTCTCAATAAAAATGTAACCGAAGGTATCATTATCATTTCAAGGTTCTCTGTCTAGTCTGTCTAGTAGGGCTGAGAGGTGCATAAACATTTCACTTATCAATACAAATTAATGGCATTAGAAGGATGAGTCAAACAACAATTCATAAATCTGTATGGTGCTAAATGACATTGTAATTCATCAAATCAAGGGCGAGTGGAAAATAACCAGCCTTTGAGTTCCAGCTCACTGCATCTGCAGGAAGGGTGAGCCTCGCCTCCTACAGCTTCTAGCATCTTGTATGTGTAGATTTGTATTTCAGACAGCACCTTTATTCTCTGATACTTTGATGAGTATGCTGTACAAACCGAGGTTATCCACTCATCTAAAAAAAACCCAAAACATTGGGGATTTAAAAATCAATGAAGAACGCACAGTGCGGCTTTCCTGAATGCAGCTTGATTTCTCATCCTTCTAACAACAAAGACAGCGATTGAATGAGCCCTGGTGCAAGGTTGATACACAATCAACACAGTGCATCTCTTAAGTGGGGCCTGCTTGGTGATGTACTGCAGACTGCTGTGAACAAGGAATATCATTGTTTGCACAGTGACATGTTGCTTGATACTAAAATGCCTTTTCCACATAGATCCAGACTTGCTCATGAGTAAACATGCTTCCACACAGAGCAATTGGGAGGTTGGCTACTCAAACAAGCAGTCAGGAAGAAAATGATGCTAGCCAGTGAGCAGTAGTTAGCAGCTGTGAGGCTGCTTACATTCTAATAAAGCGAGGGAAAGTAATTCACATATATTGTGAAGCAGATGTAGTCGCAGAAGTGAAGAGGTACAGTGTTTTACTGCATTCAGACTTCCCTGTTGGTCACTGCAACCCAGTTTTTATTCTTAGCAGCTACAATTTATTTTGATGGTCCTTTTCAGTGTCACAGACCACAGAAAATGGCCACTTTTAGAAGAAAAATACAGTCTTCCAAGAGCAGTTAGATCTCCTTTTCCTCAATCTTTAACGTGAACATTGGGATCTTTGATCTTTGGACTTCAGCATATAGTATTCACAGGTTACCTTTAGCTGTGACATTTACTTTTTTCACATAGCCATTAGGTGAATAAACTAATATGAACACTCTAAGATTTCTGAAAGAGTTAAAAAATATTGTGCTTTATAGAAATGAATGTTCAGACTGTGTTATTTGGAAGGTATGTTTTCCTGTTATGCTGCTGTTGTTCCATAGAGATTAAGCTGAACTGCGTAGAGTCACAAACAGTATATCTCAAAGATAATGATAGCGGAATTGTATACTAACAGAAACAGTACTAGAAAAAAGAAAATATTATATTTGCTTCCACTTTGAGAGTCATCCATAGTATTTCTTGGCTCAGAGGAATACCATGAAATTGTGAAACAGGAGCTTCTGGCAAACAATGTACAATCTTGCAAAAGGGGCAAAAAAAAAAAAAAAAAGCACACAGAGTACCACACTCCCATATTCTTATGGATAAATAAACTCAGTTCTCAGTGTTTGGAAAACTGATCAAAAAGTTCTTGATGTAGGAGGCCATTTAGTCAAAGTCACCACATTTCTATGCTGGAATAAATCCTTTTTATTTTTTTTTCCTAACATTCAGGAATAATTGAAAAGCAAACAAATTATAAATTAAAAAGGACATTGAGGCATGATAAATATTTTATTAATCCCAGTGATAGCAAGTACGATCAACTTGATTTTCTGATTTTCTTTTTACATGTGACAAACCACAAAACAAATTGTATTTCACAGTAAAATTTCAGCCCAGAGGGAAAGTCCCTGAGTGTAGAGGTAAAGTCAATTGAGTTGTGTAACTGCACTTGGTAGAGAGATACAGTCCTACTTGCCTTTTTCCCCACTTTTTTTTTTGTTTGTTTGCTTGTTTGTTTTTAAGTAGGGAAATGCAGGCATGTTTTTAAGCAGGCGTAAGAGGGTAAAGTACTTGAGAATACTACAGTTGTTTATCAGTGTTCCATTCTTCAGAGGCATTTTATAGAAGCTAAGTTTATATATATCTTCTAATACATATCCTGACCATTTTGTATTCCACTAATTAATCAGGAGCACTACAAGAAGAAAGAAACAACTTTATCCAGTGATTTCTACTGCAACAGTAAATGATGGAAACCAGAACTTTATATTTTTTAATTTTGGCACAGTCAAAACAGTGACAGGAAATGTACTGTAAAAGAGGCTACTGCTAAATTGGTGTTTACTGATTTTATATTCCACTTGCTGGCACAGAATGGGAACTGATACCCTTTTAGGAGATAATATCTAATAATTTCTGAATTTTAAGTTTAGAATTCTCCTTTATAGCAGTAATCCTGTAAATGTTGTTCTGAATAATTTCAATTTTTTTTCCCAAGATATCTACATAGCCACTATAAAAATATCTGATAATTTCGAAGTCTGAAATTCCTTTTTTAGCTATAGAATTTGGCGTGCATTTCCATGCATACACCTTTGAGGACCCCTCTTCTCCTTTGTATCTTTCCATGAGAGCACACTGAGAATGCTATCGGTCTTTCCTTCATTCTTCTGTACATTTACAGTACTGCCTCTCTTGGGCATGCTACTTCTGTTACATGAAACTTAAATTTGCATGTAGCTTAACTTTATTCAACAACTTTCTCTCTTTCTATGACTTTTGGAGCTATGAGCCTGATCTCTTACTGTTTTTCCTGAGGTCAAAAATATTTATATTAATCTCAGTTTTTTTTCTGTGTCATGCAAAATGTATTAAATTCTCCAAAAAAAAAACATTGAATATAGCCCAACACAGTAGCTGTACTAGCGAAATCAGAAACACATGGGGACCAGTGTCCTGGAATGACTTTTACCTACACCAGTCAACAGCTAGAGGAAGTCCCTGACAATACTTGGCCTGTTCCAATGACTGCTTTCCAAAATGGTTCCCCAAGAAGGCTCAGGAACCAGAGTGCACCATGAATCATTTCCACACAGACCGTTTGGATGTCATTACTCTTTTGCTGGAGGGAAAGCATTTTGGTATAGTAATGGGTTATTACATTCCAGCTGGCCTCAGTGACCAGAAATGTTCTTCACCAACTTTGCCTTCACTGGTGTAGAAGTAGTGTAGTTATGAAGGAGTATTTGTTAGTACTCAGACCCATGTGTATTTGGGAAGAAAATGTACATATGAGTTCACAGGGCTTTAGTTCAATGAAACTTGCTTCTGAGGGTTCTATTTAACTGTGAAATGTCTCTTCCTGTAGGTGACTGAGAGTAGGAAGCCAGCTTATATCTCCTTGAGGATGCACCTGCTAGGATGGTGCGACGAGCTGCACTGGGACACAAACAGGGGCAGCTGAACATTGATTCTGGGCTCCTCCTTTCATCTGGAACACAAATTCAACTCCTCACTCAACATCCAGCCCCTTGTCCATCCAGTACAACTTTCTTCTTTACAAGATCAAGTCATGCTTTTTGGTAGTTGAACATTGGTGGAATTGCAAACTTAAACTTTAAAATTATTGTTTTTTTGTTTTTTTTCCCCCCAGCTAGATAGCTGTACCCTAGCCATAGTTCCCTTTATCATCTTGATATTTTACTGCTCTTTTGTTTTTGTTATCTCTATCTCAGTTATCATAGTTACTTCTAGAATGAAAATGACTAAATAATGTGCTTATTTCAAGATGGTAGTCTCATCACCTTCTCCTGCTATATTCTCCAGTGTTTTCATAAAGAACTCATCCAATCTAGAGATGTTCTTATAATCCTTAGCATTCCCAGTATGTATGTTTTGCTGGTTGTTGCAAAATGGGAAAATTCTTGTGCTGGGTTCTCACAGCTTTATCCAATGCCAGGAATCAAACTGAGTTGTGATATTTACTGTTGCTTCCAAACTGACATTGAATGTATTTGCTTTTCAGCCTCAAATCTTTCATGGTAAAGTTATGAATATTTCATAACATTCACAGTGTCAGAAAATTGCCTTTTCCTTTTGAGCACTACTAGGTGATTTCTCTGTTAGATGAATTTTAATAATTGTTTTGTTAAGTGTGGATTCTGTTTCTTCAAGAACCCTGTTTTTAAGTGCTTTCTTCAAGAGTCCGTTGCAATATTCCCATGAAGATGTCTGGGATGAAATACAACTGGAGAATTCTAGCCAAAAGAAAAAGGTGCTAGCAACCTAAGCAAGCCACTGCAATGCTTTTTTGTCCCTTTATTATATGCTCTTTCCTCCAGTGACAGTTATTTTGTCTATTTTTAAAGACTTGGTTACTTGCTTCAGTGATAACTGTCAAGACTGGACAAGGATTCAGTAATTTCTTCTAAATTTCAAAGTTTATCAAACTGTAAGCATTTTAATCCAAGACCCCTTTTTGCTCACAACTTCCTTTCACTTGAGGACAACCACTGTTCGAAGTTCCCTATTTGTATTTCAAAATCATCTTCTGAATAAACAGAAAATAAACTGAAGCCAATAATCTTCCAGAAAGTTTTTTCCCTCTTCTTGCTAGTGCTGATCATTTATCTTTGTGAAATGAATGTAGATTTAACTTTCAGTTATTTCTCACATTCTCAAATAACTTTCTTCTTTACAAGATTTTCATTTAAGTGTATTTTCATTTAAGTGTACTTTCTTAACTTAGTACCTCATGCTGTATAGAAATCGGTCAGGAGGCCAGTATTCTGTGGTTTTGTTTCTAACTCATGGTCATTACACTGTGTGAACTTCTACACATGCTAATAGCTTTGCAAAAGACCTGTAAAGTACCCTACTAAAGGGGCATCATCCTAAATCCAAGGACATTGAGAAAACTTTAAGAATTCTGACAGAAGAAAGAGAATAAGGGCAATAGTGATCTAAGAGGACTACAACCAGATAAAAGCTCCCTCCTTGGATGCTGTCTGTATGAGTGAATTTGGCTAGGACTAGAGAATCCTCTCTGTCCTGTTTTGTCCAATAGTCAATAAAACCAGGAAACTGAATGCAATTGCACAGTGCTTAAGCAAAACAACTGGTTTCAGGAACCTCAGAAATATTTTTTTCAGCGCCTCTGACAGAAAGTGTCAAAAAACTACTTGAAGATATGCTAAAGGACATTGCAAGCTCTTTGTATGAGTGACAGTTTTATGCCAAAAAAATATTTTGGAGAAAAGTCCTTTGGGATTAGTGTAAAAATTCCTATTAATACAGCAGCTATAACTTTTTTCCTATTTTTAATTGTGTAACCTGCAATTAATGCATTTTTGAAATACTTTTATTTCTCACTTGCATTTCTTTTTTTCCCTGTTTTTTTCTCCCTTTGGCTCAATTTGTTGTTGCTATCACCATTTTATCAGTCTACTCTCTATTCAGTATATACAAGAGAAGTGGAACTAGCTTGTTTGCATGTATTTCATTCTTCTGTTTCCCTTCTTTAGATATGACTTTTGGGAACAATAGAAGTTATTACCTTACCATAGACTTGTTTTGACTTGCAGAATTTCATTGAAAGTAGACAACAGTTTTGTGGAGTTTTTTATGGGAAATCATTTTCATATTTGGACCAGTGTCAGAAAGATTTTTCATTTATGGTCAGATTTTATGTCAGATGTAATAACTGAAGATAATTTTTGTCGATGGCTTCAGATTATGTAAAAATCTTTTCTATACTTCATTGTTTATTTCATTTTTTTGCTCTGCTTTGGAATCTTTTATTAGCTGATGTTCAGATTGATAGTGCACATGCAGAAAAGAGGATTGCTAAATTCCCAGCACTGTCTTGGTTCATATTCCGGAGGCTCTTCTGTTCTACCATGCTCAAGTTGCTGCTATTACTATCATTACTGAAACTACAAACTGATATTTTGTTTCTGATAATTTTGGATATATACGGCTTCTAAGTGTGAGATTCCATTTATCTTTATTTTATTAAATTATTCTCAAGATTCTAGAAGTTGGTGAAGTTCTTATTAATAAAAATACAACATATGGCAAAAAGAAGGGTCTGTCCAACTAAATCGACCCCTGTTATTTTCTAGCATGATAAATTCTAAGGGCTAAGTTTTTCCATGACACTTTTTCAAGAATCAAATAAAAAATGGAAATGTCCCCTCTGTACAAAAATTACGACTACTCCTTTTTCTGTATTCTCAGTATCAGAGAGACAGATTTGGTAAAGCCACATTTCAAATTAGATATTTCACATCAAAAGTTTTTGACATTTTAAAGGCAAATTAATGAAAGTGTTTTGAATCCCAACACTTAAGAATTCTAAAGACATTCAGCGCAGCAGGGAATTGGGCTGAATTACTCTTTATCAAGAAGCAGAAACAGAGCAATCTCATTCTTATCTTGCTAAGAGTTCTCCATGCATTAAAGCAGTCCTGTGAGACATACAGGTTTAATCTTGCAGGCCAAATATGATTAGCCATGGTACATTTGTGGTTACATATGTGTTCAAATTTGTGGTACAAAACATTCTGAGGTGATGCTGACGAACGTTTTCTGTGAATTGAAATTTGGGTGCATGAAGTCCTTTCACAGATTTTAAATGGCATTTATCTTATTAAACTTGAGCTAGTAGCATTAAAATTATTTTTCATTCATTCATTTACCAAGCCATGTTTTCTGAGTGTTGGAGCCACCAAAAGACACATCATTATTTAGTTTGGTTTATTTTCACACATAAGACAATGCAAGTGTTACATTTAAGTAAACTATGAAAAGATAATTTCTGTCTCAAATATGTGAAGCAACAAGTGGTACTTGATAACAGAGTTGATAAAACTTGATGCTTTATGCAGACCAGAGTTATCAGATTCAGTCCTAATTCATGCAGCTATAGAAACATCACTTTTATTTGTTGGTCTTTTTTGTTTGTTTGTTTGCTTGTTTTGGAGTCATATCATACCTTTCATGGTAGATATAGAGATGATACAGTACATTGGCCAAAATACATTAGGTGCTGAAGAGCAGAGAACTTCTGATGACTGCAACAGTGTGAAGACTCAGTTGTGGAAGATCAGTCAATGTCAGACAGAATACATCATTTGGAGGATGCCTCCTTTAGGAGACTTGAGATTTTTTCTATAGTCACTAGTAAAATAGTACAGGTGCTGGGGGAAATCTGTTGGATTTATGCTTTTCTATGCAGGAGAGTGCCTTTATTTCTATAATAGAAAATAGAAAGAAAGAAAAAAAAATAGAGAAAAAGAGAAAGAAAGAAAGGAAGAAAAAAAAAGAAAGGAAGAGGAAAGAAAAGAAGGAAGGAACCTTTAGTACTTTCAAAATTGATAATATCTGACAGATATTGACAGTACTACAGTATAGCATGGTTAGTACAACAAATACTATTTTTTCAGGATATGCAATGGTTCCTTGATGGCCTTCTTACTGAAGACAGTGTATCTTGTTTTCTATACAAAAACAAAGTTTGCTAATCCTGTCCTTTCTGAGATAAAACAGAAAAATACACATCTATCCATCCATCAATAGAAAGCAGTTGAATCAAAGCTAGTTATCTGATATCTGAAAAAAACATTTTGTACTTGATAAAGTACTTTTGTACTTTATTTACTAATTCAAATACTCTTGACCCAATGTGATGTAAGAGAAATTTATTCTACGCGGATAAGAGTGAAATATTAATGCAAGATAGTAAACCTTGCTGTAAATGATACAATGACAGCTAAACTCATCTGAGCACATAAAAATATAAAATATATAACTCCGTTATGACAGTCAAGGGATGGAAAGAGAATATGTGCAGAATGTGTGTATTGGCAAAATTTCTAGTTATGAGAAAACAGAAAAAAAAGTCATGAAGAAATTGGTGTTTGTTTTACTTTGTGGATTGCTGAACTTGGAATATATACCAAGACATCCACAGAGGTCTGGCAGACTTGACAAGATACTTCTGAGAAATCCATGTGCTTCTCAAGTGGGAAGTGGAAGAAGGGTAAATTATACCAGGCATTGTAAAACTCGTAGAGACTTGTCTTTAGTTAACAAGACCACATTTTTCCTCAGTGAAATTTGCAATTATTTCCTCATAAAAATGCTGTTTGCTTGACTGAAGAGATCCCTTTTTGGGTGGTAGATATAACAGAGGTGATAATTCTCTTTTGGTGTGGACACTGAAATTAAGGTATACCCAAGAGTCCTGCTAATGTACTACATGCTTATGAAGGAGCAGGTGGGTCAAGACCAGTTGAGTCAAGAGACACATTCATCATGTGGATAATTACACGAATGCCTCCACTTCTATGCTTTCAAAACTTTTGTATTCATTTAGTACTGAGAAATGTCACTTTGCCTCACATGCAGAATACAACTCTAATTTCTAATTGTAAGTTTACCTCTGCCAGTAAAAGAAAAGAAAATAAATTTCCCTTTCATTCTAGAAGAAGATTTTTTGAAGAGATTTGCAACTTTCCAACATTAGCCTCCAGCAGCAGTAATCCATATTATGCCTTTTTGCAGGACTAATTTAATAGGACGTTTCATTCTATCGCCTATCCATCCCTAGATAGCATTATTGTTAAGACTTTCTCTGTAACCATTTTTATGGCATCTGTGACAATCCATGATGGTTTGAAAGAGAGAAAAGAAATATAAAAATTGTTAAAGGAAAAATCAATCCAATCAGAAAAGAAAGAATCCATTAAAAAAATGCAGAAGGCTGATTAAAAAAATACTGTACTGGAGATACAAAAACTGTGCAGCAGTAGGGCTCAAAGTGAAGAGAAAAGAAGAGGAAAGTTCATGGAAAAAAAGTAAGGGAAAATTTTAGGTTTTATCCATTCGGTTTAATTCTACTCTTCTGCTGTCAATTCTGAAAGAAGAAATTATTTAGCTCTATGTAAACACCTCAAGATTTTGCCAATTAAGACTAGCACACATATAAATGAGAAGTTGCACAACTTAAGATATGAAGTGTTTAAGTTAAGCTTCTTTCGCTTGCACAGCCTGTGACTCCTAAATCTGCATAATTTCAACAATACAAAATTAAAAAGCAAATCTCATTTAAATTATATGAATTTAAATTAATCTACTGGGATACAAATATAATTCTAAGTTTGAAATATATGTAGGTTGCTCCAGAAGTAATGCTTCCTATCTATTTCCAAAGAAACTAAAAAGAGTACAATGACACTATTTGATAGAGCAAATTCTTGACTACAAAATACTATTTTTCAGCATAGTCACCACCATTTCCTATGCATTTTTGCCAGCCATGAACAACAGCTTGCATGCTTTATTCTATGATCACAATTATAATGCAAGTGTTACAAGATACATAATGCTTTGTCTAGTAGTAATACAGTAGTCTTCTTCGGGCAGCAAATGTCATCCAAATTAAGATTTCCAAGACCAGTATTTCAAAACATAACATTTTCTTCAGAAGCTGATTGTGGCCCAATATAACTGTAGACATTTATTGAATGACTGTTCAAGAATGTTGCTCTAGAGGGAAAAGATAAAGAGAAGTTATGTAATGTTTTTTGAGGATCTCCATTCTGATGATATAGAAAACCCAATTTGACAAGTTCATGAGCATCCTGATCTAACTTTGAAGTTTGATCTAACTACAAATTTAGTGTTGATCTCACCAGACGCCTTCATTCAGCCCCTATGAAAATCTGAAACCCCACTATCTTATCTACTAGATGGTACAACTCTTTACATCACACTAGACTTGCTTCAGTCTTACTTCTTCATGTGCTGAAGTGCAGATCTGAACACTTGCAGGAATCCTCCAGGCAATAAATGGTATCACATATTAAATCTGGAAAACACATACAAAATCAGACTTGTCAGTAGGCATAGCTCTACAAACTGAAAATGTACAACCCACTGAGCCTGGCAAGCTACTCACTAATGAGAGTTAGGGTATTCCACTAAATTTACATGATTTTCTAATTTTAATCCTACGTATTACACTAATTGTGTAGCACAGCATTTGTAGTACTCACCAGTTATAATGCACAGCTTGAAAAAATTAGGCTAATACATTAGCATTTCAGTGACCAGTCCAGTGACTGGTAGCAGACTGGACTCACTCATCAAAAGCATAGTTTATTAATCCCTCAAGTCACACAGTAATGCAGCTCAGATAATTGCAAAGGTAACTATCTGATTAATGTGACACAGGTATGTTAATGCAACATAATAGCAAACATTATAATACTATGTAAAGTGAGCTGTAACTCATCTAAATTGCTTGTAGCAAAATACCTAAATAATTTACATTACTCAGGCACCTATAAGCTGTATTACATAAAGTGTGAGTTTCTCCTTAGACTAGTTATCTTGCAAATATTACCTCAAATATTCCAGTATTTAGTTGGTTCACCCTAAAGCTATACTACAACTAGTAAATAAAATGGTCCAGGAATTTTCACATAGCACTACATGCCTTTCTACAGCTTAACCATTTCAGATCACCTCCCCAAAACCGAGGATAATTACATCCAAGTTATTCTGCAGGAAAGTTCTCAGGCCTTGCCACCACCTTGCATTACTTCCACCATTTCCAAACAGACATACTAACACCGTTTAGTCATTGAATGTGTAGCTTTGATTTCAAAGATAACTTTTTGGCACCCAAATCTCCATAAAGTGCTTAGAAGCTTACATGTTGCATCACAGAATCACTGGCGGGTGAAAGAAATGATTACTTAAATGCACAGGGTAAAAATGTTTATATGAAAAAAAAGAAATCTAACAATATTAACTGATGGCAAATGCTTAAGATAATCTTTGGTATATAAATATAAATTTGCAAAGGAGTCAGAAAATTTAGACCCAAGTATAAAATATAGTTTGAAAGAATTTTGTTTCACTCTTTAACACCTTGGCCTGAAATCTGTCCTATAAGCAGTGACGTTTAATGAACCGAGACTTGTATTCTACATTAGGAGACTTTTTAGTGTAGTATTAAAATGTAGTGTCTCTGAAGCTCATTTTCGTACTTCAGATGAAGCTGTACATAACCATGATAAAACACATACTTAGCCAAACACACTCTGTATTGTTGCAGTAGTTCTGTTTATCTAATGGTACACAGAACAATGGAAATCATCAGTTTGCTGATTTAGCTAGTAAAGCTAAATCACCCAAGCAGGTAATCATCACTGCTTGACTTAGCTACAGGAAACAAAGCAATCTGAGTACCTACAGTGAATCCACTTGGATGTTCCATCTTTACATCTTATTGTTATCGTACACTGCTAGTTTGTTGTTCTTATCTGCCCTCTTCAGTAAGACTCATAACACCCACTAAACCCAGTTGTGCATCTTTTACCCAAATAAAACAGAAATTTCTAATTTATAGTTTAACTTCAGAGAATCAACATGAAAAGAGATTCTGTAAAGCAAATAATAAGATACTAAGTGTGTTGTGTCTGTGAACTCTAATTCTTATATGCATGCACACAATGCTAAGATCTAAAGATAAAGAAGATGTGACTTTCTTAAAAAAGAAGTTAAAAAACTAATTTGAACTTCTCTACAACATTTGGTCTTCATTGTGGTTGTTGTTCCATTTCTGGAACTATAGAAAAGGCTTAGTTAGGACATAAAATACAGACATCTCTCATACATCTCTCTTGATAGCGTCTTATAGTAGGCATCCCCAGGAAGCCCGGAATGCTGTGCCAAGAGCAGGGTGCAGGTGTCATAGGCAATAATCTCTGCTACAGGCATAAATACTTTCTCAGAAGAAATAATTACTATTTCCAGTCCTCTCAGAAGAATCCAACCTTCATCCTCAAGGCAGTAAAATCCAATTTTCCTTGCACTGCTAAGAAGCCAGAGCATATTCAGAACAATTCGTACATAGAATGTCAAGTAAAATAACTCCCACTGGAGAGATTCTCTTTAGATAGGGCATTTTTTTTCTGTATACTGCCAGCTGAACTCCTAGGTGAATCAGTTTGCTCTGTGGGAAAGAGCAGAGTGGAAAAAAGTACAAAGGAAATAGACATGGTGATACCAAAAGCCAAAGTGAAGAGAAAAATTAACAACTCCACTCAGCATTATTTTTGTTTTCATCTATTTTTTGTATCAATAAATTTATTATTTTGCTGATAAAACTTCACCTCCTTAGCAGACTGACATAAAAAATAGATTTTTTAGGGATGTAACATTGCAGCAATTTATTTTCCAAATACCAAATAAAAGTGTGGAAGACTTGTTGATTTATCAATAGATAAATTATATAAACTGAAGATTTGAGGGTATATATGGAAGAGTTGTCAAAGTTTGTGTATAGAAATGATTTATAAAGCTTGTAATGAAACAGGTTCATGGCATAATTTTGTGTTTTAATTGGATTATTTATAATAACATTTATTTCACATATGTTTTCCAATTTTATGAAACAATTTCATTTTTTGAAATTATTTTTATGAAAAATTATGCATCTTCTTTAAAATACTGAGAACTTCATCTCCAAGGAAGATAAACGTACTGATGGCCAATGTTCAGAACAGCCCCATTGATGTAAATTGCCCTTACTCTATCTCTGTCTAGTGAAGATAGTGGCAAGAAAACCAACAGCAGTTCCAAAGCTTGTTTAGTCAACAAACAAGCAAACAAGCAAACAAGAACCAACCAAAGAGTAACAAAAAGCAGGCTTCCTTGCTGAAAAGTAAAGAAAGAAAAATACTTCCATTTGGGAGCTGGCTTGTTTTCTACCAGTATTCACCCTGTACTGACCCTCTATCTGAATGGGAAGGAATAAATAAATTCTATTTATTAGTGATGTATTCAAATCAAGGCTTCGATATTGACAAAAAGTATCTGTCACAGCAAAAAGAATTCCTATAGTGAAACAGTTATTATTTACCTTACATAAAAGTGAAACTTATGGCCTGTGATACATGGAATCAAAGTAGACAACAACTGGTCATGCCATTTTTAAGTTCTGCCTGAACATGAATTCATTTCATTTATTGTGAGCTCGCAAGTATAAAGTGAAAACTTTTCTAAGCTATGTCTGCAGTAAATCATCATCAGATGACGCCCCAAGTCATCCTTTGGATTTACCTGTGTCAGTGTTCTTGCTAGGTATGGAGCTAAGTGAACTGGAATGAACAAACAAAAAATAACAAAAGAAAGGAAAATGAGTTTAAATTTATTATATGCATAGTTTTTCTTTGTCCACATCTAGACTACTAATGTACTCATTAGGATAAAAAAGTTCTCAGTTCCTGCTTAAATGAAAACTCTTTAAGCTTGCTTTAAAGATTACAAAATTGATTTCAGATAAAGGAAGCCATGTTAACATGCAGAAATTATGATAGAAGATTGAGAATCATCTTACTTAAGATAGAATATCCAAAGATTACAAATCTACTCTAAGCTCTTGGCTCTTTCTATGATCAGTGAAAGGATCCGGGGGCTCCAGAGAATGATTCATCTCAACTGTCCTAGACATATGTCACAGTGAGATGATTTGCACTCTGAAGGTGTCTGTTTTTCTCCTGTGACTATGAATGAATCACAAGATCTAAATCAGACTAGAAAACTTGAACTTAAAATTAATTATATATATATATAAAAAAAAAATCTAAATGGGAGCAGATGAATACCACAGTGTCTTTTTGTTCTAACCTTTTTCAACTTAAAGTAAATAAATTATGTCAGTATAGTGTCTTTCAAAAGTATAGCCATCATCAAAATGGTGAAAAAATTACAGATAAAGGATATTTTATAGATTTTTACTGGTATCTTTAGCCTAGACATATGTATTTTTTTCTTTTCGTGATAGAATGGAAAGTGAATATAAAGATTAATTTCTCTGCACTTTGAGACTAATATACAATAATTTATTTCCTGCTAAATTGATTCATCACAATTAAATTCACCAAAGCTAAAAGTTATCTACCTAAAAATTAGACTCCCATAAGTTAAGCATGTATTTTAGCTATTTATGTAGACCCTAGGAGAGACTGTTGAAATAAAAGTTCTTCCAGGAAATGTATCATGTCACCTTATAATAAATATCCATTGTGGGAAGAATAAATTATTATTTCTAAGAAGAATTACATAGAAGTTTTAAATACCCATATCAGAATGAATTATCAGAAAGAGAAGGAGGCTTACGCTGTTTTCTTTGCACATGGAGATATCATCAAAATCACACCCTATGGTATTTATGGACAACTTTAACCATATCAATACCTGTTAGAACAACAATAACTCCAGGTACCAACAGTAGACAATTTCTTGATAGAATCACAGAATCGCCAGGGTTGGAAGGGATCTCAAGGATCATGAATCTCCAACCCCCCTGCCACATACAGGGCCACCAACCATCCCACCTAATGCTAGACCAGACTGCCCAGGGCCACATCCAATCTGGCCTTGAACACCTCCAGGGACGGAGTATCCACAACCTCTCTGGGCAGCCTGTTCCAGTACCTCACCACTCTCTCTGTAAAGAACTTTCCCCTGACATCCAACCTAAATCTCCCTTCCCTCAACTTAAAACCATTTCCCCTTGTCCTGCTGTTATCTACCCTTTCAAAGAGTTGATTCCCCTCCTCTTTGTAGGCTCCCTTTAGGTACTGAAAGGCTGCAATGAGGTCACCCCGCAGCCTTCTTTTCTCCAGACTGAACAAGCCCAGCTCCTTCAGCCTGTCCTCATAGGGGAGGTGCTCCAGTCCCCTGATCATCTTTGTGGCCCTCCTCTGGACCCTGTCCAACAGCTCCCTGTCTTTTTTGTACTGGGGGCTCCAGACTTGGACGCAGTACTCCAGATGGGGCCTCACAAGAGCAGAGTAGAGGGGAACAATCACCTCTCTGTCCCTGCTGCCACCCCTCTTTCAATGGAGCCCAGGACATCATTTGCCTTCCGAGCCGCAAGGGCACACTGCTGGCTCAGTGACACAGGTGATCAGTAGCCTAACTAGAGACGGTGGCATCTGCTACTCATAAACAGGAAAGCACTGGCTGAAGATATGAAGGTTAAGGATAGTCTTGACTGCAGCAACTATGAAATTGTGGAGTTTAAGATACTAAAAGAATTGATCAAGACAAAGGATTAAATTGTGTACTAAAGAAAGGCTGATTTTCTTTTTCAAGGACCTTCTTGGCAGAATCCTGTAAGAAAAGGGCCTGAAGGAAAAGAGGCCTGAGAGAATTTGCTGATCTTCAAAGACAGCCTCCTCAGAACTGGAGTTGAATTGCTTAGAGGAGACTGTGGTAGTGAAAGAATATGCGCCATAGAGTAACATAATCTTAAGTATAATCTCACCCTCCTGGACATGCACAAGTGAATGAGTTGTGATGGGATGCATCCAAGGGTGTTTCTGGAGTGGGCTGATGTCATTGAAAGACTGCTATGTATCTCCACAAACAATCACGGCAGTTGGAGGAGATTTATGATGATTGGAAAGTCATTGTTTACTGTCATCGGTAAGGGTTGAAGCACAGGTCATGCAATGATGGTCAGTGAAAGCTGAGTCTGTTCAGCACATGGAAGAAAAGATGCCGGGAAACCTTAATGCTTTCTGTAACTATGTGATCAGAACATATTCTGTTGGGCTCAGGTGGCAAGGTTTTGGTAGAAGTCTGAAATTTTGGCCTTTGTGAGCAGAACCCATGTCGGATAACATCATGTCAGAGGACAGCCAGCTCTAGCTCTACAAAGGGCACTGCTGAGCAGAACTGAGCTATGAGAGAAGCTGTGTGTCCTCTGGGAGACCAGACTGAAGAAAGGGAAAAACTGCTGCATAACAACAGTTGGAAGAAGGGAGTGAGAAAACAACATAGGTAGAATTCCATTCTTGTCATGCTTGAAGATTCACAAAGGCAAAGTAAGAAAACATAAAATAAAGCACACTTTGTTAGAGGGCTTAGACTATAATTAGTCATAATTCAGATATGTGCTTCTGCTTTAGAATACCAGTTCAGTGAAAATATAACTTTTTTACTATGAAAGGAGTTTACAGACCTTTCCTGTACTTAGAATAACATAAATTACCCATGAAGGCATTTTGCTCATTTCAAGAGCCAAAATAAAACCAAGATGTAATAGAATTAAACTTGAATTAAACTTAACTTTTGAACTGAGATTTCATGCACACATTGTTCAACATTAGTTCAGAGTTTTGCAAAACTATAGAAAAAATGACGTGAACTAAAAAGGAATAAAATAGAATAGAACAGAACAGAATAGAATCAAATAATAGTTCAGTTAGAAAGAATCTTCAAACGTCATCTTGTCTAACTTCTCTAATACCATATGCTTCATCTTGAAATCAAATTATTTTTATCATCTGCTTTTAAGTTTGAGCAAGACAAGATTTTCATCATCTTTTTTAACATGAAGTCTGATTCACCTTCTCACCTTCCTGGCCACTCCTTCCTAAAAAACCTGTTTCCATCCCTGGAATATCTCCAGTCACGTGAGTTAACCCATTGCATCTTTAATCCCAATCATATTGTAACCCTATAACTGCACACAGATTTATAATTTTGTATCTTTATTCTTGTGTGCATCTGAATATAGGCACTTCAGAGGCACAAAAGCATAATTGTATCCCAGAAAAGCTATGAGAATTTCCACCTTAATGCTGCAAGTACATCTTTTTTTGTGTATAGATGCTTAAGGCTGCCCCCCTTCAGTTCTTCTTTCTAGTTTTCAAGGTATCTCCTGTTCACCCCATCCTATTCCCTTTGCTTACCAACTTGGTCCACTACTTCTGTACTTGAATGTGAGACATCATATCTTTTGCTCATTGCTCCTGGTTTAAAGTTAGTGGTCAGATGGTTTCTACTTTTTCTTAGTAGTCTTTAGTCCCCCAAGAGTGCCTCATGGTTGCAAAACTTGAATTACTGTTGCAAACACTAGGTGTGCAACCAGTTCCAACTAATAATCACAGTTTTAATTAGCGTATAGATTTTCTAACTGCCATACACATTATCTGGCTAATATGAGGACTATGTTAATTTCCAAGAAGAGATTTTACAGTAAAAAGGTTATGAAATTTTTTTTATTCTTATAACTTTGAAGTTGACATTAGTGGTAGAATATTTCTTGGAAATTCATATGAGTCTCACAGAAGTCAGTGTTCTTTTAGTATAAAAAGAAAAGAGAAAAAAAGCCAAACTTTAAAAGCCAAACTAAGAAGTGTGTGCTACCCGCTGGGCTTGTGGATGCTTTACCTGCTGTACCTTGTTTAATGTAAATTTTATAAAAGTCAAGTCGATACCTGCTGAGAAACATGTGGTTTCACTGTCTAACTGGGTCATATCCAAATATGTCACAAAGGGCAAGTTACTTAAGTGATCTAAAAATGATGGTCATGATCTGTTCTCTTTTTATCAACTTACTGCTCTGCCCCTCTAGTTCCTGACACAGATCATCATAAGGCTCAGAAGACATCAGAAATATTGAGTTCAACCTTTGTAATGAAAAAGATTTATCTCTGGTGATGGGATTTATCTCATATATATATATATATATATAGTGGTAGGACTCAGTTAAGATACCTACTTTTTGATAATTGACTTTATGGGATTATAGGTTTCTAAGCTTACTGCCAAAGGAAATCGTATCCATGCCATAAAGAGATTTTAGGAAATGATTAAACTGATGAGATGCTTGATTCAGTTGGCTGAAGTTAGGCAAGTATCTAATATGCTCAGGGATTCCATAATCAGAGGCGTCTAATACCTAAGGATGACAGTTATGTCACAACAAATATATGAGACCTGCATCACTCTGCAGTGACACCTGGAAATAGACTTGCCCCATGTACATGTTCTGTGTGCAGAAGGAGGTTAAGGAGAGTAGTCAGCAAGTTTTCCTGTCTAAAATTATGTAGGATGATTTATTCCTACATGATGGCTTCACCAACTATTTATTTATATTTTCCCCAGTTTTCATTCGAATAGGACAGTGCAACCACCTGCAAGAATCCAGTCCTTCTTTTTCTCATAACAGAAAGTGCCCTGCAATAAGCATCACTAACGAGACACCTAAAGCCTTCTCCTCAAAATTTGTAGATACGCTTTGCTGATACATGAATAAATAAAATCAGAGTTTTTATCTTTCAAGTGCTACAAACCTTGATCCATTTTTAAGGCTGTTAACTCATATAGCATATACAGATACTACTACTAAAGGTAGGATCCAATATTTCCATTATATAGATGTTGCATTTTGAAAATTATTGTATTTGTTCTGAATAATGCACTTGCAAACAAATTATTTCTCAAATATGCTCTTCTTCAGCAATTCTTTATTGACACATCTAAAAGGAATGCTTACTAAATTCACAATGAAAAAAGAAAAAATATCTATTTAAATATGAAAATCGTGGATATTTCATTGACTTTACTTGCGCAAAAGGTAAATACAGCAAAATATCCTTTAAAGCAATATGAAATTTCACATAAGAGTAATTCTTAAATTTGTCCACACTTTCCAAGCATTTTCTTGAGTAAGCCTTGTAACACAGCATGTAATGTATTTACCAGCTGTTATGTAGTTCTGGTACATAATATATTTTACTTTAGTTTTAAAAATACTTTAAACAAAGTACTTGCAAAAGTACTAAAATTTCACTTTATTTTCTGCAAATACTGAAAATGCTTACAATGATTTTGTTTTTCAATGGTTCTTTTTTTTTTAAAAACCCATCTCTCCATGTAATATTATCATCATTTTATGTTGATGAGAATGAAGAATTAAGATGGCATATGGAATCACTTTCTTTCAGGTGACTGATGGAATCAAAATAATTAGGACAATACACATTTCTTTAGTGCTCTGTTCTGAAGCAAATACAAAAACCTCTTCTGTTCACAGGGAACTCATGGGGCTTACCAGTCATACAGATAAAATATTAAAACATATTTTTCTTAAGTCCAGAGGTATTTATTTAATTTACAAATAAACAGTCTTCAGCATTCCACTGCAACACTTTACTCCTACTCATGATATTTTATAGTGTTCTTCCTGTGTGGTAAACCACCCCAGTCTGCCCAAAGGAAAAACATACCTAATATGTTATGAAATAATAAATAAGAAAATAATCAGAGAATCGTAGAATTGTTCAAGATGGAAGGAACCCTAAAGGGTCATCTAGTCCAGTTCCCAACTCTCATTATTTTGTACTGTGTGGAGCACTGCACAGCTTATTAATGTTATCCTTCTTTCCCCATGTCAAGGTAATATTAGATTGGAGTTTTAAGCAACTGGCAAATGAGAACTTGTTTGAAATGTAAAACAGATTCCAGATAAAACCTAAGAGAATTACTATTAACATGACAGTGAGCGTTCCTGGCAGTTCAGCTGAGGTTAGACCTCCAATTTGCTGGATTTACAAGATCCCTGGCAATGGCTTACATTCTCTAGGAGTTCTCTAATGGCATAGATTGCCTTTGTTGGGCAGATGAGTTTTGCTATTGCAGCTAGATTGTTTAATCTTCCTCTGAACATTCCTTCACAAGAGTTGTAAACATATTAACTTCAGTACATGCTATAGTCGTCTTCTCAAGGTGAGCATTGTTTTCTTCATATTCCCTGTTTATGGCATAAAAAGACTAGAGAAATGTATTGGTTGTAGCAGATAACACTTTGTATCCAAGAGATGACTCTAGCATGAGTAGCAGTGAACATGAGGAGCATGATCAATGAAGATCCTCCTGATGAACTGCAATCTGAGACAGTGTAGCATCACTGCAGGATCAATATGGAGTGTTCACCACAAAATCAACCTTATTCTCAAATGAAAATGCAGGTAAGAAGCAGAATTAGAAGAGGAGATATTGGCTATGTTGAAAGATAAGGAAAGTTTTTACCCATCTATTTTCAAACATTGATGGGAAACGGTTGCAGGATATCTTTCAGATAGTTCATATAGTGCATGTTCTTCTCCATCTGGCAGGATAAGCATGCAAATTCTGTCCCTGAAAACTGAGGAAATGGCAGCACGTCAGAAAAAAAGACATTTCTTTGTTCCACATAAAAGTGTTTCTGATGTGGTTGTGGATACAGATTATAGGGACTTTTATGCTTTCTCTTTTCAAAAGGAACTTAGTAGGTTTAGACAAGTTTATTTGAATTCAAGTAAAACCTAATATAAGTATGAAAGTAAAATATTTTTGGCAGTTATTTCAATCTCAAAAAGGAGATTTAAACTAAATATTTCCGTTAAAATAATTATATAATTGTGTTCATAGAACACAAATAAGATGAAAGATAGTTACCATTCTTTACATTTTGCTTCAATGCACGTTTTTCTTAATGTGGAGACTGTCATTTTCTTACATTAAAAAAAAAAAAAGTCAACAGCAACATTAATTTTACTTCATATAGATAGTTCATTGCTGCATATTCTAAACTCCACTTATGTAATCTAACTAAAACAATTTTAAACTTAACTTTCATTTCAGGTTTTCAAACTCTGTTGTTTGTCTCATAAATTCTTGAATCCATGGCAACAAGCTGTGCATATTTCATCTTAAATATTATTTCACTAAAAAGTCAAACACTTGAAATGGAAAGCACTTTATATGTCAGAACTTAACTGTATTTCACATAGACAATTATGAAGAAAAAATCAAATGTGTAGTGACTTTTCTGTTGGATGTTTTGTAATTACACCTTTGCAGCACAGTGTACTTTTATGACTCAGTGTTCTTCAAAATCAAAATCAAAGCATTGCATCTTCATTTATTAAATGCTAATACATGCCTAATAGGAATACTTAACTCTACAAATATTGAACAATTATACAGAATGCACGAAAGTGCTCTCAGCTTAATCAGTTTGTTTTCATCTTTTTATTTTAATCTTCACTGTAATTCAGTAATTAGAGATTGCTCTGAATAAAATGCAGGAAGAGGAATCAGCATATTATACACAAACCACATATGAACACCAAGTTTTGGTGAAACAGAACAGTAAAGACCAGTACAGGCAGTCAAAAGAAGTGAGAATTACTCTTTGAATGTGATCTTCCAACCTAAAATAGAACTCTACATTCAGCTAAACAAAATCACTTTTATGAAAACCATCAGTATATTCTGAATTGCCCTCAGTAACTTTAAACAAATTTATTATTTTTTTTGAGTGATGGTTTAATGGAACCTTAAAATGTGCTTGGAAGTTTGGTGCAGAAAAATAGGGATATTAGAGCTGAGGTTGTAATCCAAAAATCTGTAAATTTTAGAATAGGTTGGAGTTTACATCATTTTATATTTGTTACTAAAGTAGAATTACCTTTGGGAGGACTTAGGAAAGTCACTTAGTCATCAAAATTCGAAGTCTTCATGTTTGAGAATACCATCCTCATATGTCTTTCTTCTCTAAGCCATAGTCAAATAGAGAATAAATCATCAGAGATGGTGATCATAAAAGAAACGGTCAGAATTGTTTGCAGTAAAATACAAATAAGCAGATTTTGAGATTAGATTAATTTACTTGAATGTGGAATTCTCTTTATTGAATTTTTAAGGGGAAATGTCACGTTGCTTTTTCTCTATTTCTCCCAGTTGACAGTATTTTATAATCATCTTAATTCTACAGTTCTGGCAGTTCAGTTACAAACCTAAACACTACAGAAATTAATAGAATGAATGAAGCTTCATACATCTTTTTTGCCTAAAAAATTTTAAAATATTTCACAAATGTCAGTACTTCAATAAATGTGAGCTTTGACACATGCACTGTTCATTAGTACACTAGAATACTGTGTGCATATTGAAAGATTTGCCTTGTTTTCTGGCTGAAATGAGTCTCTCAGATCTGGTATCCCATAAGTAATTTGTCCCTTACATTACCTGTTAGAAACTTGGCCCTGAATGAAGAAGAGAGTCTAAAATATTCACACTTGGTTTTGCTTATTTAGAATTGGTTATTCCACTAGAGGTTTAGACTGAAATAAAAACTTTCCACATTTGTCCTGGTTCTGTCAGGAATAGATTTGATTTAATTCCTCATAGCAAATATTTTTTTGTTTTAGATTTACGATGAGAACAAGGTTGATAGCGCACTGATGTTTTAGTTGTTGCCTAGCTAAATTTACACTAAGTCAAAGGTCTTCCAGTATCTAATTCCACCCTGACATCAAGGACCTGTGGGGGCAAAGGGATCCTGGAGGAGATAGAACTAGTATGGCTGACCCCAGCTGTCCTAAAGAATACTCTATACCATGTGGCATCATGCTGAACAATAAAACTCAGGGAGGCAGTCAGTGAGTCTGCTACTGTTCAGGGATTGGTTGGGCATCTGCCAGATGGTGGTAAGAATGTGTGTTGTGCGTCACTTGTTTTGTATGTTATTTTTGTTGTTACTGTTTTTTTCAAATCTTTTCATTTTTTATTTTCAGTTTTCTAATTTTCTTTCTTATTAAAAAATCCTTATCTCAAACCACAAGTTCTTGCAGTTTCTTTTTTTCTTTTTTTTCAGTGGGGTATGTTCCTTATTGCTCAGAAGAAATTCATCCCAGCAGGAAAGTTGCCAGGGAATATCAAAGATGTAGATGAGCCTTTGACTGAGTAAACACTAGGTAAGTTAGAGACCTTCGGCTAGGGTGGAAAAACTTAGAAGTCATTCAATAGATTAACAACAGAAAGAAGATAAATAAAGATGGATTACTTGTTCCTATAGCAGACTGCCAGAAGACAGAGTCAAAAACAAACAGGAAGAGATACTTTCAACAAGCATCATTACAATACAGAACTCTTCCCTGGGATGCACAGAGGTTAACTTAAAAGAAGGAAAAGACATCAGAGCAAATTAAATATAATGATAATAGCTGTGGATTAGACAGCTCTTGAAGAACAGATTGTTGTAAGATAGGAGAATGTACTAGGAAGTATCGTTTCTAATTTCTTGCTTGTAATCCTCAGCATCTGATACTTGTCCACTGCCAAGGACAACACAATTGTCTAGAAGATCTTACTTATTTCAGCTGCTCTAATATTCTTTATTGCACACTAATTTCCCTTCCACCATGAGCCAGAGTACAATTTGAATCTTGCAAGTATTCACAAGGTTTGATAGAAATATATTCCAAGATTTCAGAAAAATCTTGAACTGAAAAAAAAATAAAATCATTCTCTTCCCATTTTTTCTCTCTGCCATTTCACAAACTTCAGAAATTAAGCATCCAGTTTTACGTATCACTCATGGAATACTGAACATATAAGGGAAAGTGATTATAAGTTTACTGCTCATGATGAAATTAGTGATTTACTGTAGCACAAAGTTTGACAATCAGAAATCACATATGCATGCTTGATAAGGATTCTGTACACAAGCAGATTTCTTGAACTTCAGAAAGTTGACTAATGTGAAGGCTCCCTACAACTTCTCTGTTCTCTACAACTACCTGAAAGGAGATTGCAACGAAGAGGATGTTGATCACGGATGACAAGTAGTAGAATACAAGGAAATAGCCTCAAAATGAATGAAGGGAGATTTATATTGTTATCTGGAAGCATCTCTTCATCGAAAAAATGATTAGGAACATGCTGTCCATGCAAATAGTGGAATCATCATTCTTAATTTGAGAGATATGGGGCCATGGCACAAAAGGACATGATTTAGTGATGAGACTCAGTCGGTCATATTGATGGTTAGACTTGATGATCTCAAAAGCTTTTTTCAAAAGACATGATTCTATGATTTGATGACTCTAATTACTTTTCCTAATTAAATTTGGATTATCTTGTCATTTTGAAAGTGTTGTGCCACCAAAGAATGTAAAAATAATTTTCATGCTTTTACTATATTACATTTAAAATTTTTTGTCTTTGGGTTTTAACAGTTTGTGTACAGTTTGCTATTCAAGAGCTTGTGTTGTTGGCCCAGTAGTGCTTGATTTGGCCATTCTTATTATTTCCTATCTTTATGGTGAATTAGGAACTTTATTTAGATTTTATGTATGTCACCTTCCATTAAATTGCAAACCATTTATATATCCAAGTATCCTATATTAAAACATTGTATGACAGATATTTTAGTAGACCATTTGAGAGGCAAATTAGTTCCTTCTTATAGAGAACAAGAAACACGTTCTGTGTATGCTTTAGACAGTGCAATACACTTTTTGACATGTTTAACTAATTTCTTCCGTGTTCTCCATACCAACAGATGTCATAACTACATTTTAGAAATAGAGTCACACTAAAGCAAGTATTTGTAATTATATCAAATCCACTCCCTGTCCAGTGGTTTTTACTTGTGAAACTGAAGTAAGCTGAGTAGCATGGATGAAACAATAGTTTAGTGATGACGTATAAAACAGTTTTCCAATTTTCACCTCATAATGTCATTTTAAATTCGTTTTCACATTTCATTTTCACGTGAATTCAAGCAAATGAAGCCTCTAACTTTCTATCTAACTACATTATATGTCAATTCTGCTTAATCATTATCCTTTATTGTAGAAAATAAATTAACTCCACAAATAATCACTTGGGATATCTGCATTTCTAAAGAAACCTCTCTGCTTCTCCATTTATTGTTCTCCCATCTGTTAGTTCATCACTAATAAACTCACATTTACAGGAATCAAGTGTAATGACTTCCATGCTAACTACATAGCAAAAGCTATGCAGACAAGCCCATCCTGAAGTGTAAGGTGTCCTATTTGGAAGCATAGTCAGGTTCTGTGGAAATAAATGAAGGAATTTTATTGCAGCCACCTCCTTTGGGGTGTGCATGTGCAAAACAAAGTTCATAAAAGCATTCGATCTTTAAATTGTTCTTACCCTTTCCCTTCTGGCTCATTTCTCCAACTCCTAGGTGTCTACAGTTTGTTATTTCCTTCCTATGTGCTATAATTCTTTCCTTCTTGGTTGCAGAATCCTTCACTTTCAGCGATAAGAATGATGAATAAATTTTCTGTCCCTTCTACCTGTACATAATAGGCAATGAAGAATGATTGAATAGAGAAATGAATTTCTTCTGACTGCAGATATATGTGATCCATACTAGAATGTGCTGCCAGCCTTGAGCTGTTCTACAGCTCTATGTGTATGCATGTATTCAGAAGAGAATCTGACACCCTGCACGCTCACTGGAAGGAGAAATCTGCTATGGGGCAACTTCCAGTCTCCCCTTAAACGGATCAGGTGATCAGACAAAAAAATTCTATATATCTCAATGGTTGGTTTTGTTCTTAAAATTCAAGATCATCAGTTTGAAACCAGTGTCTCCAATGGATGTGCAGGGAACTTATCTCCACAGTCTTGTTTGCTGCAGTGACTTCAACGAGAAGGTTGTATACAACACTTAAATTTTATAGCCAAAAGGATTACAACAACTAGTTGAGCATCTGTGAAAAGCAGAAAACGTTCATGAGAAAATGAACATGGGGCAAGAATGTCAGATAAATTGCTCTTGTATGCCTTCCTTCTATGCAAAAAATCTTCTTTATGATTTTCTATGTTGAATGTCATTGAAACCTGAACTGGATTTCAAGCTTAAATTCTATTCTATAGTATTCTAAAGGCTTCACTTAAGGTACTTAAACACAAATTAGTTGCTTTATTGAACTACTTCATTCTGATAACTTGTTTTTAATCTTTAAGTTTCAGAGTAAAAGCTAGTTGGAAATAAGGAATAGGGTAATGTTTTTCTTCTTTGAAAATGTTTACATTCTCAGTAAAGAAACAAACCATCATTTTTTTACCATAGCATTATTACAATCAGAATCAGTACATTTCATATGGTGGCAAAACTGAGAGTCATTCATTATTGTAAATCATTTACATTTAGAGAATACAACAGACTGATGGGACTTCCATGCTGTGAAATAACAACTTAGCATCTTTTCAGGGCAAGAACAATTTTGCATGCTGTGCCATCAGAAAACACATTGCAATGGTTCATTTGAGGGCATGATATGAATAATATGAATCTCAAAACTACTTTGTGTCTTCAGTGAATTCTTTCTGTCAATAATGTTTATCTGATCCATTTAGTGTACTAATTTCTTTATGTCCCCAGATGCATTATTTGTTAACAATCAACACCTCTAAATTGTACTCTGAAAAGAATATTAGAAACACTTTCCATATATATGTGTGGAGAATTGTACTGGGATTTAAAAACAAATGTCAAGAAAATTGCAGTCAAGTGAAAACGACTTACTGCATTGCAGATCCTAAGCAACAACTCCATGAAAAACAACAGACTGCTACGAGCAGCACAGAAACAGGCAGCATCCAAACACTGACCAGTGTACTGTTAAATTAGATTTCTTAAATGATTCCTGCCTGCTACTTTCTGTGTGTTGTACATACAGACACTATGCATCTTTGTCTATTTTAGGATTGCTACGTGCAACTATTCAAAGATCATGCAAGGAAATCCATTAGACAAATGGTATAGTGCTTTAAATAAATCACGTGAGGAAAGTAACTATAAGAGATGTTGGTGTCTAAAGAAAATACCCCTTGGTGTACAAACTGAAATGAATATGATGCCTAAGTAAAAATGAATGGAGAAAGGATCTTAAATAAAATATTTGAAATAAAAAGCTGAGAATGATTTTTTATTTTCTGTTAAAAAAATAGAAAGATATATTTGGATTTTTTCCCTGGAACTTCTGGACTTTGTGAATAATTACTTGGTTTTAAAAAATCAATCTCATGCTCCAAAATGGTCTGAAATTATGATTTCTCATTTCATAGAAATAGAAAAAAATATATTTCATTCATACTTCAGAGATAAATTGAACTTGTGTGACCCTAGAATACATCCATTACTCGGTACTCATGAGTTAAAAGATGTTTTGTTTGTGAACTCACAAGTGAAAAGTGATGCTCTTAAAGTTCCAATAACATACCAATATCTAACTGTGAGTGGACGTTATTTCTTTTTTAGTTGTTTCCAAAAATGCCCACTGTGTCATATTTAACCCAGTAAGTTCCCTCAGATGCTAACACTAGAAGATGCACAGAAGTTTTGATGATGTCCAGACTGCATGCATTAGGTCACCTGGACCTTATGGAATGCAAGTGCACTGCGACTTGGGAAGAGACTTTCTGCTCCGGGGTCAGGATCCACTGAGCCATCTCTACTGCAGAACTGGCAGCAGGCCTGTTCCCATTCTCCTGGGGAGTTAAGCCCTTCTGGAGACCTGAGCAGTGAGTAGGATTTTCTGTGGTTTTGCTCTGTCATCAGTGAATACAGCATTATTTTATTAATACTTGTGTTATTTATTCTGAACACCCTTAAGTATGAGTGCAATTCAGTTAAGGAGTCAGCCTGCGCAGGGACAGAATAGGTGGAACAGCCTAGTGGAGCGTAAATGTGGTGATGGATGGAGATAGCAAATCAAATTTGATTTAATGTGAAAAGCACCATAGGCCTGTAACTGATTAACAGGGAGTGTTTCAGGTGCCAAAACATGGTCTATCGCTACCTGAAATGCCTTCAGATAGCTTCCAGCCTCCCACTCTACCTTCAGAAGACAGATGTCTTGCGCAACGTTTTGTGTCAAGCCATGTTAAAATGTCTCAGATAGCATAAATCATCTCAAAAGAAAATACTACTGCACTTAGGCTGCAAAATCCCATTCATGATGATATTGTTCCTAGCATTAGATATGGATGTCATGGAACTTTTGTTTTGCTGGGTTTTTTTGTTTGTTTGTTTGTTTTTTCTTCCATATGTGGAGCACTTTCCATTTTTGCAAAGTAAAGGTCAGATACTGATGTTTCATTCCTCTGATTGAAATGTCAGAGGAACAAGATCCTTCACAGAAATGGCATATCATATCTGGGAAAGTGAATTAAGTCTCATTTTTGAATAACCACTGAACAGTATTTTAGGAAGAAGTGTCAGGAGCTGGCAGGTGCAATAGGAAATGAAGTTGCCAGAGGGATTGCTTTTTTTTTCCACTACAGTTGTTCCCTGCGAACTGTGGAAATTCACTTGTTTAGTTAAACAAAAGGCAGATACAACTCACCAAAGCGTCTTATCTATAATCACCTTTGCTCTGATATATTTGAGAGCTTCAGCAAAGGCAAACAGAAAACAATCAGTGAAAGCAATTTTTATGGTTCTGCAAGTCTGCTAAAAGAAAACAGGCTGAATGAGTTCCCATATGTCTTCCTGTTCTACTGGGAGAAATTAAACTATTTACAGCAAGGGACATTGATTCCACACAAATCCTGCATTTGCTGAGGAACAGACAGTGTCATCTTGTATTTAAATAGTGCTTTATATCTTGGCCTTCTTGTAGATGAAAGAGGAATGTCAATAATCATAAAATTTTGGGATACTATTGATCCAAACACAAGTGTAAATGGCTTGTTGGGAAATCATTACTTTTATGGTAGGAGTGTTTTGCTTTCACCTTGAAGGTTACTTCTCCAAATTGCTGACTTTGCAGCAGAGAGCTTTCACTGTTCAAGATTGGCTGGTGTTGTATTGCTACTACCAAGAGTACTTCATTACAGAAAGCAGCATTTGTGATAATATGGAGCAATCAAAACCTAATCAAACCAGCAAAAGCCTAAGAAAATTCCTTCTGTCCTAATTTTAACAAGAATTCACAGCTGCTCATAGAGGCCAGGTACATTTCAGAAACATTCATATGGCTATCAAATCCCAAATAGACATCCACATATTCACGAATTCATGAACATCATCTGTATTCCTGGCTGTCAACTCCCTAATTCAAACATAATTGTTCACTCTACATGTCTACATCTGACTAAGTCATCTGTTCTCTCTTGATAATCAAGGCACAAATATTTTAGGTATCTACTTTACAATGAGATAGTTGTGCCTAAGAAATATCTATGGATTACTGTAAGAAGCCTTATATCTCCAACTACTTGGAGTAGTTGGAATAAATAGATAGAAAAACAGAATAACAAATGTACATTTATAGCTACATACAGCTGCTGTTTAAATGTATAATGCAACAGAATAACATTAAAGCTAAGCATATATTGGACTCTTTTTGCCCTATCTACATAGGAGTCATATAGCTGCTCCACAATTTTCCTATCCCCAGTGTGTATTAGGCTTACATGGCAAGATTCTGGGTATAAGGTTGGCCTCTGTGGGAAGAAACCAAGGGCTATCAGACAGAGCCAGTTCAAACTGAGTCCTCCTTGGAAGACACAATTGTCCAGCCTTCAGTCCATGGGGAACCTATGCTAGAACAGTCTGAATGAATGCACCCCAATGTACAACCCGATGCTGGAACACGGGAGGAATTGCAGCCTGTGGGAATAGCCCCATGTTGGAGCAATTTAAGAGTATGAGGAAGGACCACCAGAGACACTGCATTACAAACTGACTGCACTGCTCAGCAGAGTGAAGGTAAGTGAGTCAAGAGGAGCGAGGTTGAACCTGGGAAGAAGCTGGAAGGGAGAATGAACAGGTAGGTGGTTTTAGTTTAGTTCAGGGTGTTTAGTTGTTGCATAATGTAAGATATCTAACATTTACATAATTATTATCATTTATAGTTATCATGATTTTTATTTATTTAGTTAATTAGTTGTTACAGGGAGTATTATGATTATTTCCAAGGCAAAAAACGAGGTAACTAAATATGGTAAGGACACTGCAGACACAGGAATGAGACTCAAACATTCTCACTTCCCAGGTTTTATCTTCTCAGGTATGTTAAAGATAGAAAAGGTTATTCATCCATAATCTAAAGTGGATTTCTTCAGTAATTACTGTTATACTGGAAAACTGGAGCTTGATGAAAAAGTCACTTTACATTAAACTTGGCAAGTGGGACTAGAAGTTAGATGAGAACAGGAAAAGAACGGAGAGAGATCGAAGTGATTTTGGATCCCTTACTAACAGACACTAATTCATTCAACCTCGTCAAAAATAATGGGAGAAGCACAAAAAAAAAAAAAAAAAAAAAAAAGATGAGTCATTTTGTCATAAGAATTTTTTATAGGCAGAGTCTGCCCATGGTCAGCATGCCTCTCAGCTCTCCCACAACACAAGTAGACTGCAGTGCAGATCTGGAGAGAGTCACAGTGGTGCATGTCGTTACTCACAACAGAAAACTAAATCAAGCTGAGTTTAAAGCAGAGATCCAAAATATTAAGTGGGAAAAATTGTATTTTTATTTATTTTTCATGAGCCTTTTCAGAAAAGAACATGTAATTGCTAAGATTAGGTGCTTAATTATACCACTGATGCCAAAAGGAAGATCCAGGAGAGAAAGGAAAACAGCAGTGTGAGCTTAAGAGACTGAAAGTAGCTGTTTTAATTCCCTGAGATTTAGTAGTCTAGAAGTGAGCCAGATAATAACAGGTTAGATGTATTAGACCTTTGGCAATCTTCAGTAATCATAACAAGAATTCCACAATATGTAATGAGTATTTGCTATCTTGCAGTATTAAACAATACTCTTAAATCTGTATTTTACTTATTTCAAGAAATGTATGTTAAAAAAAGAAAATTAAGTTTTTCTTTGTTGGTTTGTTTCTTTTCCTTGAGGAAAAGGCTTCTTATTTTGTCCAGGAAATGACACATCTTTGAATACAGAACTTTTTACATCAGTATATTAATTACCGAAAGCCTTCTATGATGGAAGAGTGATTTAGTTTAGAACAAAATTCCCTGGTTTTACAGTAATTTCCATTTCTTTCTGAAGTAAATTGCCTGTTGAATACAGTAACTGCACAAGTAGATCTATCAAGAAATAGCAATAGCAAGCCTTCTCAATCATTTTCTCAGTCTGCGAGTTAGCTTGATATATGCAGCGCTTCTGGACATACACCATGTTATTCAGATGTTCAATCTTTAAAGAGGTATGAAGTCAGTTTACTGTAAAAATAACCATTTGTCCTTTGAAGATAAACTCTTAAAAGGAGTACAACAGGAATTTGCAACCTAAGAAAAATATATCTTTTGCCCTGTCAAAAGGTCCTTTATATTAATGTAATTGTAAACTGGAAAGCTAGACATAAAATTAAGAGAAATATTGCACTATCCATATTCATTTGCATTAAAGGCTTTCTTTGATCTCTTTGTCTAAGCTTTGATAGCTTCCTCACAGAAAAGATCATTGTAAAACATGCACAGCATTCAAAATTAATAAATTGGTGTAAAAGATAAGCCACTAGCATCAAACACATCTACAGCTTTGATGCTGGATTTGTGTTGCTAAGGCCCTTGCTGAAGTTTTGCTAATCTTTCCTTTTCCTTCTTTTTCCTCCTTGTTCCTCTTTTATTTTTTTTTTTTCTTTTTCTTTTTCTTTTTCTTTTTAACAGCATATTATTTTTCTGTTACAATCCATTACAAGAAGAGAAACAATTTTTCATCCTCTAAATCTGAAATACTGGAAAACTTTGGAAAGGCTTGAATCCCAAACAGATATTGGTGCTTGGTTTTCTTCTGTCTTCTATCTGTCTTCTTCTTCTGTCTTCTGTCTGATTCACTGGCTAGTGTTAAATTGACACACACAAGCAGAGCTTTGCCTTTGAAATATGACTCTGAGTTCAAATGTATGGAGTATTTTGCAGCATTTAGATCCCAGTCTCATCTGTATGCAGGATGTTTATTCTCCAAGAATTATTGGACTAATTCTGTGCATAAGGACAGATTTTTACAGTGGGAGTTAGAAATTCCTGCTTATGTTCATGCCAAGTGATCATAATTGCATATTTTTAAGGAACAGACAGGGAATACAAGAAAGACCACTGTAATTAACCAACTTCTTTGACTAGAAGTATTAAAAACATTTTTGTGTATAATATTGAGATAGTGCAATATTGACTATGTGTGAAAAAGATTTGACTCTCATCTCGATGGTTTCATCACATATTTATCCTCCTAAATAATATTTCTTTTAAACTTCACAACTGACATCTATCTGAGCCTTAGGCATGCTTTTTCTACTTACACATTCTATGTCATTATTTAAATAACTGAAAAACCTGAACATCATCAAATTTAGATACTTCCATCTCTTAATCTTGACAGATTTTTTTTTTCCAAATTATCATTACTCTCCATTACATGTCTGAAAAACGACCTGAATTCTTAAGTGCTGTATTGATAGCTGTGGGTTAACAGACAAAAAGCAATGTCTCTGTAAGGTCCTACTGGTTAAGACTATTGAGCTAATCCCAAATCTGGTCTAATAAGTAGAAAATCCAACCTGAGAAGCATAATCAGAACACCATCATTCTTGCTTGGCAGGATAGCAAGGGTAATGGAATATTCTGTGCTACATTAAAAAATAATTTTCAGCTAAACACAGCTTTTTACACACAAACACATTCTCATTGCCATGGATTGCTCTCCACTGTTTGTGTATGCAAACATTTTACCTGACATTGAAATTACTGCTATATTCATCATTCTATTTCAGAGCTGTTTAATTTAAGAAGTCAAAAATTTTCCGCATGAAAATATAATTTGTAATGTATAATCTATTTGTAAATATAATCTGATTTAAAACACTGAGTGTTTTAAATTCCTCATCCCCTACCTTTGGAAAAATCTACATTCAGCTATGATTTCTTGCTCACTTTGTCTTCCCTATGGTTGTACAGAAAGTTGGTCTCATTGCTCTTCCACAAGTATTAAAGACTTACAGTTTTAACCACTGATACAATAATTGTTATTGATTTCACATTTTCTTGTGATTTAGATTTGCCACTGAGGTATAGTAGAAATAGAATTGAATTTGCAAAATCCTATGCAATTTCTCTTTTTCACGAGTGTTTTATTTGTTTTTAATCATGTTTTCTGTGGGTGTTTGTACAGTTAAATGAAAAAACAGAAATTGCTTCTGCTTTCTGCCTATTAATTTTCCTCTTCCTTTTTTTTTTTTCTTTTTTTTTTTTTAAACATCATTCCAGTTACATCCTGTAGTAGACAACTAGAAGTCTAAGGCTCACATTTTACAATCTACTAGGAAGTCGAATAACACGGAAAAGGGAAGGTTTGTGGTTTTCCAAGGAAAAAAGATATATTTATATTGCCTGCCTAAGTGCTACTGAGTGGGCTTGCCCAGAATAATTTTGGTTTTTGCCTGCAAAACACAAATGATTTGCATTATTCCCAATGGTGCTTGTAGGAATATAAACTCAGACTTTGGAGCCGTAATTGCCGAAATGGAATCTGATTCCCCTACAGAAGTCTGGTAAACTACTAAAACTATCACACTGACTTATTCAGTTCTTTTAATATTGTTCTTTATGGTATGTTTTCCTGAATCTTGTCCCACAGTTCCTATTTATTCCACTTATGACTAACTGAGAAAAGGAACAGATTCAGGAGAGGAAAGGAACAGGAGAGATTCTGTAAAATCCTGTATCAAAAAGGACCAGATTACGTCTCTATTTTGTTTCATTGAGGTGAGTTGGAGTTTGATCTCATTACGTATCACATTCTCTGGAATAATTGTCTATGTAAGTAGCCCTGTTCAACAATAAATGTAAGGAAATTTATCTAAATTTTTGTAAAGGTTGAAGTACGCCAGACATGACATATTTGATTGACATCAGCGTGACTGAACCAGACTGTGGGTGGGATGCCATTCAACAATATTAGCATTTCCCTTTAACTTTAGATGCCCCCAAAACCACAAGAAAGATTGGAAAACACATTAGATGGAGTACAGAAAATATTTTCGGGCATTATTTATTTATTTATATTTAACTCTTCTGAAAGAAATAGACAGCTCTGATTTGGTTGATTTCAGAGGAAATCATTTCAATGTTAATATTCCATAGTCAACCTGAGAGAGCTCTACTGATGTCTATTGAGGCTGCATATTTTAATACGTTTTACACTCTAAAAATGCTAAATCAGAAATATATGTAGGTCGCTCCAAAAGTAATGCTTCCTATTCATTTCAATGGAAACTTGAACAAGTACGAAGACAATAATAACACTATGCAGTTGAACAAATTCTGAGCTACAGAATACCATTTTTCAACACAGTCACTACACTTAGCTATGCATTTTCACCAATAATGAACCTGAATATAATGCTGGTAAAAATCTGCATTAGGGGAGGTGACCCACTGTCACTGTTGTCAGTGCTGAAATGCACCACCCACCACCTCACTGTGCTCACATTCTCCAACTGGTGTCCATTAATATTCAACAAGTGTCAATGAATGTCAGTGAGTGCTATTTTTTTTCTGTATGAAGGAATTCAGTGCCACATATTTGCTACACAAAATCTTTCTTGTCAGAAGCTATTTTGTCAGACTTCCCCTCTGCTGCTCTTTGTCAATGACAACAAAGCAATGTGGAATATTGGTGGGAAAATTCTGCCTCTACTGCCATATCACCAACATCCATCTCTGAAGTTGTGGGCCTACATAATAAAACAGGAGGCATTGCTTTTGGAGCACTCATAGGATCTGGAACTATGAGATAAGAGGAAAAATTAGGGTTGAAAACTTGTTTATAGCTTTGTATTTTGAGAAACAACAGTTATTATAATAAAATATGAAAATAACTAGAAAATTGCAGTCATTCCTACAGTAAACTGTAACCTGGCTTAATTTGCCATCGTAAGCACATAAAGGTTTATGTTAGAATCTTGCATAAAGAAATGAAATCAGCTGCTAAGCTTGTCTCACTGGCACCTTTTCCCGCCAAAATCAGTTTTGATGTTTGTAGTAGCTGAATGTGACACCTCCAGAACAAGTGTAAGAATAGTGTATGCCACCTGGCTGGTAGTGAATCCTCCATGGGGAAGCATCTCAAGGCTCACCCTGCTTTAATGAGTCACTCTAGGAAGGAGATGTGTGCTTTCCATTTCTTCTTAATGCTAAGCAAAGGAAGATAAACATAGAAGGGCATTTTTTTTGTGTGACTTTAGGAATCATCCTTGATACAGAAAAAAAAAAAATCCATTGTTGAAGTGTACTGTTAAATAAATATTTAATATAATACAATATTTCTTTATTTTCTATTTTAAACAAAAGCAGAATACCTCAAGTAAATGTTAAATGAAATGTCAAGAGAGTGGAGGATGTTATTCACTTTCAGTTTTCATTTTTAATTGCGGCTTATTATTGTTTAAATTACATAGAAAAGCAAGGATGAGGGCATTCATAAAAGATTCATAAGATTGAGGATAAATATATATTTTCAAGTTTCCATTTTTTCACTCCGTGCATAAATGTTGTTCTCCTGCTTCTTTTTTCTTGATTGCCAAATACAGTCAGTATGTCTTCATCACTAGCTGGTGTGACACAGAGATGGAAGGGAAGGACTTCAGTTGGCTATGTCCAAAATATACGAAGGGCATACCAGGATACATTAATGTTGCCCAAAAAACATGCATTAGAATTTGTCTCTAGACTGTACTCTACTACTCTACTAGAATTTCTACTCTAGACTGTATGGGTTAGATGTAGCTGAGTCTTACCTAAGTTCTTTCAACATATCTATTTGAATAGCGACCATAACTGTATGAATTTATACAGTACAAACACAGTTAAGGACTGGTGAGATAATTTTGTAGAATCATAGAATGGCCTGGATTGAAAAGGACTGTAATGATTATCTGGTTTCAACCCCCTGCTATGTGCAGGGTCACCAACAACTAGACCAGGTTGTCCAGAACCACATCCAGCCTCGCTCTGAAGAATGATCTGAAAGACAGAACATTGTTTTTAGGAGAAAAACCTGGAGATGCAAAGTGGAGGCTTAATTTCCTCTGAAGAACATACATTCTTTGATAAGCCTACATGCCTGGCAGGGCTGGAATGAGTTGCTAGGTAACACAATGCTGTAGTGAAACTAAGTAGGCTATTCAAAATAATCAGACTAGGGAGAATGTGTGCTTTTTTAAATGCATAAGATAGGAGTTCAAATGAAAAAAAAAAAAAAGAAAAAAAAAGATGGTCAATTACTTTAAAAAAGGAGAGTGTTCTCCAGATCCAACATCTGTTGGAGAAGTAGCACAGCAAACTGTAGGTAATCTAGAAGGCTCCTGGAATGCACTGGGGATTACTTCGTGGGCCAGGTAGTTGACAGCCCCACCAGGGGGGAAGCAATACTGGACCACCAATGCAAATGAACTGATTGGTGACATCAGGATTGTAAGCTGCCTGGGCTGTAGTGACCATGCTATGATTGAGTTCACACATCCCAGGGATATGGGACAGACAGAAATTAAAATCAGGATGCTAAATTCTAAGAAAGCTGACTTCCATCTCTTCAGAGAGTTAGTCATCAAAACAAGCTGAGAATATGCCCTCAAGGACAAGGGAGTGGGGCAGAGCTGACAGATCTTTAAGGAAGCTTTCCTTAGGATGCAAGAGCTCTTCATCTTCAGGTGCAGCAACTCAGGAAAGGAAGGCTGAGCCAGGACCTGCTGGTCAAACTGGAGAGCAAGAAGTTACTTTGATTACTCTTTTAGTCAGTAACATCTTGAGAGTATCAAAAGGATTTTTATTGTGTATGAACTAAATGGCAAATACAGAATAAATTAAGCTAAAGAACAGAAAAAACTTACCCAAAATGTGCTTATGTTGTCAATTAATGGTTGTATCTATCTGTCTTGGGATAATACTAACATATTTTAAATAAGATGTATGTTATGGTGAGATAAACAATGCTGACACTATGAAAAGAAATGCAAATACAAAAAAAAAAAAGAAAAAAAAAGAGGGAGAAAGATGTGTAAATAAACATAGAGTAGAAAATCAATTTTAAAAAGAATTGACATCTTTATTAAATACTTCACCACAGATTCCATTAACATTTGCACTCTTTCCATTTGCTCAGTCTGCTGTGTAATGTAACACACTGGTAATTCTTTGTTTTTACACAGGGCTTAGACATATTTTTCTCCATTTGTGCTTCTGCCATCTGTCATTACTTTGGCAGACTGTATTCTAGTGTCTTTTTCTCTTCCTGTTCTGCCTCTGGAAGAAGCTGCAGCAAAGAGTTAAACCTGGCAGCTGCCCACTCCAGAGGCTAAATCCTTGGCTATGTATCTCACTAGAAACATTTGTTTTAAAACTGGCCTCACATGTGTCAACTTCTCTGCAAAGTAACTGTGAAGTCAAATCTGTGTCAAATTTTACCTTTCAAGTAAACACACTTGAAAATAGTTATTCCATGACCACTATCCAGTACATATAAATTACTTGGCAGCATAGAAAACCTGAAAGTAAATATAGTTGTTTGTCAAGGAAAAAACAATGTGACATTTCACTTTCAGACAAATTTTTAGTTTTAGGGAAAGTTCAGAGATGTCACTGACCATTTTTAAAGTTCTCCCTGTGACAGAATTGATTGAGAACAGACATAATACTAGACTAAACAGTGAATTCAATCAAGGAAATGAACTCAGCATATTTTCTGGTCCTCTCTTGGAGTGTGAGAAACAAGAAAAAAACCCAACACTTAAAAAACTGTTGAAAAGAAACTGCAGAAATAAGGATGTAACTGTTGTTAAACTTCACTAAAGATAATAGCCTAGCTGAAAGGTTATTGCATTTACTTTGGTAATGATCAGATGCACACTTAAAATAGAAAGGCCCATGTTAAAATGGGCCATGTTAAAGTTCGAATTCTTTGAACTTTAGAAACCTTTACCATTTAAACTGATGAAGAAAAAGCCTTTGTTTGAACATGTTAGTCTATAGGTACTATGACAACACTCTCAGACACTTGGTTTTTGTGTGCTCATGTATGGAGCCAGGAGTTGGATGTGATGATCCTTGTGGATCACTTTCAGCTTGGGATATACTGTGATTCCATG
The DNA here is from genome assembly GCF_987193195.1 of Phasianus colchicus. Classification (NCBI taxonomy): domain Eukaryota; kingdom Metazoa; phylum Chordata; class Aves; order Galliformes; family Phasianidae; genus Phasianus; species Phasianus colchicus. Next base: position 99,659,142 of record NC_143437.1, on the reverse strand, counting down.
AAAAGATTTCCAGAGCCTTCTTTTAGGGAAAAAGTCAAACTGTATGAGCAGAAGAAAGAAAAGAGCTGTTGTTTTTTTTTTTCTCCCTAGGAAGGTAAGGATGAATACAAAGGACCAGTTCTGTATCTGGGGGAGATTCTCTATAAATAAAGTCATTTCAGCACAGTTTCACACTTCATATAATGTAATCTTTCTTTTCAGATGTGGAGTTGTGTTTTTTCTTGTTGTCGTTGCTTTCTTTGTTGTTTTCCTGTTGTTTTGTTTTCTTTGCCTCAGAAAATGTATTTTTCTCTTCCTATTTTATATTAGGATGGTAATCCTCCTGCTCAAGGAGTCACTGGCTGCTTCCTTACTTCTACATTAATCAGTACCAGAGAACCTTCTTTTGTCCTTGGACTAAACCTGGGAACGGGTTGCCCAGAGATGATGTGGATACCTCATCCCAGGAGAAAAGGTCAGGCTGGACGGAGCTCTGAGCAACCTGATGTAGCTGAAGTTGTCCCTGTTCATTGCAGGGGAGCTGGACTAGACAGACTTTAAATGTCCCTTCCAACTCAAATAACTCTATGACGCTATGATTCTGTGAGTTACAGAAGCCATCCTGCCTATGCTGTTAAACTCTCATAGTCTCCAAAAGAAGGTCACTGCACTCCAACTGCTTGCTATGAGTTGTCCTCTGGGCCTTTCTGCTGCTAAGCTGTGTCAGGAAGCACTCAGTGTAGTCCTTGCATGGGTCAGGGCTGGAACACTCATTGGCCCTTTTTAATTCACACTATTCAATGTGAATTACAACACAACATGCTACAGTAACACACAAGCAGTCATATTTGACATTGACTGAAAGGATGGAAGTGCAGATGCTTGCCTGCAAAATTACAGCTACATTTTTGCATAATAAAAACTCAAGAAGCTGCTGTATGCCCCATGAGAGCTGCACCCTTAATGGATGAAAAGTAAATTCAGCAGATGTTTTACAGATAACAAATGGTTAGTAGAAGTGATGCATTTCCTTGAATAGAGCTGTTTCATGTTGTTTATTGAGAAAAAAAAAAGAAAAAAGAATAGTTTCCAACTTTTTTTTCTTTTAAAACTGTATATCCATAAAGTGCATCCTGCCAACTGTGCAGGATGCACTGGGTGATGGAAGGAGCTGTGTCAGTGAAAGAAGGCTACACTGACTACAAAGACAATTTGTGTGAATTTTTTTTGTTTAAAAAACTTGTCATCAATTTTAGAATACAATAATACACAGAAAAGCTTTTAACTAAAAATTCAATTTTATTAAAGAAATTCAGCTTAATAGAAAGCTTTTAACACTTCAGTGTTATGAAACTTCTTTGGGTGAAGGAAGGGCGGGAGGCAGTTGCTATTGCTTCACGAAACTGACAAATTAGAAATCCTGAAGAAGGGAGAGAATAAGATAACAAGATTGAATGGGAAGATCTTTGAGCTGTGTGAGTGACAGGGTTGGCAGAGACACAAACTGGAAAAAAAAAAGTGTCCACCAGTGTTATCACAAAGGAATCCCTGCTGCTGAAGCTGAAGGCAACTGGAGCAATTATTTCTGCTATTGTATTGTCCTGAAGAAAAGTCTTGTAAGAAAAGACTGACTTGGACTTAAAATACAGAGTGGAAGAGTGTAGCCAGCAGATCCAAGCATATTAACCTCACCCTCTGTTCATCAGTGACACCAAATCTGGTATACTGCATGAAGCTATGAGTACAGGAATGATACTGGTATTCTGGAATCTCACAAGGGCCACTGAGCTAACTAGGGAGCTAGAAGGAGCACACCACATAGGGGGAGAGGCTGAAAGTCCTGTATCTGTTTCACCTGGACAAGATATAGTTGATACCTCAGTGCTGCCTGCAGACATCTGATCAGAGGACAGAAAGACAAATTCTTCCCTGATTAAACAGAAGGAAAATTATATGTTTACTATAAAGGTGTTCAAATTCTGTAATGAAATGACTAGACAGGGTATGAAAGGGACCACATTTGGAAGTGTTCAAGATTCTCTGAATCATGATCCTGAGAAAACTGTTCCACTTAGATCTGGGCAAGCAGGTGGTTAGACTAGATCTTCGGAGGTGCTTCTCAACGTAAATTATTCTACTACTGGTAGGACTAGAAGGAATGGCCTCAAGTTGTGCCAGAGGAGATTTAGGTTGGGTGTTAGGAAAAACTTCTTCTCTGAAAGAGTGATCAGGCACTGGAATGGGCTGCCCAGGGAGGTGATGGAGTCATCATTCTTACAGATGTTCAAGAAACATGTAGATGTTGTGTTGAGGGACATGGTTTAGTGGGGAGATAAAATACCAATAGGTGGTAGATGAATGGTTGGACTGGATAATGTTGGAGGTCTTTTCCTAAGTTGGTGATTCTATGACTCTATGATAAATAAAATCAGACTGCTTTTGCTAGGTTTTCTTCACAGAGCAAAGGCAGTCAAATGACAGTCGAAGCAAGAGACATGCAAATTCTGGGTACTCCTGCTATGCAGAGAGACAAGCTGTTTCATGTGAACCAGTAGCTTCCTCTTACTTAAAGAACTGAGTAAGATTCAGGTTCTATCACCTCATACAGGAGGAAAACAAGACAGTGTTCCCTTGAGGAAGCAGCTCCCTTCTTTTTCTGCAGTGCAGACTGCCTGTTACAGCAGCGAGCACCTTGCTGCATGCCAGCAGCAGCTGCTGAGCCATCCTGCTTTGCAACATCCATAGGGTTCAGGAGCTGCCTCCAGAGAAACCCAGGGTTTTTCTGTAAGACAGCAGCTTATGGAGAGGAACACACTTGCAGGCCACCAAAATGTGTCTTGCTGATAGCTGACAGGGACAAATAGGTTGTAAAGTGACAGTTAACTTTGGATATGCAGACTGAGACAGCTGAGAAGTGGAATTAATGAAGTCTTCAAAATCCTTAAGGTATCCTTACCTTACATACCTTAAGGTATCTACAGCTTAGTTAATTACCAAAGTTGATAGCGTCACAAGGGGGTGGCACAAAGGAGAATGGAGAATTTTTGGCAACTTACACCACATAACATGCATTACCACAAGAGCGAGTACATTTGTGTGTATAAACACACACACATATATGGATTCTGTTTGCCATAATTCCAGATGTTCATCACTTCTGTGATCCTTTCTCACGCTGAACATATTTGTATTATACTTATAAAACACATGGCAGGAATTGAAAAGCTTTTTTCTCTGTATAATTCTAAACTCTATACACATAGGTTTGGTCCAAAAGTGATGCCTCCTGCTTATTTCCATGTAAACTACAGTAAATACAAAGAGCACAATAACACTATTTGACAGAGTTATAGAGCACATTCTCAGCTACAGAATGCTATCTTTCAATATAGTCACCACCATTAGCTATGCATTTTTGCCAGTGATGAATAAGAGCCTGAATACCACTCTCATAAAAATCTGTACCAGTGGAGATGGCCCACTGTCTCAGCTGCTGAAACGCACCACTCACCGCCTCACTGTCACAGAATCACAGAATCATAGGGGTTGGAAGGGACCTCCAGAGATCATCGAGTCCAACCCCCCTGCCAAAGCAGGCTCCCTACACCAGGTTGCACAGGTAGGCGTCCAGGCGGGTCTTGAATATCTCCAGAGAAGGAGACTCCACAACCTCCCTGGGCAGCCTGTTCCAGTGCTCCGTCACCTCACCGTAAAGAAGTTCTTGCGCACATTTGTGCGGAACTTCCTATGCTCCAGCTTCTGGCCATTTCCCCTTGTCCTGTCTCCGCACACTGCTGAAAACAGTCTGGCCTTACCACTTTGCCCTCCACACCTTAGATATTTATAGACCTGGATAAGGTCCCCTCTCAGTCTTCTCTTCTCAAGGCTAAACAGACCCTTAGCCTTTCTTCACAGGGGAGATGCTCCAGGCCCTTCACCATCTTTGTGGCTCTCCACTGGACTCTTTCCAAGAGATCCCTGTCTTTTTTGTACTGGGGAGCCCAGAACTGGACACAGTACTCCAGATGAGGCCTTACCAGGGCAGAGTAGAGGGGGAGGATCACCTCCCTCGACCTGCTGGCCACGCTCTTTTTAATGCACCCCAGAATGCCATTGGCCTTTTTGGCCACAAGGGCACACTGCTGGCTCATGGCCAACCTGTCGTCCACCAGGACACCCAGGTCCCTCTCTGCAGAGCTCCTCTCCAGCAGGTCATCCCCCAACCTGTACCGGTGCATGCAATTATTCCTCCCTAGGTGCAAGACTCTACACTTGCTTTTGTTAAAACTCATCTGGTTTCTTACTGCCCAGCTCTCCAACCTGTCCAGGTCTCGCTGAATGGCAGCACAGCCTTTGGGTGTGTCAGCCAATCCTCCCAACTTCGTATCATCAGCAAACTTGCTGAGGGTGCAAGGTGAGGGTCCTCACATCCAATGTTTGATCTCCAAAAATGTGCAGCAATCAGCTATGAATATCAGTGAGTGACATTTGTTCTTCACGGAGAAATTCAGTGACACACCTTTTGCTTCATTCACACTTCCATGTCAGACACCCTTTTGTGAGTCTGCCCTTCTGCTGACATCTGTCACAAGACAACAAAATAATATTGGTGCAAAAGTTCAGCTTTTACCACTATATCACTAACGTGCACCTCTGATGTCATGTGCCAACATAATAAAATAGGATGCATTACTTTTGGAGCAGCCCTTACACTAACAACATGGCAGAGGAAGTTGTGACACTACTGCTGCTGAAGATTGTATTCTTCTACTCCTGCAAAGTGCTGGAGTGTTCTCTGCGATTCTCTGCAGATTGGTGCAGTGTACTTCGTGGCCAGTATGTAAAACACTACTGCAGAAAAAAAAAAGGAAAAAAAAAAAAGTTTATCTGATAGGAAATGGTTTCTTTTAATAGGTGTGGGAAAGGTTTTCATACTAACTATACAACTGATTCATTATTTTTTCTATGAAATGAACATATATCTGAGATGCTATTTCAGCCTATAGGTTTGAAAACACTTTAAAGCTGTGTCCTTGGAAAGTCCTCAGTGCTGTCTATCTAAGGGAAAAATTATCTTTTAAGAGCAGTTAGTGGTGTAGCACATCTGCAAATAAACTTCTGTGTTGGTTGTCAGCCAGCAGCCTGCACTAACAAGGTGCTGAATGTCCTTTGGTCCCATTTAGTTTCAATGGGAACTGAAGTTAGTACATTACAAGATGTACCCAGCACACTTCAAGATAAGAGTATATGATTCGTAATAAAAATCCTTATTTCTTCACAGCTTGTGTAGAAGTTGCTAGAAATGATTTCTTTCCTTTCACTTGAACAGAGAACCTCAAAAAAGATTGGGGTTAAAACATAAAGAAGCTAGATGTTTTTTTAGGATCTTTTTTTCTTGTTCCCTATAGTGAGTCCAAATCAAAGAGAAATTGTCAGAACTAATTTTAGAGTTGAATCATAGACTGTGCACTTTCACAGAACATACTATTAACCCTCACGATCATAAAGAAGTATCAGTCTTTTCATGCATTCAAGAAGAGTTAGTAATATTTGTAAAATGTAACAACAAATCCAACAAACAAAACAGTCTCTGTCCTAAACAACAGAGTACAAAATACCAACTACTACTTTGTAATGTACAACAGAAAAAAATCATTAGCAAAAATAGAAATCCCTTAGTAAACATTTTGGTTATTACAAGATAATCACAAGAAAGCTGAGCTTATAATCTTCCCAGACCTCAATGTCTGAGCTTCACTCTGTAAATTTAGCATGTTAAGTAACTGACCAGGAATGTCAAAATGCTTATTAACACCAGTTGCAATCCCCAAAACAGGATGATGAGCAGCTCACATAATTCAAAGTGACAGCCATTTCTCATGAGAATTTTAGGAGGCTTGGTCTTGCTTGACTGCATTACAGAGATTTTAGACTCTTTTCTTTCCTTCCAGAAGTGGATAGAGGCATGTGTCTCTGCACATACTTTCTCTCTATATATCTCTATTTTGATAAAGCTCGTTGTAACACTGATTTCTGGGCAGAAACTATACATTTGAAACAACAAAAAGTCTCTCTTCCAAGTACGTGCTAAAAATCACCAAGGAACAGATGTTCTTTAATCTTTATCTTAGGAGATCGAGTGTGAATGTTAATAATCTGTTTAATTTTTCCTCAGTGATCCCTTTTCAGAATTTTTTACCAAAAAGTTGCTGCTTCATGGGGGACTGGCTGGAAATGAGAGTGCAGACAGGCTCTATTAGTCAGGTATGGAAATTCAATTCCTTCGAGTGTGATCCTCTGGCTTTAGATTGGTTAATCGCAGGCATTGTAAAACTGCAGAAAAGCAATTTCCAGATATGCCTTTTTTTGCAGGGTGTGCTGTCAAATACTTTCAAAAGGCAGTTACAGTAGCTGCAAGAATTAACTGCAAAGTCATGCAGGCTGCTAAGTAGGGTGCAGTAAGCTGAGATGGAAGCAGACTCTTACATAATTTAAATGCAGCAAAGGACTGAGAAATAACAGATGATGAAGCTTTTCCTACATTATCACCACACTGCGGGTGTTTTCTCCTTATCAGAGCTGCCAAAGCAACACAATTCAAGAACTCAAATCCATTTTTCCTTTAAAAGGATTCTGTTTAATGTATCTGTCTCCTGGTAGTTAAACTATTCAAAGAGAAGAGGGTGTACAGAGAGAAACAGAGAGACCAAGCAACCTAAAACAGATACAGAAGCATGTAGAGTAATTTTTAATAATAAAATAATATGTAATTAAAGGAAGGCTTTTTGAGGACATTTAGAAAATTTTTAGGTCTAGTGGCTGCTTCTTTGGTGCACGGCCCTTGTGGTCACCTGAAGAACACTTCACCAAAAGAAGCCACATCTTCTTCCTCCCAGCAAACCAAAGCAGCAGGACTGACCTACGTGGACTTCCTACCTCAGATAGGCCACAATGTGCACTACAACATTTTGGAAGAAGGAAAGTGGAATAAACTGTGTAAAGGCAAACATTGGTGTTTGATTTTAATTTCTACCCATCTTCATGGAAAGAAATTTATAGGAGTATATCCAAATCAAATACTTCACTCATCTTGAAAGTACGTTCAGTTAAAATCAGCTATGGATGCTATTCTTTGCTGTACAGAAGCACAGAATCATAGAATGGCTTAGGTTGGGAGAGAACTTACAGAACATCCAGTTTCAACCCCTGCTTTGGGTAGGGTTGTGCCTCACCAGCTCAGTTGTCCAGCACCCCATCCAACCTGGCCTCGAATGCCTCCAGGGGTGGGACATCTACAGTTTCTCTGGGCAGTCTGTGTCAGTATCTCATCCTCCTATAGTAGGAGGTTATCACCTGAACAGAAGTTCTAAGGTTTTCTTCAGAGGCATGTATAGATAATTAGAGAACAGGGGCCATCTTCAGATGACCTGAAACCTAGAAGTCTGTCACATTATTTCAGAGAAGCACGTGTTCCACAGTCCTAAACATCTACAGTCCTAAAGAGCTCAACTAACTTTTATCTCACATTCTGCAAGATGTATTTCACACCTTTTTTTTTTTTTTTTTTCCCTTTAACTTTTTGTAAGATTCTGGACCTAGATTTAAATAAAGAAGAGAATGTGGTAATACTCAACAGGATAAAAAAGAAAATATATTTCACCATATTACAATAGTTTTCTCTGTGATTTCATGTATAAATTGTAGATGATGACATTTGGGAGCTGAGAGTCTCTGAGGAACATAAGGAACAATTTAGTCTTGTTATCTGCAAAACCATAAACATTATTGAAGGAAAAAAAGTAAAAATCTTTGCAAAGCCTTTTCCTGAAGCCAAGTATTTTTCTGCTTATGAAACACATTGCACAAAACACAGCCAAAAGCATTTGTTGCAGCTCTCTTGGTACTGTGTTTCAGACGTTTATATGCTATTCTTGTAAGCTAAGGCTAGTGTCACCCTGTTCCCTGTCTTCTAAGGAAAGATACAGAGCAATCATTATCATCATGAACCTTCTCTTTAAGTGTCTTTCTTAAGAGTGTCACAGTAGCGAAAAACTGTGCTGATAACATTCACTGTGACAGCAGTAAAGGACAGCAAGGCCCTGGAAGTTCATCTGCTCAAGAGCAGATGAAGGTCACATCTCCACCCTCTTCAGAACTTCTCAGTTCCCTTTTTCATCACACAGATCCTGGTACAGTGATATGAATGTTGTTGCTGTCTGCTCTTCTCCTACTACTTCCTCAGCAATATGCTGCATGATATTTTTAGGGTGGATGTGAATGAACTGTAGCCATCCTACTCTGAATATCAGCATATGTTCAAGCTGCCTTTCTCTAGACACAAGCTAACTTCTGTGTCATACTGCACATTAGCTGCTTTGTGCATTTTTTTTTTATTTTTTAATTTTTATTTTATTTTTAGAAGAGCCATTTTCACATGTGGTGGAATTATTCACTAGAGAGCAGCAGAATTTTGTTTCACATGATCCTATTTAGGAAGCTCTCTGTAGATGAAGGGTTATGTCTTGTAGCTGAGCCTGTAAGTAATCTCCTCTTTGTACACTACAACATTTTCAGAGTCAAAGCAAGTCAGGAGACAGAGAATCCACAGTAAGTTTTTCTTCTGGATCCTATATATTTCAAAGCACCTAACCACCTCATTTAATCCTGTAGCAACTTTGACTAGATTTTAGGCATTAAATTGAAGAAAAGAGGTAAGATTTCATTCCTGAGTATAGCTGCATACTCCTGTCTCATCAGGGATAATTCCTAATTTTCAGAGGAACTAAAAGGATAGGGTGGGGTATGATCTGGCTTACCATGAAATCCAGTTCTCTTCTCTTCCCCTTCCCTTTCTTCTCCCCCTTCCCCTTCCCCTTTTTTATTTTCATTCTAAATCAGGTATATCCTTACATCTCTGTCACCACGTGCAGCCCACACAGAATACTGGCCAAAAGTTACAATGACAAATGTCTGTGATCATGTATTTGAAACATAGTTGAGAAATGATCCAGCTTTTCATTAACAGAAATCCATCTGAGGATAATCAAACCTGTTGCTGAACATGGTGCTCATGTGTCTTAGTATGTAAAGGAACCACGTGAAACACGAACACCAGATGTGTGCTACAGATGGCACACATTTCAGTCATTTTTGTGCTCTTACTGAAATTTCACTGTCATCAGATCATGTCAGAAACAACTGACTGTGGTGAAGGTAGAAAGTTTGATGTGTATGTTAATCACAGTTTAGGCTTTTAATCCATTAACAATTTATGTATGTATATATTCCATAATTGCACATATCCCAAATGATGGAAAAGATATTTAGGAGATTTTCACAGATGCATTCTGGAGGTTTTGATAACTTATTAAGCAGGATTTTAACCTTTTTCCTTTTTTTTTTCTTTTCCTTTTTTCATATTAGAGGCACATTTTTCATCCTGATACTGAAGAGGAGGGAAAATCCTCATTTTTATTTAATTTTCTAAAGGTCAGAAGAAAAGGTTGTACTTCAGAAGATGAATCTTTCAGATAGAAGAAATGTGAAAGAGAGCAAAAGAGAATGTGATGTATTTTTGCTTTAGTAATTATTTCATAATTTATTTACTCTGTTTTGCTACAGTAGGATCTTGTCCTTTTTAAATAATGGCAACCTTAGAAATAGGCATTAATTATCCATTAAAAAAATGGATAGTGGTAGTGCAAGTTTCTCTGGTGATGTTTCATCTCCTATATGATTCCACAAATTATTATGGTTTTTTTTTCACTAATTTTTTTATCTGCTGAATGCATAAAGGTCAAAAATAATTCTATGAAGAAGAGGAGGGCTTATCCAAAGCTCTAGTTTTGTAAAGCATTTTGTGTTTTACTTTCACGACACAAAAGTGAACAAAAGTTTTTGGGAAAACAATTTAAAATAGGGAAAACAGAGCTACTTTGCTTCATCCAATAAGCTGTGGTTTGAACAACTGATTTGTAAAGTCCTGAAATCAATCTCTCTGTAATTTTAATATAGATGGCAGCTGCAATAGTGCTTTTGGTGATAGCATTGATGGCTTTCTGAAGTTTTATTTGGGTATTTACTATTATGTTCTCTATAATCACAGTCATTGCAATCATTAAAAGGTGATTTTAATGACAGTAACCTTAAAGCATTTTAAAATAAAGTAGAATAAGACCTTAATCTCTGGTATATTATGAAAGCAGGGAATCCTGTCAATATTTTTCCTGATTCATTTATCATTCAGGTCCAATTTTAATATTGTTTCTTGTCCAAGACTTTTTTTCAATCCACGCACTTAGCTGACACAAAATGAGCATCTCTGTAATACATGGAAACCTGCTACCATTTTACATTTAATTGGTATTCTGTGGATGATTGGTCAACGTGATAGCAATTGCAAAGTGCAGAAATTCAGTTACTAAATTGGAGAACATGAGAAGAGATTCACTATCACTAACATTTTGAACACACTCAAAATGATAACGCTTCAATTTTGCAGTGAAGTTATATACTTACTAACAAAACATAGGAAAGTTCTTACAGGTTTACTACTGAAGAGAAAAAAGAGCAGCAGATGAGACTGTCAGAATTAGTAAAATAAATACTCTCCATTACAATTAGCATTAAGAACAACAGAAACAAGATATTTCAAAAAGTTTGCCTATTTTTCTTGCACTATACTTGTCCAGGACATATGTGGCTACAGTTCTCTGAGTTCATTAAAGTGATGTGGCTTGAATCATTTAGCCACACAGAAACTCCTCCTGATCAAATAATCATCTTGAAAAGATCATTTATTCTGTAGATATCTTAAGTAGCATATGAGTCACTATTTAGATTCATTGCTCTCTATCATTTGATCCCAGATGGACAAATGTGAACACAGTCTTGCATGGTTTTTTTTCAGTTGGATATCCACCTTTTCCATGCACATTCTGTTCTATTTTTTAAAACATGTATATCTCATGATTCTCCTCATAGCCTTCATTTCAGTATGGATTGGGCTCTGGGCAACCTGATTGAGTCACAGGTGTTCCTGTTCATTGCAGTGGAGTTGGAATAGATGTCCTATAAGGATCTCTTCCAGCTCAAGTGATTCTGTGATTCTATGATTGCCTTACCAATAATGAACAAAGTGAAAATAAACTGGAAAAGTAAAGATGATGAATTAGACTGCTGTCTCCCACCTTCTTGAAATTAACTCCCTTAATCTGGATTCTCTTTGAGGACTGCAGGCTTCGCCAGTACATGATTCAAGGAGATTTTATGTTGACAACAGAAACCCACAATATGATCAAATTTTAAAAAATATTTAACAATATTTTTTCCTGAGATGTCCCTTCTTTGTGATCCTCCCATACTCTACAGGTGTCCAAAAGAGAACTATATATAGACAAAATATTCTGCCTTCTACCAACCTTTTAGTAACAATAAGTATGTTATCCAGGTTCCACCTCAAATGTTTGCCCCACTACCCAATCCTGGGAAAAATGAGCACATCAACATCATGCTTACACTGCCTTGAGACATCCCCCTCTTCTCACGTAGGTCTTTCAGTACCTTGAAGAAATCATTCTGATTCAAGAGCGTTTGAACATGCTTTCTTCACCATCAGAATGAGATCTGCCTGCCAGTTCATGATGAACATGTTGCCTGGTAAATAAGTCTTCTCTTGGTTACAGATCCTATCACCAGTTTCAATCTGTTCTTTTCTAAGAAGCACAGAAGATTGCAAGTGAACAGCTGCAACTCTTTCTCTGAAAAATCCATCAGAAAATGTTTTCAATCTATTTTTTTCTCCTTTGTATCTTTATTAAACTTTACTTGGGAGTACCTTTAGTGACATTTTGTTGTCAGGTTGATTCTTGCATGAGTTTGTTTTTTAGTTTTACTAAGAGTGATGTGTGGTAATGCTGATAAAACTGGGTCACTTATCAGGGGAGCTTCTGCCACTGTGCCGGTATTCATGTTACTCTGGATGCAACAAAATGCTGAACTTGAATCTATTTGAGCTTTACATGTCCAATAAGGCATCTCAACACTTTTCTCCAGGTTCGTATCTTTTTACAGAGTGCTATTAGGCTCATAAAATTTCAGTAGTTTTGTGTCTTCTAAGAAATGTTTTCTTTTTAAGGGTGCAAAATTGCTTGAGACAAAGCACGCATTAACACTATCCTCCCTTTCAATTCTGTTCAGGAAAGGTAACTTTGCTCAGTTTTCCTTTCCACTGGCACAAGCACACAAGATATATATATAAAGAGGCAAGTGATTTACAGAAATTCAAGTGAATGCCTCATGTGCTCAAGGAATTATGTTGAATTCCAACTCGCACTCTCCCATTACACTGAACTATTTTGTTTCTGTAGTTGTGCTAGTATCCCAGATAATTGAAGGACTGCATGCATTTTTTTTCCTTAAAAAGGGAAAAAGGGACAAAAAGGCATTCCAGAAGCAAAAATAAATTTGATTATAACAATATATTTTTCCAATGGAAAAAAGTCATATTTTGTATATGGGAATATATTTCACTTTTAAATGCAGACTTCCTGCTTCCCTGCCTGCAGTATCCCCAAAGATATTTTCCTCTCTCAATCTTGTTTACCTTAACTAGCCATGTTTTGTATGTATCTTTCCAGATCCTGAGACAAGATACTTTCTTCTCTCTTTACCACAAATTTGGCTCATGCATCCTGCCTATGTAGATTGTGTGCATGTGTTAGGCCACAGGTCTGTACCCTAAAACATTAGGCAATATAAGTCACCTAAAGTGACTGAAACTTTTCTTCTTTCCTGCTATTTTTGCATGAAACTTGATGGAAAATTTTCACTAGGAATAGTACCAAATGTAGTAACAGAAGCTGTGATAATGCCCCCCTCCCCCCCCCCTTTCTTTTTTAATGAGGAAAATTCCAAGTACTCTCAAAATCATATGAAAATGTATCTTATGACAGTAATAACTGAGATGTGCTACCATACTAACAACAACCCTGACAAGCAATCACTCTGCATTACATTCAGTAAAGTTCCATCCTACAGCAGTTTTCTTTTCAGATAATCACTGCAGATTTCAGAAAAAACAGAGAATATCTAGATTTCTAAGTGTTCCCCACTATCTCTTCAAACTGATACAAACACTGCTAAACAAAATAAACCAATCTATTGTATCTGTCATTATCCGGGCCAATTCACAGAGCTCTTCCTCTCTGCTCAGTTTGTCAAGTCAGTATTCTTCATAGAGGGTTGCAAAATAGAAGTTATATGTTTGATAATTTTTTAATTTCCACTTCCCTAATTGTATTATCCTGTTCTAGCTTGTATGTCTATCAGCTATCTACTGATCCATAGCTTTTTCCTTCATGATGATTAATATAAAATAAATTTAGTTGGTTTCTGTGACTTTCATTTTATAATACAAATTATAAAAATGAGTAAAGAAAGTCTTAAAATAATAAGCATCGAGCAGTATGGGAGTACTTGATGGGACAGAATGTTTATATGATTTTGTCATGAATTTCCAATTAAAAATGAACATCAGACTTAAATGAAACAAAATATTCTAAGTATGTTTAGGATAAAAACAAAAAAAACTATCTCTTTTTGATAGCTTTTTCTTGTTGTTTTTGTTTGTTTGTTTCTTTTTAACTGCAGAGTCTTGCATTCATTTTGTAAACTAAACATTCCAAGTCCTGAAAACTAGTTATTGTCCTTGACTAATGTGTAACATTTTTGTTCATTTCACTAGATTATAGACAAAAAATGTTAGATTTTTTTTTTTTTTTTAGAAAATCTTCAATACGCTCATGGTCAGTTTAGAAATAAAAATATTTTGCGCCCTTCTTAAGAACTGTAGTCATAACCAGTCCTATATATAAAGTATCTAAATTACCTTTAGATAACAATCAGCTAGGCATAAAACTGCAGAAAATGAGAAGTACAAGCTGAAAGTTTATGGTAATAAGAAATTACCCTTCTCAAAACAGAGTAAAGTTCATCTCATCTTAGTAGGTCATTGCTGAGAGAGAGAGACGAACAGGGAAAGAGAAAAAGGAAGAGGGAAGGAGGGAGAGATCATCAGATCATATTATGCTGAACTCCCTTAGAAACTCTTATCTATATACCTGACTTCCCATCTTCCTTTTTGACCAGCTTTTTCTTGGTATCTACTGAAGTCTGTGGCACAAAGCCCAAGCTAGAATGAAGGCATTAATAAGAACATTGTCTTCACATACCCTGAAAGACAACACAGCAATTTTCTAACTTTTCAGGCTGTATTTTACTGGTTACAGCTCTTAACCAAACTTAATTTAAAGTATTTATAGGCATACAGGGAGTAAGAAATCCATCTGTAAGAACTTTGAGCTTGGAATAATGGGTGTTGTCCCTATTCTGTGGGGCTGGTCATCTTCCTGTGACAGCCTGAGTTACTGATATTGCTCTGTGTGTCATTTTATCTCTGTGCTCCTTACATTACCAAGAGCCTCTACTCGTGGTGATGAACCTCCAGTCACAAAACCAAAGATGTATCTTTCAAGAAAATTCTCATAATAATATTTCAAGTGATAGAGAATCCTCTGCAGAAGGTACAAAACTGATGTCTAGGTCATTTATATTAAGAGATAACACAAGCATGTTGTTTCTATCTTAAACCTAAACAGTGTGAATTTCCAGCCACTGGATGTATTACCTTGTGAATGATAGAATAGAAACTTCTACTTTCAAATGAACCACGATGAGCAACTACTTACAGTGACATCAAGAAATTCTGTATCTTTGTTCCTCTAAATACACTGAACGTGGTTTTAATTCTAATTCTGTTTTAAAGGAAATCTCCTGTCATTCCCACCAACCACTTCTAATTTCTCCTCGTGACACAGTCTAGAATTGCGTAGACTGGGCCCTCATAAACCCAAATCTGGTTGAATATGCACTTCAGAACACTTTTTAATGTGATCCCATCACTTATGGACATGCAAACGGCAGGACCAGACAAGAAATAATAGAATGTTTTAAAAATTCATAAATATGTAGGACATTTTTAAGAGTTCTATATATTTTTTTCAAAATAATGTGTATGCCTTTTTTCCTTAGCTTATAAAATCATTTTTATTTGAATGAAATAAAGGTAATTTTCCAGAATACTGTAGATGAAACTAGAGGAAAGATGGCATGCTCCTACAAATATTGGCATTTTGTATTAAACTGTGTGAGAGAAGACTGGCAGCATAATAGATGCAGACTATGGCATTTCCAAGTACTGACACGCACAAAATATCCCTTCTGCTCAGTTAATCAATCATATTCTGCTAGATGAACATATTATCCTTCCAAGGAAAGAATGCAAATAACAGATGCTAAGAAGAAAGCTGAAATGCTTAATAAGATATTTTTCTGTGATTTTCTCTCACTCACATTCTATATACACAGATACATGTTAAATAGAGATAGAACTCTTTGTATAACAATTCTTCAGACAGCTAAAAAGAGAAGGGAGTATCATGGCAAAGGAAGGTAAAAACAAAGCATAGACATAAATGCATCAGTATGAACAATATTTGATGAAATATATTATGCATTAGTGAGGAATAGCCTTATTTCTCCTAAAATTCTGTGAGAAGTTACTATATTTCAGGAAGGAGCTGCCTCAAATAGTTCATAAATTGTCAGATATTTTCAGAAACGCATGTGGAAAGACAGAGGATAGGGATAATGCAGTATTCAGTGGTTATTTTTAAGAAAAGGAAATAGAGAAATAATGAAGGTGTTGGTGTCCCGTTGGTTCACTAGAAATAACAGTTCATATAATGAGGCATAAGATAATTATAAGGCAGTACATTTAAATTCAATACCTGCTAGTATAGAAGAGAGCTTTTGTGTATATCAATGAAAATGAGGAATTATTAATATACAATCACATTTGAAATTACCATGACTCACTCAAAGACAGCTTACCTTGGTAAAAACATTCCTCTTTCTATTTTTATATTCCAAAAGTTCTAAGAAAAGATAAAAAACTATTGGTGCACAAAGAGCAAAGGACTGATCTTTGTCAATTTTTTTCCACGTGAAAGGCAATGAATGCTAAAATAGGTCAAAATCCTCAGTATGAAAGTATCATGGTTCATAAGTAATGTGGCAAATATTTTAAGGTCTCATCTTGTAAAAATTGCTACAAAAGCTTACCTTCCACTTTTCGATTATAATATTGATAAAAATTGTGTGAGCTTATATGAAGTAAAATGAGACAATAAATAGGTTGCAGTCTTGTAAACCCCAAAGCATAAATGAAATGGTTAGAGAATAAGATTCAGTTGACACAAAGTGTTTTGTGTATGTTTTTACATGAGTTCTACTGATACTGTTGTTTCCAGATCAGCCTGACTTCAGTATAATTAAACACAGATTTAATTCCTATTTGTAATTTTGGGCTGATTTTTTTTTTTGGTGACTAAGCAATTCTGCAAAAAATAATATGCATTCTATAAAATAAATTATATTGCATAAATGTGGATGTAAAATGCATGAAGATAAAGCATAAAGCTTTGCTTCCATGATCAGTTAAGTTTTCCTGAAAATTTTAGTAGTTTCTTCAACCAACATCCAGAAAAGAAACCTAAGAATTTCCTGCATTTTCCTCAGCTTTTCATTTCAGATCCAGAATATAAAATTAGGTCACATTTCTCGCCATGTAACTGTGCATCTCTGTGGACATTTCAGTTATCTCAGATTCTCATCTAAATTGTTTAACTGTTTAATAATGTTACTTATAACCTAATTTCTTATTGATTCCTATGCATATTGAACATAAGCTGCTGAAATATCAGCAGCACACATGGATATCCTGTGCAGAGTGGATGTCCTCCAGAAGCGATGTTAGTTGGAAAACTTGGGAGCTTTATAATGACATTTCCAAGGTCACTTGTCCAGCCTATCGTACTAGCTTACAGGAGGAGTATAACACCAGAGTGGTGTGGGTGATGTGGGAAACTGCTGAGTTATCTGGTTCTGATATCCTGCTCATGACAGCCCTGCCTGGGGCATCCAAAGAGTTTTGTTTCTCCCACTCATTGTTAGGAATCATCACTATTCATCAGTTGCTGACTTTTATACACAAACAAAATTAGAAAGGACAGCCAGTTACCAAGAATAGCTTCTTGCAAAACAGTGTATCTCAATAGATGCCTTAAATAAGACAATTAAATGGATGTTTTATTTAGTGCACACTGCTAGTGTTGAAATTCAGTTCTACAACATAAAAAAAGAGAGAATAAGAATGCTGATATTGTTATTGAACCAATAAATGCAATTAGGCACATAGGCTTCTTACGCTGTTAAGATCACACCGAATGTGATATCTCCTATTTATTTCCATGGAAATGGCAACTGATACAGAGAGCAGAATAGCACTATTTGATAGAGCAAATTCTCAGCTACAAAACACTATTGTTCAGCATAGTCACCACCATTAGCTATGCATTTCCGTGAGCAGTGAACAAAATCTTGTATGCCATGCTCATAAAAATCTGCATTGACTCTGGAACAGTTTGTTTTTCATGTTGCTGTCACCACTGCTGAAATGCACCACCCGCTGCCTCACTGTGCTCATATCCACTGTTTGGTCTCCATAAACTTTCAGTAAGTGCCAATAAATGTCAATGGGTGCAATTTTTTTATTTTTTTATTTATTTTTTTTTTTCCAAGGAGAAATTTCAGTGACACACTTTTGCTTTATCTGCACTTACATGTCAGATGCCATTTTGTCAGACTGCCCCTCTGCTGCCATCTGTCACGCAGCAACAACATGTAACGGGATACTGGTGGGAAGGTTCAGCCTCTACTGCCATACCACCAACATCTGCCTCTGACATCGTGGGCCAAAATAACAAAATAAGAAGTTTTCAGAGCAACCCTCACAATTGAGAACTTTCTTCTAGTGGATTTTGATATCAGTTCTTACCATTGGTTAATACTGGTTAATTTTCAAGTGAAGTGTTATAATTTTAGATCAATCTCGTGATATCCTCTTCCTCAAGATTTTTTACAGTGTCATGATAGCAGTATCAGATTCTTATCCCAGCCCCTCTGAAAAAGGGGATGTATTCCATCCCAACCTCTCTTTTACTGACTGTAGACTACTTATCATTCATTAGAAGAATGATAAGTTGGTAAGTTTCCTATGTTTTTCTTACACATAAAAAAAAAAAAAAAAAAAAAAAGAAATCAGAAACTAAAAGTTCCAACAAAACAAGCACAAAGGAAAGTCTTTTCTCAGATGAAGTATAAATGGTTAAGTATGTACATCATTTTGATCAGTTTTCCTCTGCTGAACACAGTGATGTACCTTGTTACTCTCAGGCTTAATGAATCAGCACAAGAGAAGTCCATCTAAATGTCATGTAACTGAAAAAGATGACAGTGTTTAATAAAGAGGAGGAATGATTTTACCAAGGTTGGTTTTCTCACAAAAATGTGAACATTCACATAAAATGAATTAAATTCTACAAAAGAAGAAATAATTAGATTTGTGTCTAGCTTGCTGGATTGAGTCCCACCAAACAAAATGAGTGGTATTCTTTGACATCCTTCATGGAATAACTTACCCCTGAAACTTGCTAACAAATGTTGATGAAATACAATTAAACAGCCTCACCCATTCTGTTGTAATGATCAGGAGTCATCAAAATTACTTCAATCAGTGGTTCAAAAACCTTCAATAGATTAAAAAAAAAAAAAAAAAAAGCTTTGTTTATTTTTCTGAATTCCTATCAGATGAAGCCAAATTTCTGGAAGAAATGGTATTCCACTACCACAGTCTTGCTCATTAGGAGGTGTCACATAGTAAACTTAAAATCCCTTCTCATGTGACAGATGCACAGCCTTTCTAAAGGCCATCTCTGGACAAAAATCTTCTAAAAAATTGCCATCTCTACTTGTTTTTTGTATTATAGTAACAGGTATACAGGTAATTCATAACAACACTTTCTCAATTTGGTCTTTCTAGCACACCTCCACCAATATTTCTAATTTCTAAAGTACAGTGGATACCTACATTGCTTTGAAATAGGAACAACGACTGAAATCTCCTATGCATGTAGGAGATGTGAAGGTAGGTTTTTAGCATTAACCTCAGTTGATGTGGAGGCTCAGAAATGCTATGGAAAGATGCAAAAACTGAAGTAGCTTTGTTTCACTTATTTTTACAGATAATTATGCCACAGCAGTACATTTTTATAAGAAATTAGATTGCTTCCCTTTATTTTTTCTTTCCCTGGGAAGGTAAACAAAGAATTTCATATGTTTTCATCTGATATACACTTTCCTTGAGAAGAGATCAGATTGAATCTCTTCTTGATTACAGTTGAATTTTTGCTTGGGGTTTCTTTTTTGTCAAACTCCTTTCTATATTTTTCTCTAACAGACTTGGCTTTTATGCAGCTGCATCTGTCAAAATAGATTGGTTACAAAATTTCAGCTTCTGCAAATACCTATAGCAATGGTATTGTTTTATGTAAAGAATATTTACATTTCATAGAATCATAAAATTTCCCCTTTTTACACCCCCCTCTTCCCCCCTTCCCCAGATCTTGTGCTGAACTATTGGTTTTCTCTTAATGTGATGTTTTACTATGCATTTTTTCAGTGCAATGTTTAATGTCTACTAAAGTGCTGTGGCAAACTCTTCACTGACCACACTGATAATACATTACTTGATTCCTCTGCTTTTACGGCGATTATTTTATATGGTTCATTTTTCTGCCTCAATAATGATTTCTGCTGAATGATCATAGTGATGTGCATCAGTGTGTCAAAAGAATTTAAACTGATTAATCTGCCTATCTATATTGCAGAACAGAACTAATTGCTTTCAGTTCAGAAATTCAAAATGCTTTCCATTTTTATAGACTATGAAAGCCACTGAAGCCAAAATATTGCTTTGGAGGGGTACAGTCAGCAAATTTTGAAAGTGAAGTGAGAACTGAAGGTGCTCTGAAGCTTTCTACTGTAGGAAGTCGTTCTGTTTTTTTAAATTATGTTGATTGACTGAACAACTGAAAGCAAGGTAATTTTCCTTCCAAAAGTGAAATTCTGCAGTCTATTTTCAGGCTGAGTAAAATAAAAATGAATAAACATCACATCTGGTAATACTTTTGGTCAAAATAATTAAGATGAATTTAGTCAAATAAATACAAAGAAAACAGGACATTATTCTCTATAAAATTTTAGGACTGATATCTTGAACCTTGGCGTTAAAAATAAGTACTGAAAAGTTGCATCAATCACTGAATAGCACATCATAGAATCACAGAATCACAGAATGGCTCTGGTTGGAAGTGACCTCAAGGATCATTAAGCTCTAATCTTCCTGCTGCAGGCAGGGCCACCAACATCCCCATTTAATACTAGACCAGGCTGCCCAGAGCCCCATCCAACCTGGCCTTGAACACCTCTCTGGGCAGCCTGTTCCAGCATTTCTTCACACTCTCTGTAAAGTATTACCCCCTGATATACAATCTAAATCTTCCCTCCAACTAAAAACCATTTCCTCTTTTCCTGCTATTATCTACCCTTGTAAAGAGTTGGCTCCCCTCCTATTTATAGGGCCCTTTAGGTACTGAAAGGCTGCAATGAGTTCACCCCTCAGCCTTCACTTCTCCAGGCTGAACAAGCCCAGCTCTCTCAGCCTGTCTGATTAGCTAATAAGGATAATTATTTGTTAATTGGTATTACGTGGTTATGAGCATGACTTTGGAAAAATGAGTCTCGAAAAAGAATTTGACAGAATTTGGCAGAAGCTTTGGTGGTGACAGCTAACAAAATACAGGAAAAAGTTTGCTAAAAAGACTGGCAAATGGTCATTTTCATTCATTCAGTACTAAGCATGTTCTGGAAGATGTTTATCTGATCTGTTCCCTGCATACTCTGCTTGCAGGTTTCACTTCTGTTGCTGTCCTAATGAGAGTATCTCCCAAAGTGTTCTAATATCTAACATAATTTCTTGATATCATGAGTGAATGAGGAGAACAAATGTTCAGCAGTCTCTATCTCACAATGTTTCATGTATTTCAAGGAAAATTATCTTAGGCTGCTCTTTTCTAGTCTGTAAAGGCTACTCCTTATGGTGAATTCTCAAAAGTTATATCTGATATTTTTGTTCTCCTCTGAACTCTTCCAAATCTGCCTGCATTTTATTTAGAAGCACAGTGTCCAAACTGAAGACTTTTTAAAATGAATTATCTATCTATCAGAACAATGAATTCTCCTATCATATGTGTAGTACTCAATAATATTCAAAATTAGCTCCTATTATTCTCTTTAAAATTCACTGTCATGGAAGAACATGATTTGACAGCACAGTTCCACTTATGATGCAAAAAAAATTTTTCTTATTTTTTTAAATTATTTTTTAAATTTTTCAAAATTAAATATTTTTTTAAACATGTTTTTAAAGAATGTCATGTTGCTTCATTGTTTTAGTCAAAAACTCTCACTCTGAAGTCTATTTATTACATTTTCTTTTCTAACTAATCCTAACTGCTGAATTTTGGAAGTGACTGAGGTGTCTAGAAAGTATGATATATTAATAGAAAGAGAAAATAAGATATATTAATATACTAAGTGAGTGTATTGCTGAAAAGAAAATGTTTGAATCTTTCAAGATTACCAAACCAAAATTAAGATACAACTTATTTAATTTAATTAAATATATGCACACCAATATAACCTTTTTTTTTTAAAAAAAGGAAAGAATTACAACTTTTTTCCAGCAATTTTCTGAAAATTGAATTGTGTTTTAAACATCCTGTTCAGTTAAAAATCTTCACTTTCTCTTCACTTTCTCTTGCCCTTTCCTCTTCTTTGCTTCACAAATATTCAGAGGAGGGAAGACATGAAGTCTGTGGCCCACAACAAGGATTTGCTATTTTCTAGATCACAGTTCTTTCTTCTGACATCAGCAGGAAAGGTGGTTGCTGTAAATTCTAATTTTTTTTTTTAAGAAAATTTTATCTACATATCTATCCAATATGGTCATTGAATAATAGATATCAAATATACAGAAACCTGTGGAGATACCAAGGGTGCTGTTATTTATGCATAACAAAACTGTCTTTCTACAATCGAGTAGGAGTATTTCTGCACAGTTGTCTCCTATCATGATCCCCATGAACCTGTGCAACAAAGAATTAAGGGTGTTTTATCATTTACTGTAACAATTTGCACTCCATACTTATTTCTAGCCTGAAATTGATTTCCTACAGAAATACTATACAATCATGTTGACGATATATATGGTTGTGCCCTTAACAATTTCTAAACCCTTCATCCACCATCAAAAATCCAGTGTAGATCCCAGGGTTAGTTAATTTCCTACAATTTCTTGGAAATCAATAGCTGGGTAGAAGATAGGAACATTGTAAATACCACCTGAAAAAAAAAAAAAAAAAAAAAAAAGACAACAGCTTTAGTCTGGAATGCATAGCAAAGAGTCATGACAGATTAATTTATCAAACCAATAAATAAGCTGCTTCTGTGCTAAGGCCTAGCTCCAGGTCTGCAGTCAACACGCATAGCAGCATGAGGAAAAGGGAAGCCTATTTTTCCAGCTTTCACGGCATAGATGTCTATTACAGCTCTGCAGCACCATAAATGTATTTCTGTGAAGATGAGTGCAACAGGCATTTGTAACTTGATTAGGACATACCTCTGCACAGCCAGCTTCCCACCTTCCTTTGCAAGTTACAGATCACTTCTTGCAGATGCCCTCACATCCTACTGTTCCACTTAATGGATTAGCTGTTATACGACACAGGAGAGCACTGATTTCCTGCTATATTAGTGCAACAAGGCATTTGTTAAGTGAGTGATAGGAGAGAACAAAATGTTATAAGGTATCTTATTTAAAAAAATGCCATTTTAACTTTTTTTTTTTTTTTTTTAATCAGTATCATTCTCTGTTCAATTTCCCATTTTTAGTGAGAAAAAATGCTGAAAGATTTAAAATTTAAATGAGATATTAAAAAAAACTAATTGCCTTATTAAATATGGAGACAGAGCCTCATCTCTTCTGCAGTATGTTATATTGTTGCACGCTTGGAAACATTCTAGGATTTGAAGTATCAGCTAGGAAGATAAGATTAAAATGTCATTTGTGTCAATCACTGAGGAAGTGACTACTCTACCGGGTAACTATATTGCAAATGTGTGTGGGTTTTGTTTTGTTTTTTAAGAAAGGATAAGGTGATTTGCAGTCTTGAGGATGCAATATTTGAAGTTTAAAGGTCAGTAGAAATACTCAGACAATTCTGGAAGTGTTTGAGATATTCAATGGAAGCTTTATTTTCATTTATAACATTAACATTGAAATAGGCACTATTATTCAAAAATACAGCTGAAAGAAGAAAGAATAATATCACTTGTTCAGGTCCTGAAGGAATGGAGAAAGTATTTACAGAGGTACTGCTCTGGCTCGTGTAACCAGCTGAATATACTAATTAATTCCTAAGCACATCATATTAGTACTTCTCCTTTCTACATTATCAGTTAGATAAGGTATATACAGGATGTTGGAGACAGTGCTTATGATGTGCCACAGTGCTGTAAAACATGATAATTTTTTATGTAGAGAAACTGTCCACATATTAAACTACTTATCTTAATGTAACAGTCAGTGATGCAGACAAAAACAAACAAATGAAAAGATAATCCCTGACTCCAACTCCTAGGCAGTAATTACAAGATAAGATTAATTTTCTGCATTATAAAATTGGGATGAAATCATGTGGCACCTTTGTTACTAAAGTATTTCACTATCCATATTTTCCAAATGAAATATCAGAGCCAGGAATCCTTCTAGTTTCTAAATCAGATATCACCCTTTTATCATCTTATTCATGTATTCTCCATTTTTATATTAGTTCTATGGGAAGTATAGGAAGGACCTTAAAATACAAAAATGAGGAATTCAGGTCAAAGAAGCTTCTATAGCAATGAGGAAGAGTATGAATTACAACAGCTGGGGAAAACCTGCATGAAAAAGCAATATTACACAGATAGTATGTATATTTGTATTCATTATTTATGTACTCAATATGTTTCAGGATAGGAACTGCCAGTGCAAGTTGCAGTGGTTTTCATGAGAATTTCTTACTTGTAACAGAACAAGGCTACAGTACATAATTTTCTGTCCTGCAGGACATAAAATTTTATGCAGGGATCCAAACAATTAAAATTAAATAACTAAAAATGGTAAGTTACCTTGTGTTATTCTTGGTGGCTTTATTTTAGTTTCTAAATGCTCTAGATAAAAATAAGCAGGTTTTTTTTTTTTTTTTCTTTGAAAACAACAGAAGGAAGTATTCTAAGAATGTGGTTGTGTTGCAGCTTCCCAAATTGATGCTAGACATACTCTTATGCCACATCATTTTCTCCCATTTTCAATTATAGGATGTTCTGTTCCTTAGGGAGGAATGGGAAGAATTATTAAAAATATATATGTATGTTCTATTCCCTTCACCAAGAGTGTCTATTTGTATCTCTACATCTTCACAATAAAATAACCTTAAAGACACATGATAATAATGTGCTGCTTTTTTCCTTTCACATTTCAGGTCTACTCATATGGTACATCAATGCAGCAGATTGCTAAAACAGCTCTAACCAAGAATCTCACACTCTCACTGAGTTATACAAACTAGGTGGGTGAGCAAGCAAATCTTGTAATAACATTCCATCCAATTTGGAGCAACATTTTTTTCTTTCAAATGTCCGATGGATTTGAATAGATTAAAAATAAATGTCAAATGGAAGCAGAACTCATTTCTCAGTTGTGTCAGCTGTTTTAATTATTTAAATGGCCTCTCTCTGACGATGTCCCTTCCTTTGTGTAACACATTTTGGTAGGCAGCTCTCACTGCTCAAAGATTTGTGATCAAGGAAGTCTCCTGCTTCAGTTCTCCAAGGTACATGCCACATTGTTTGAAATATGTTAAATTTCTTCACAAACCAATATCAGATAGTTCCCCTTTAACACATCATCTGCATTTGTTAACACTGAAGAGGCTCTAAGAGCTTCTCCCCTCCACAGGAGAGGAAACGGTCAAAAATAATGTTCCAAAAGATTTTTTTATTTATTTATCTTTTTCTTAACATTGATTCTGGAACATGACAAAAAGATTACTTTTTCTGAAACATGCGGTTTAATCAAACTTAGTTGCCTGCTACCCTGAGGATGGAAGATAGTTTGTATTCAAGATAAAGTCCATCTTACATTGGAGCTTGATATGCTTGCTGATTCTGGGTCAATATAAGAACCACTGAATACATGGCTGGAATATGGTGATACCAATCAAAATGTTGAATATTTGAAGTGAAATATTTCTGAAATAGCAGCTGAACAGAAGTAAAGGTTAGTGAAAGTTCTTTTTTATTATTTTTCAATGAAATAATTGTAATTCAGCATGGATTATATATCCATTGAAATATAGCACCGTCTCACATAAATGACCAGATTGTCAAACCTGGAAGACCTGTTGCAAAGGACTATGAAAGCCTGGAAAATGGTGGATCATCCTTAAAACTTTATATCTGCTTGGTAAAAAGTTACATAGATGTGACTATGAATTAGCTATGAATAGGTACATTCATTTGCCAGTGATACACTGGGAAGTCATTTGCAGGCAAGGTCTGGGGGTAGCACTGCATCTCACACACTGCTGTGTGTTGCAGTTTTGCCTTCTGATTCATGGGAAATCAACAAGCAGGAATTCATCTAGCCATTTATTCTGAATATAAAGCTATTTCAGTCCTCATGGAGGTGTAATCCCCATTCCCCACCTGCAAATCCTAAACTGATCCTATTTGACAGCATTTTCTATTTAATAGAAACAAGTCCAAAGACTTCATTTAGAAGTCACTCCTCCAGACTTCTGCAGTACAATTTAAGGGTAATCAGCACTGAGGTTGGTGGGATCAAGTTTTGACATGTTTTGGCATTCAATGCATTAACAAAAATTTCTTCTGGAGCACCATGTTATGTTACACAAATGCACACTGAATACGTTTTTATCACATCTTTTATGTAGAGACCAGTTTAACTGACACAGCATTGCAGAGATGTTCGGCATGTGAACTTGAGATCCTCATGAAATCTTGAATTCAGTGAGCCCAAGAGGACAATTATATTTTTGGAATACAGTGATAAAAATCTAAATGCATCAGTGTAACTTGAGTTAGTTACAACATTTTATTTTGCTTTATCTTGTGAAAATTTCAAATAATAAAAATATATCAATACCAGTTCCAACTTCTCTGGTCATAATGCATATACCCACTGAAACTATTGATGGAGTATTTGATTATGGAACTTTTAATCATACTGAATGTATTGATAAAATAATTAAGTACTGATGGATGCGAGTTAACTATTTCTTTAACCCTCAGGTAGGGTCATAGATGCTGGAGCAGATTTCTGGAGTAGAATTTTCTTGAATGAATTCTCAAAACAATACCCGAATGCACTTTTTGGCTTTTAATCTGATGAATGATGCTTGCAAAAGCAAAAACTCAAATTTGTATAGTATGTGTATTTGGACTGTTTTGAACTAGCCAAATATTTAAGGATGTTAAGTACATTAAAAGGGCATTATTGAAAAAAATATAGAACAAATAATCTCCAGGGTGGTAAAGATTCAATAATGATGGTAAAAATGTCGACCAAAAGGACAGTATTGATTAAATATATATATTTTTAAGCTTGGAAAAGGGCATGTTTATGTCTATGTATCATCCAAGTTGAGAAAATTCTTTACTAACATTAGATATTTTGTTAAGTAAAATCTATTAAAGTTAAATAAATATAGTTTGATTTCATGAACTGAGCAGTAAGCAGTAGAATTACACGAACAATTCGTTAGTTACTTTGTTGAAAAAAAAAAAACGGTTGTGATTTCTAGCAAAATCTCCTGGCTGCACAAATTCCCTTTTATTTCATAATACATGATGCTGTAAAACTATATGCTGATCTTCAGGAAAGGAATCACATTTATCTGTCATTCTTAAAATATTTCACCTGCCTTCCTTTTCCTTTTTTTCCTTTTTTTTTCTCTTTTTTTAAGTTAAATAAACTAATAATAAACTAATATAAATTATAATAAACTACTGCCATTATATATGTATGTGTGTGTGTGTTAACAGTAAGAGAAAAAAATTGCCTAAAATTAAGACTTTTGAAAAAATTCACAGAATCACAGAATCACAGAATTGATAACTAAAATCAAAAGAATGAGCAATTTTTCTTTTTGAGGCATGGTTTAACTTTTCAGTGTTTCAAATCCAAGACATTCTTCCTTGTAGTGAAAGGAAATAGTTGAAAAGAGCCAGACAAGCTGGTGAGAGCACATGCATTCCCAATTGTTATTTCCCACTCTCTCTCCAAAGATATCATAGTGTGTGTTCTTTTCTCTGTCTAAGATCAACATCATCAATCACACCAACATGGAAACAAACTCAGAAATCCAAGTTCTCATCACACAATAAATACACAACATTTTTGGAAATTGATAAGAAATTGGCAGAAAATACTGATAAATCTTGATAAACACTGAAAATATGGGATCTGTGTTAAGTATTAATTAATTACATGTCCTTTTTGAATGGTGGAACACAAAAATCTGTCCCAGATGAAGGTGTAAAATTAAAAAAAATTGTATTGCAGGAAGTCTCGAAAATTCAGGGATGCCACTATTCAAGCAATGTGTTAATAGAAATCGTATCAATTTCTGAACTTATAAATAGTGATTTGTCCCAGATTCCATGATAAAGAACCCATCAAGAAATGAACACATCATTAAATTACATAATTATTTTCCTCTAATTATTTTATTTATAGTTGGTGATCTAGTCTCCAAAAATTATACATGATTTATGTTTTATAATTGAAATAGTAAGGAGTTCTTGGCTGGAGATGGAAGAGGTGCTGAATGAGCTGGAAAGCTGACTCATATCTTCCACAAACTGTGCACTGCTTGATAGGGGCTCCCAGATATTATGAAACTTCTATTTAAAGCTATGGGAATACACACTGATAGACCTTCTGATCCAAACCTCACTGAAAACCAGTTTAATCATTTTCCTATGAATGAAAAGGATGGATTGTTCTATAGCAATAATGATTATTTGTGTAACACATAGAGGAAGAAAGAAAAAGCAACTATCACATGTGCATTTTAACCATTTTATCTCAACTTACTGGCTCTAAAAAAAGCCCACAGAAATAAAATTGTTGATCTGATGTAAATTGCTGACGTAAATAGTCTCGAGACATAAAATATCTGCCATTTAATTACACTTAATCTAAGCGCTTTTTTTCTGATTTTCAAACCATCAAAGAGAGAGATTTTGCCCAGGATATCCAAAATGCTAAGGAGTTAACTGCTGCACCACGTTTGTATGGTAAGAGTGAAAAACTGATTAATTTCTGAGTGCTGTTTCTATAGTCTGTAGCAGCAGTTCAGCTAGAACATCCAAGAGCGTTAGGAAACACAAGGCTAGAGATCAAAGCATGTACATAGCAAGGGGTTCCTCTGGTTCTACTTTGGCTGAAACAAAAACAAAGCTCCAGACTCTAAGGCCACTATCAAAAGATAGTGAGAAGTTGCCTTCACAACCTAAAGAAGAAAAAAGGGTTTCAACTGCCAGAGGCTGTGTAGCTTGTTTTCCCACAAAATAAAACATACTTTCTGGATTGATATGTCTTGCTCTACTTGTTCAGTTCAGGGTGTAGGTGCACAGCCAGTGGGAACACAGCAGACAGGCAAGTGCAGGGAAGTGGGCACTTCTGCTCCTGCTCAGGTGCAGATGGACATGTAGTTACCTTATGAACTGTTGTGATCACAAGAGATATTCAAGCACTAAAATGCTGACGAGTATGCATGTCCCTTCTCAAACTGCTACAGATCTGTTATATCCTTTTAACAATCTGACTGGTAATTTTCCTTGTGTATTTATATATTTATCCATTTAATGGTGGAAGAAATTAACTGCATTAATTTCCTACACTGCAGATATCCTATAATGTTCATCACCTTCCACTCTGTTTGTTTGCTTGTTTGTTCCTCTTAGGACTGAAACAATATTTCTCTCTTTCACACTAAGTTCTAAAAGCAATAAATAATCTCAGAATTCAAGAAGTTGTGTTTAATATTTATTTTGCATCTTTCATTTGAATTGGAATCTCAGAATCAACCTAGTATTTTAGCAGTTGTTTCAGGAAGTTTAAGTGATAGACACTCACTTGTTGGTTCTGTTTACACATATTCTAAGAGAATTTGTATAAACTAAGTAACTTAACTTATTTCAAGACAATGTCAATATAATTTAAAAAAAATATTTCTCCATGCCTTTGTCATGGCCTTCATTTACTTGCTGTAAACGAAATCAGTGTGTGAAGGAGAATGAGAGCAAGGAACATAAACTTATTTTCTTCATGCTGCTCGTCAATTATCATTGAAGAATAAGGAAGATTATTTCCATTCTATGAAAAAGGAATCTTCATAATTTTTAATGAGGAACCTCTTTAACACCATTAGTTTTCAATAAAGAAAGAGATTTTGCATACACATACATGATATTGGTAGAAAGATAATGTATTCTTTGTGTGTGTGTGTAGGAATTATCGTTATCATTTAGATGATTAAACAAATTACTTGAGCTGCCATTAGCAAAGTGCTATTGGTGTAATGAACACATTCAAAACAAATTTCAAAACAAACTCCCTTTTCCCTGATATCTATCAGTATTTTTTTCCCTTCTGACTACATCTCTTCAGTTAGAATTTGAGCACTATTTGCTCCCCTGCAGGCAATATGAAGGGGAAAAAAAAAAAATGGAGAACTGTAAATTTCTTTCATTCATATAATGCAAAGTGTATGACTTTTTATTGTATGTGTTAAATTTCAGAAACCTGATTGTTGTTGAGCAAGTATTTTTGCTCAGTTTAGAAAAAGAGCTTTCTGTTACTTCAAGGATGAGACCCTGTGCTGTTTCTGCATGTGAATTGTGCTAAAACAATTCTTAGAAAGGGGCAGCCAAGGTACATTATGGAAGGTACATGCCGTCACGTAGTGATGCAATCAATTTTTCTGAGAGTTCAATAAGAAAAGCTAACTAATGGTTTTCAATAAAAACAGGTAAACATAACAAAATGTTCTTTTCTAATAGAGTGAAAATTGATAGGAAAAATACATCTAAGCACAATATGGGTGCATTCCACAGCACACTTGTTGCACAGTGAAATGTCTTTCTGCATGTGTTTGCTGTGCCTGTGAATGGTTATCCAATATTTAAAGAATCTTGTTTCAGGAGACATAGAAATACTTCTTCATTTATCAATCTATTTCTTAAAAGAACAAGAGATGCTAAATACAAAATGCATTTGTGTACTGGTAGATATGTACAGGACAAGATAACTACAGCCAAACAGTGGTCTGATGTGAATGTATGTCTGTTTTCCCCTAAATTTTCCTATCTATTTATATTCAGAGTTTCCTCTTTCAGTCACGAAGGAATAGCTTCCTTTTGGCTTTTGTTTTGTTCTGTTTTGTCGTCGTTGTTATTTGTTTGTTTGTTTTTCCCCCACATTTATTAGTTACAGAGATGTTTGTTATTCCAGTTTTAACTTTGGCTGCTCTTATTTACTTGAACAATTCCTTCTTTCTGAAGTACGTTTACACACAAATTTAGAAATATATTTTCCAAAAGTTAAATTCTTTTCCCTCACAGTTTAGTAAGTAGCAAGGAAGTTTGTCTCTTTTCTCATGCTTAAACATGAATGGATTGAGCGTTCTGCTTTTCTTTTAAATGATATGACATAAACAATTGTGTCTTCTTCATTACAGTATTAAAATACATCACAGTAGAGCAAACCTTCACCACATGGTCCTGTAGTACAGTACTGAGCTTTTTGGAGGAGATCAAGGCTTCCAAAACATTTTTTCTGTTATCACCAGTGCTGAAGGGTATTCAGATGGCACTGGAAAAGTCTGAGAAATAAAGCATTGGCTTTTCCTAGAGATAAATTCAAGATTGCTGTCTGAGTCTCCTCAGAGGTATTCAGAGTAACCAGACACTGAAATTGGCACTGAGGCAGTTTTCAATGCAAAAAGGAAGGAGTAAGACCAAGATAAGCACTGTCAGAAACTGTATTCAGGTACATTCACCACAATAAAAACAGTCTTGTGACTGTTTCTTGTTGAAAGGATTCTGAAAGTCTGTTTTCATTTACAAACAAGGGAAACAATTTAGGGAGCTACATTTCATTATCAGTGAGTCCTTCCTTGCAAAGACTTGTGTGACTGTATAATTTCTTCCTGGATATCTTTTCATTACCATTTCTTTTTATGTTTTGGATCTGTGGATCTTACCTTCATTTTCTCAAACAAGCTGGCATTTTGGCATGTGTAGCAGACCAATGAAAAACACTTTATCTCTGGTATGCCTGGAATTGTCTCTAACGCTTGCAAGATAAGAACATTGCCATGACAACATGCTTAAGGCTGAAGATGTGGTCAGAGGCGGGAGCCCTGTGGAGACAGGATGGGCAAAAATCCCCTGCTGAAGCAGAATTGTTTACTGCAGAATATTGACTGTGAGGTTGTTGTGGTGAACTTATTGACAATGAACACACTGACAGTGAACTTGTTGATAAGTTACTTGTTGAGGGCTAACCCTGCAAATTTAGCAGGCATAAATGGATGTTCAAGAGAATCTTGGAGTGCCTTAGGGGCCTTTGAACTTGGAACTTCTGAATGAGTGCTCTAACAGCCAAGAATGCCTGTCCTGTTTGGCTGGATGATGATGATGATGATGAAAGGAAAAAAGTTGGAAATTTCCAAGATAAAATTTGTAATGTATCTTCTAGTAAATGGTACTGAGAAAGTCAGAATATGAATCAGTGTACCCCAAAAGCAAACAATGGAAAGGGAATTCTAGATATTCTAGTTAGCTTCAAGGAATCCACATTCATTTACAGTTTGTTGTGGCTTTCTGTGCTTGGAAAGAAAATGTAAGAGTTAAGAATATATTCTTCATTCTTATTACGGATGACTATCAGATTACTGTGTAACATGTATGTTCATTGTCTTCTTTCTGACAGCAAAGGAAAAATGTGATAATTTAATGATATCAAAAATAGCTATATTTCAGTCATCAAAAATATTCAGAAAGAACTGGCCTGTAAATAATAAAAGCTGAAAACAAACAAATAAATAAAAACACAACTAGGCATACCGATGCACTGAGAAAATCACTCTAAACAAGCAATTAATTGTTACAGGGAAAATCTAAGGTAATCAATGGATGAATGTTACATAGGGTATCACCACCGTCTGTGATGAAAATTGTAGGAAAAGTTTTGAACAGACATAAAAACGAACAGTTGTTGTGGTTTAACCCAGCAGGTAGCTCGGCACCATAGCCATTCATTCATCTCCCCTTCCATTGGTAAAAAGGTAAAATTCATGAGTTGAGGTAAAGACAGTTTAATTGTACAGAAAAGGAAGATAGTAATAACAGTAAAAGTCCTCAGGAGGCAGCAGCAGCCCTCTATCCTGGCCAGCTCTGCAAGTTTTATTGCTCAGCGCAGTGTTATATGGCATGGAATATCCCTCTGACCTGTTTAGGTCAAATGCCCTGGTTCTGTTCCCTCCCAGCTCTTTGTACATTTTTAGCTCTTTGTTGGCAGGGCAGCACGAGAAACAGAAAAGTTCTTGGATCTGTGCAGCACTGCTCAGCTACAACTAAAACATCAGTGTGTTATCAACTCTGTGTTCATCAAAAAATGCAAATAAATGCATCATACAAGTCTCTGATAAACAAAAATAAGCATATTCCTTATTGAAATCAGGACAACAGCACTAAACCGAGAATAATCTTCTTTGTGTCCTATGGTTTATTACAACACCTCCACAACTAGCTCTTCTGTGGTGTTAAAAGGGATACCTCTTTTAAACTAATAAGGGTTATATTGTCAGATCAACAAATGGGGAACTGGAAAGTGATGAAGAAGCAGGAGCTGAAAACTTAAATTTACTTTTTCTTACCTCGAATTCATAGTACGCACCGAATGATTTTAAACAGTGGATTTGGACTTTGGGTGTGATTCCTGAAGCTATCTATAGCACACTGAAAGTCTCGTAGATACTTCTTCCTGGTGTTTTTTTCCTCTGGGTCTTGGCATACTGTAAAGTGGGAGTATACAAATAGAATTTACCATTGCCTCTTTAAAAACACTTCTAAGTTTAGTAAGTGAAAGTGGCAGTTTTTATAGTAACAAACATCATTGGAAATAAATTTGAATCCAAGAAATTGGAATTCATTCAAATAATGAGAGTCTCTGAAGCACAAATATATCATTACATAAATTACATTTGAGTTCATTTTTGAAATACTGAATATGGAACAGCAAAGTCAAAGGATATTCCTGCAATTAATGTTAGGGAACAAGCATTGTAAAATAACTTGTTAAAGTTTTAGATCATAAAAAGTATTTCTTTTCTGTCTTCATTTTATTTTCTATCTGTATCATTTCTATTTTATTTTCTTCCCCTACCTTTTCTTGTTTTCTTTTTCCATTGCAATAAAAACGCAGAAAAAGGAATTTGATCTTGATTTGTAAATTTGTGATGTTAAGGAGGTACAAAATCAGGCAACACAAATATGCCCATCTCTCCCTGAAGTGATCCTATTTTGCAAGGAAGGAAAACTATTGTACAGATCTATTTTGTGTCTTGTTTTGTTCAGCATGGTTGATGATCACTGGTCAACGCCTGCAAAGAATTATATTTTTCCTTTCACCAATAATCATATCCCAAATGTAACTTTATTATTTGCTGGAAAATACACTCCCATCTCATTATTCCTCAAACTTGTTATGTTATACTTGTTATACTTTGCAGATATTTTGAAAATCTGGTCTAGAAAACACATGCTTCTGAAAGGAGCATGCTTCATGGTTGCCAGATCTTACTAAGATCATCGCAATCTAGACAACTCAAAACTAAAAACAATGTGTTAATACAGTGAAGGCTTAAGTACCTGATTATAAAATAGGAAACTGTTCTAAGGAGTACATACCCAAGGAAAGGCTACATTTTGAAATGTCTGAAGTACATCACTACAACTTATCATATAGGATTCCTCATAATAAATGTAGTTTCCCAGAGCTGACTTAGTCTGAGCTAGCATTATTCTAATCATTGTTGGAACTTATTAGAATGATATTAAATAATAATTAGTGCTAAAGGAATTCCTGTGCCTTCCTTATTAGATTAGAAAACATTCTTGCTCAAATCCAAAGTGTGAGATAAAATGAGGTACATACTAATTAGAAAACAACGTGTATTTTAGGCATCAAATTTGTGTCAGTTATGGTGGACTTTCAAGGTTCTTGGTGGATATGGTTATCATAGGCTTCGGCTACCCTTCTTATTGTTATTATTTTTATTTAAGATCAAAAAGGCAGCAAGGGAAATCCATGTGCTTTCAGACTGCAGCAGCACCTAGTTCTAACTTGTGCCATCTCTCTGATGACCCACTCTCATATTTAAGCAGTGATCTGATATACCCAAACAGACAGCTATTGAAGTTGCAGAATAAATAAATATATAAATAAAAGTTAACATTCTTGTTCAGTGCAGTAGGCTTCCTTAGCAATGCAGAGGCATACACTGGCTTTTCAGTAGGATTTGGCATGTCTTGAATATTTGTATTTTCAAGGGCATGTGATAAAAATACCATCCTTCCTCTTGGCCTTCAGTGTAAAAACCTCTCTGTAGGGAGATTTGTTGATTTCTTTTTCATAAATTTATTCATTGTAAATTCATGTGGTTGTCCTTGCTTTGTAGAAAGAGCTTTGCCGTATGGTGTTTTTATATTGCATGTATTTGTTTTGGAAGTTTGCACAACCTGTTGTTAGATTTTCCATAAGGTTTATATTCATTTCTGTTCTTGTAGGATGTTGCCCAATACCTCAGCATCACTAAAGCTAAGTGTGTTAAATCTTGCTTTTATATGCCACAGGCCTGATGCAATATCTCTGTATGTTGTATTGACTCACTTCAGGATGTTTGGAAGAGAAGATTTACACTATGGAGCTTCACAGTAACAAATAGTTCAAAAAGCTTTACATGAACTTGATAATATCCAAAATTTGTGGCAATTTTTTCTATAAAACACCAGATACTATGCATCTATCAATCCAACCTGACTGACCAGGAAAAGGCAAATTTCTCGCTATTATCACAGTTGCCCCTAATTAAACTCAAACTGTTTGAACACTGTCCCGTGTCGTTAGATCACTTGGATGCTTGTGTCTTTTTATTCATTTTCTGGTCACCTACTTTCTTGATCTCTTGCACCCCTTAACCTTTTACAGCTGAAAGGTGAGTTAAAACATGCAAGGACAGTTAATTTAGGTCCCAATTAAGCCTGGTTTATTTCGATTCCTGTGGTGTAGCGAATCCTCATTAATCTCTCTTTCATCCTGACCTTTATTTCTCCCTTAGGTGTTGACCCAGAAAAGGAATATTTGGGCACATATGCTTAGGCCCTTGTGAATATTGCAGTAAGAGGTAGCAAAGATTGCTCCACTGGAACACTGGTTTCCAAAGGTACCTGCAGAAAATGTTGAGACATTAAAAAATTAAACAACATCAAAACAAGAGGGAAACAAAGGGAAACAAAAGAGCGAGAAGAAAGTTCATCAGGGAACACAATAGGAAATATTGCTTGCTGTGTTGCTTTTTTTTTTTTTAATGGTGATTCTTGTCATCAATAACAAAATAGGCTATTTCATAAGGACTAGAAATTCTGGAATTCTGTAGCACATTATGAAATAATTCTTTATCGTATATACATAGTATCTGATTTTTGTATATATTGAATAGCAAAATTACTTAGAATTGTTTCAGCCATGAAACGAAGATTGTTGAGCCAGTACTTTGAAAATTTTCGTAGTTGTGAAAATGTTCTTTAGTGTGATTTTTTGCCAAGCCTCAGTAGTTTGGATTCAGCATTGAACAAAAGTATTGAAGGCAGTGTAGCTTGCCTCCTTTTAATTCAGATGTGCTCCAAAAATCACTAAACTTCCATGACACTGAACTATCTGCTGATGACTAATATCTCTGCAGTATGATCTATCATGTAATAATTCCTCAAATTTGATTTAATTATTTTTGACCAATCTTACTTTGCATTTCCAAATTTTATTTATTTATTTATTTATTTATTTATTTATTTATTCATATAGGAAGCTAGTTGTTCTAACCAGACATTCCTCAGAGGAAAGGGAAACCTCAAATATTCAGTTCACAGTTATACTCAGATTTTTGCTAGCAATTACCAGGAATAATATATGAATTAAACATGTATAGTGAAAGCATGATAACAGTGACATGCGCTGATTGTTCTGAACTATTTTTGATCTGAAATTAAAAGAATGCCTTTTAAATGTTAGTGTTAAGGAGAGGGAAGAATTCTATTGGATGATGTTGTACATTCAATGTTACTAATTACATACATGTAATTACTTTAAATTTAATTACTAATTAAATTGGGCAAGACACTTCAGCTAAGAAGCTGATGTGTGCTTACACAGAGGAGCATGAAATGAATCTCATCACAGATTTTTTCTAATTGATGCAGTGCTGATATTAAAAAAACATTGAAATTCACAGCATTCTAATATGTGCAGGTAATACTGTTAACATTATCATTCAGAATATGATTAGTGACCCTAGCTGATAAATGCTAAGCAGCAATAAAGATGTCATAATGAATACAATACATATTTTTGTCAACTTCTTACTTCAAATTTCCCCTTATATTCTGAACTGTTTCAAATTCTTACTCAAAGTTAAGTGACTTTATCAACTTAATCCCTCTGCCTGGGGAGACAGCTTCTGCTTGTTAGAAATCAAACAATTTTTTCCAGTTTTCATTGTCTTCTTATCAATTTTCACAAAATGTTACTAAGGTTAACAGCATATGCTTTCATTATCTGACTCCAGAGTTAAGAAGACAAAATCATATTCTTAAAAATAGTAGAATGAAATTCTCTCCTAAAGCCTTTATTAGTGAAAATTGGGAATAAAAACTTCTATCTACTGTTTTTAACATTTTGAATGCATATCTAACATATTTGACTGCCTTAAAAGTTCTAAACATACTGGAACCACATTTAGAGCATATTTTTTGTGAACATTTTGATATTCTTTGAGGCTCAAGAACATTGAGATCTTCCTGAGCAATCCAAAATATGTGGAAAACAGTACAACTTATTCCCTATATTATCTTGCTACTTGAAATAAAAATTAATGTTTAGGCAATTAAAGATAGAAGAAAGGCAGTTAATAACATGACGATTTTTAGAATAATAAGAAATTCAAAATCAGAAGGTAAAGTATGAGCAGTTCAGCCATTTTTGTAAATTAGTAGTTGATGGATCCTTTAGTAAACAATAAATACTCTAATTTAACATCTAATGAGAGTTAACATGCACAGCATTAGAGAAATGCTCAGAAAGAGAGGAGTACACTCTTTATTGATGTGACCACAATATAACTTCAATATATCAAATATGTATGTTAACTGTTATCTTTAAAATGCCTTACGTCAGGATTCATCTCTTGTTTGTACCAGCAGATTTCTAGCAGTCATTCATGGTCTCTTGGATCATCCTTTGTTCATGCCAAAAAGTCTGACTACGTGATCCCTTGAGTATCTTATTGCGACGCCATATTTGCCTGGAATAATTTTCACTACCTTGATGGAAGTCTGTTTTTTAATGTTATCTTAAATCTGTTTATGTGTCATCTCTAAGTCTTCTGTGTTCAAGTTGCACCACTGAAACAGTGGATTTCTGTGTGACTTGCATGGCTTTGCACAAGTGTCCTGATGGAGTTGTTTAGATTTTTGTCAGGGGTTGCTACCAAAAATGTCATAGCTTGGTAGAGTTAGGGATTTTCTTTGGTGGTCTGAGATACTACAAATAATCCTACAACACCCTATAAGTTATTATGATCCTTTCTGTGAGCATAATAACAGACGTCTGATGTAAATTGCCTAGATGTACTGTGCTCATACAAAGAATTTTTCTATTTATACCTTGGTCTTTTGGAAGATCTTCTATATTGTTTTCATGAAAATTTGTAAGAAAATGTATTTTCTTACAGAACATGGATATGCAGAAAATACAGAATTTCTAATTTGTATTTATATTTCTAATTGTATTGTATTTCTAAATGCAGAAATACAGTGATTCAAGAGTTATTTGGAGACTCACTAAATAGTCTGGATTTTCTTGTTTAGTTTCAAATTTGGTGTTTGCATCACACAGCTGGCTCATCTTTCCAGCAAGATTTTAATCACAGAGCTCAGACTATTTTAATATTTTTTATTTATTGTCTCTCCTTATTTTATTTCTCACCCTACTAATATAATATGACCTCTAACACAGTGAGAAGGTAAACAATATTGGTTTTATTAGAAAGACAGAAGAGTTCCTGATGTTCTGCTGGCTCTCACGTGTCTTAGATAAAGACAATCTGCAGGTGCTAACTGAGCAGAGCGCAGATGAGATCCCAAATGTAGGCTACTTTGATCATTCATGGTCCTTGTATTATGCTTGTATTCCATGTATTCTTTCTTGAAGAAAAGGTAGACTTAAAAAAATGTAACAAGAACTATTTACTGGATAATAATGTTTCTGACTGCACATTCAAGGTCTTTCTCATGGTCTTCCAAGTGCAAAATAACAACAATTTGGAAAATGCTGAACTTGGTCAAAACAGTTGTTCATTGGGTTACAATACAGCTCTGCTCACTGGACATTGCACAAGCGTTGTGATCAAGGCAACTACTTGTATTTTTGCAATTCAGTTCCCAGCATGGGAAAATAACAATAGCAGCATCAAGAGTGTGACTCCTTCTGCAGTTGAAATAGGCAGAAAAGTGAAGGAAACAGAATGATTACTGCTGTTGAAATGCACATAGAATATAGAAAATACCAAAACATTCTAAGGAGGAACAATGCACCTTCTAGGAAGAACTTTGAATTCCTTTTAGCAGAAGCTCTTAAAACCCTCAGCTAAGTGCCAAATTTTCAAAGTGCATTTTAAAAAGAAAAAAAAAAAAAGAGAAGAAATGAAAGGAAAAAAAGGGCTGATTTCAAAAGCACCATAAATAGAAACCTTGAAAATAAGGAGATAGCCTATAAAAAAAATCTTGTAAGGAAATCTCTAACTGCATGTCTGACTGCAATCGGAGAAAAAAATAATAAAGAGGAGATAAAGAAGGAATTATGATTCCCTTTCACATTGCTACCTACCAGCCATGAGTAGAATTCATTTCTTCTGGCTCCTAAAATTGGTTTTAGACTTCTGTTCATCAGTCTGGGACAAAAATGTTCTGAAATAAGATAGTTTGAAGTCTGCTATATCAACTAAAGTGGAGGAGTAAATAGTATTTCATTATGTATAATTCACAGATGCAGTGCTTTTCACCTGATTTCGGGTGTCTGCCAATGACTATCACAATAAAGATGCTGAAGACAGAGAAACAGTCCCATGCTTACAATGACACAAATTTCTAACTTGTCCTTATATTTATTGCAGAAATTGTGAGGAGCTAGGAAACCTATGTTGATTTCATTAAGAGAAAAATACAGATTGCCCTTTAAAATCTATGACTGCAATATTTAGATTACAGTCTATTATTTAGTGTAGCAAGTTGATAGCTTTGAATCCGTACTCTCCATGAGTCTCTGATGAAATTGCATGTACTCAAAGGAATCTGTGTAGGAAGGGTTATCTCCATACTAGCAGTTAATTCAGGGAGTAATGATGATAAGGAAAAAAAAAAAGTAATCAATAGATTTATGCCACAGGTTAACCTAGCACTGTGAAACTTCTTGTATATTTTATACAAATGCATTGGATGGAATTCTTTCCAGAATGACACAGCCACAATTCTTGTCAAACAAAAATTAAGTTACCTGATTCACTCTCATTAATTTTCTCTGTAAGGCTTTTGCTGTTAATTGTTATACATAAGCGTGTAGATTTTTATATCCCTAAAATTAAATTTTTTTCTTCCTGTATTATAATTTTTTCTTTCAGAAATCCATGCGTGCATTTATTTTAGCTGCAGGCAGAAAATACATCATTCAAGAATGGAAAAATACTGAAACGTGATCTGTTAGTCAATATCCCTATCCTGCCTCCTTCTTCTATACATCTTAATTCAGGATTTCACAAAATCATGTAGTCCAAAATTCAGCTTTGTATCTCATTGTAGGTGTCCTACTATCTCACTGTCGGGGGCCTTTGTATCTTCCTATCTAATGGACCAGTGTGTTCTACAACAGTATTCCCTTAACAAGCAGCCTGAAAAGTGGCACACCTGCTCTGCTGGAGAGCTGCCAGTAAACAGATGCAGTACTGTGCATTTCAGTGATGCTGAACACAGTCAGAGCAGCACATGTAGTCTGTTGTCATAAATAAAACAGGTGTTGTCTGCTGGTATAATCACTGTCACTGACGGATGTGAACTGGTGATTTAGTGACATAAGTGCCATGACTTTTACTATAAATGATCAAAATAAACCCTGTTCTTGATTTGCCATGATGGTTGAAGGCTCACCCAATGTTTGCTGGCAGTCAGCCCACCTCTATGATTCTGAGAGAGATAGAGGTAAATGTACAAGAAATACAATATTTGTCCAGAAATAAGTAACTAATTACAGGCCTGAAATCTACAAGACTGATTTTAGGCACAGATCCCCTTGAATGAGATGTTATTTAACTGTAATTATTATTTTATTGATCAAAGACATAAGAAAACAAGGCCTGAGCCCTGAAGCTGATCTTTCAGAGCTTTGCTCACACAGCCCTCCAGATATGCTCACTACTGACACTATGCTCTAGATGTCAAGAGAGCCATGGGTATTGCAGTGATTAACATGAAAGAAAGAGACAAAAAATCAGCTTTTCTTAATATACAGATCCTGTATATTG
Organism: Phasianus colchicus; assembly: GCF_987193195.1. NCBI lineage: Eukaryota > Metazoa > Chordata > Aves > Galliformes > Phasianidae > Phasianus > Phasianus colchicus. The sequence continues at coordinate 99,618,100 of NC_143437.1, read as the reverse complement.
TTATTGCTCTATGTAGTCCCTCTCTGGAAATACATACATGCCTCATGTACAAAGCCTCCTCCATCTTTTCTCAAATCTCATTTTCTAGCAGCTGATCTGTACCATGCCAAGAGACCTGAGGAAGACACAAATGGACCTTCAACAGATCACAAACAGTGCAGTCAGGTTAGCTGTTGCACCACATGCTGGAGAGACCTTATCAACCCCAAAGCAATGAGTAGTGGGAAACAGGAATTTGGAAAGGGGACAGATCTGTTTTGGAGTGGAATGAAACTGAGGCCCTTACCATCAAGGCCAAGAGCAGAGATGTAGAAAGGCTGCTCTACTACTGCTAGTCTTCCACCAAAGAACAGGATAGTGCTTATCACTGTAATACTCACTTTAATGTCTTTCAGAGATTGGCAAACCACTCATTTCTCAAGCAGGAAAACTATGAAAGTGGAAAATGGCATGATAGCCTGCTTTCAAAATATAAAATATGTGCTATATTATTCTGATTAATTATGAAGAAGAAAAAAAGAAATTAAGTTCATTTTTTAAAAAATCAGTAATTTAATGGATACATTATAACCTTATTTACAGTTCCTCATGTAAAATAGCTCTAGGTTCTATGAGTGCTCAGAAGATATTACATTACTGATGAAACTGTGTGCATTAAAAACATTAAGGACTAAATATAGATTCATTTGGAATATGAGATTTTAAAGTTTCTGACCTGTATGGTTAGAGATTAGCAAGGTTTTTAACAAATTCTTGTGAAATATGGAAAAAGATATCCAACTCAAAGCTGTGAAATTGAGTGTTGAAGACTGAAAACTCCTTATTTTATAGAAATGTGGTTTGAAACTAGTTACAGTGGATAGAAAAATCGAGAGGGACACAAAGAACTTCTTAACAGGTACAAGGAGCATACTATTTAAGAAAGAATAATGTAACAGTCAGAGAGAAATTAATGAATAGAACAGTTATATACATGCCTAGAAATAGCTATTAATACCACAGAATTATGCACTACTCAGTCATTAACATCACATTGCACCTGGCACTTTAACATTTTAGTTCTTTGAGAAAGAAATTAAGAGCTCAATTATGGATCTGAGGCATGCTGAGAAGGGGGAAAGATAAATACTGTTTCGTGATGCACTGGGAAGCCATATGTCTCTGTAAGGCACAAAAAAGTGATCCATCTCTACAGCTGTAACATACAAACCATGGTTATCCAACCTCTCTGCAGAAAAATGTATTCCATAAAAGCTCATTAAACTTCATTCTGAATGTTAGGAAACAGCGTCAGAAGTACAAAGTTTTCTTTTTCCTCTTCTTATGACTCTTCAGATCTGTTTTTGTTCTACAAACAATAAAAGTAGTTTCAAGTGATGTTTCAGTGTAAATTACACCTGATCAGGAATTGAAGATTTAAGAAGCTATACCTGGTCTCACGAGGGAGATGGCTCTGTTTCTGTTTTCAGTCTGCTGTCTGAGCATGAAAGCAGTGATTTCAAAATGGGCAGCACTGTGGATTTTGCTACACTGCATGATCCTATAATCTTCAGGTACATCTTTTTAGGCAGGTCACAATGAAAATATGTCCCTGATTCCAGTAATTAAGGCAATATTGTACATTATTTGATCTGAGGGATCTAGATTTGATTTTTAAGGCTCTGCTGGGAGACCTGCAAGCAGTTCTTCTTATGTCTTCTACTTTTGTAACATAGAATATATATGTTATATCCACTGATGATATGCATGTCTCATATCCTTGGTAAAGTCAAAATATTCTCCTATGGGCCCTATTCTTTCTCAGTAGATTTATAGTAAGATATTTTTCACTCTTCCATCTACTTATTTTAATTTTTCTCATTACTTAGAATAAATATTTGTATCAACACCATCATATATGTTCTCAACCAAGTATTTTCCTTTATGAAATAATTACAGATATTACATATACAGCAAAGCATTATTTAAACAATTCAGAATTATGCTTGCCACTTCATTTGGTCTGCCTAATCATGTTTCCAGCTTCGTGAAATTTACCTTTATGGAATACTAAAAACATTTATATTGATCCACGAGATATATTTTTGCAAATTATAAATGCAATTTTATCACGGTCACATATAATCTCAGAATTATCTTTAGAATGATCAGTTGTTTTTCTCTCTTGGAGGTGCAAAATATTTCTCAGATATGAAACCTTTAAATTTGAATGTCTTTATCCAACTGTTCTGTGATGTTTGATTTTTTATTAAGCAAGTCAAGGATGTTTTAGCAGTGATGACACAGAACTTTAGAATACGTTTTCCATTTTATGATTCGTTAAGAGCGTCTTCAGTTGTTCTCTCCTCATGAGAGATCCATATTTACCACTTGTGCTGTAATTCCACAGTCAGGAAGTCAGCTCCTAAATATCCTAGCTTTCTGAAATGTCAATAACTCAGAAAAAATTATATGGGTTTTTTTTTTTCATGTGGAGTACAGTCCCTCCTTGTCCAAGTAGGGAATGTCTACAAAATAACAGTTTTGTGATAGATGCTGTGAAATTACTGCTGATACCTGCAGCTAAACCTAATTATTACAATTCCTGATTAATAATTGATATGGTAGTCCATGGGCTAAATCAAAACACGTATTTATTTCCAGAATTCTAACTATGCTTCCATTGCTAGGAAATATTAAAATGCTAGTGCTTCTGCTTATAATTTCTGAATGTCTTTTCCCAGGTAAAAAAAGGATATAAAGGTTTTATCCTTGTAAACATTCAGACTTTGTCATTAGTTTTTCACACTGATAGATATGGAAGTCCAAAATTTACATACTTAAAATCCTACATCAGTAGTCACATAACTGTGAATATTCCCCCAGAATATTAGTGAAGTTTCTAAACTTCCAATACCTCTTGTCTTACTGAAAACTGCTCAGATCTTGACAATATTGGACAGCCAGATACAGCAAGAATACACCTGCCACAGGTCCTGCCCTGACTGCAATCCTGGGGAACACCCAACAGATCAGCTTTATTCAGAGGAAATATTTGTCCACATACTTTCAATCCAGAAACTCCATGTTTAGAACATCCATCTTAAAAAAAGTTGAACTTCCACTTATCTCATTACTTTCATGAATATTTGTCAAGATAAAGACTGACAGAAAGTTCTTTAAAGTCCACATTTGGGATTCTCTGCATTTCTTCTAACATTACTCCCTCTTTACACTCCTGAGAAAGGAGAAAAGGGAAATGTAGTTTGACACCAGTTTCAGCTGGTATCAAACAACCTGCAATATCTACATCCACATTCTGGTACCAACAAAGATTTACATCTTGGTCTCCTAAATGATGAGTGTGTGCTGTTACATAGGTTAAGAGAAAGACATTCTTCTTACTTTTGTTTTTGATCATTCGTTGTTTTTTTTTTTTTCTTTCTTTTTCTTTTTCTTTTTCTTTTTCTTTCTTTTTCTTTCTTTTTTAATTTTGTTTTTCCAGATAAAGACAGTAAAGCCATGCTAATGGATACATTTCCTCTTCAATTCTGCTTTAGCATTTTTCAGCTGATTTTTATAGACATTGACGTGTTCCAATGATTTATTATCCATACATATTGCCAAGACAGTAAAAAGTAACATGATTTTAGGATTATTCAGCTATCTCGATATATACAGCTGTGTCTGTATAAGATCTAATAGAGATCATAGCTCAGGCTTCTCCCTAGTGGTACAGTCATTCTATATGGCATTGCTTTTAGCACACTAAGCGTATTTACAGTGTCTTGGAGCACTGCACTGTAAGCTAAAAAAAATGCCATAAATCACTCCATACAGAATTTACAAAGTTTGGGCACCTAACAAGGCCTAAAGCTTGCATTGGGCAAAAAAGCTTCTAAAAATCTTGCATTGCAGTTTTGGGAGACTGACCATGAATAAATCTTTCCTCAAGCTTTTTTTAAGAGGAGCAGGTGAAAATGAAACACAATAGAGGTGGATGGAAAGTTGAAGAAAGAGGACTGTTCTTCTCTCAGAGTTCAGAACACCATCCCAGACACCAGACTAAGCTGCAGGCATCACATGTGCAAATCTTCAATGACAGAAAAAAATCTGTCTAAGAATCTGAGTAGCAAGCATTCAATTGATATGTATATATATATTTTAAACCTTCATATGGGATAGCAAATTTTAACTGCTTTTATTACTGAGGATTTCAATCTCAGCTAGCTATGGCTCTAATAATAGTGCTTACTTTGGTCTACATTCTAGATCATTTTCAGTAAATCACAATGAATATGGTAAGAAAACTTGCAGAAATAAGTTAAACAAAATACATAAATTCATAGTCTACAGAGGATGGATACTATTTTTAAATTCAAGTGTTAGAAAATGCCTATAGGGGTTAGACCCAGTTATTTGAATACCTATGTGAAATTATATTGAACAATTATCAAGTCCCATTAATGCACTTATCTTGTTGAGAAGATATCCCATTTCTCAATGCTGAAAGAATACTTTATGTTGGACCTATAAAAAATTACCTCCTAGGCTACACTAGCTATCTGTTTTTCTGCTCTAGAAAATGATAAGAGAAAGTCAGTCCTGTGAGGTGATTTATTTTTATCTAAAATAATTGTTCCAGGATGGTGCATCATCCTCTACAGGATGCAAGTTCTTCTTCATTGAAGAAAGTGTAGAAAGTGGTGTGAAATCTAAAAAAATTCAGTCGTAGATTCGTCTTCAATGATAAAAGCAGCTGCATACATCTTTGTGGGCTTTTTAGCAATCCTTCTGGTGATTTCCTTTTCATACAGTTATTAAGGTTGGAAAAGACCACTACGATCATATTGTCCAATTGTCAACCCATCACCACCACATCCTTCAGAGACATAGTTATTTCTTGAAAACTTTCAGATAGGAAACCTGTAGCAATAGTCTTGGAGAAGTCCTAGCCCTTCTAGTATTTCCAACGCACCTTGTATGGGGCTGAGGTGCCCCCCACTTCTAAGCAGCAGCCAGGATAACATCTATGAATTGTAGCATTTGCCTTTTGGTGTCTAAGTTATTCAGTGAGCCTAGACATGGGTGATAAACATGTTGCTTAGAAAGTAATACTTTACTATGTGTAATAGCATTTCATTTGTCTGCACACAGTTCAGTGAACATGAAGTGATTTATCCTATATCACCTTTACCACTTGCTCAAAGGTAACTGAATCCCTATCATGAAAGCATAAGGCAATTATTCTCAGTTATAACATCTCTAACTTAGTGAAGCTTAAAATTAATTACAAACACACACAATTTGTTTGGTTCAATCTTAGTCCACAAGTCATGAATGAGAAATTCAGTAACACTGTGAATAAATCTTCCACTGACATGATCAGCTAACCCATGACTGAGATGACAAAAGACCTATAAACACCTGTTCTGACTAGAGTATCTTTATTCTCTGAGCTTCGTTTGAGCCAAAATTAAGTGGAACTATATGCACTGTCTCCAACTGTCAGATGCACTAATTGATTTATTTGGAAAGCTATCTCATTCCCTGGTTTAAGATGTTTTCCCCACAGCAGAATTAAAGAAGACCAACATAGAGAAGAAAGACAATTTTTAATCAAATTTTCTTCTGGTCTGGACAACTTCTACACACAGGTATAACCCAGGAGAGATGCATCCAAGTAAAGAAATTCCTGATATTAGGTGGCATGAAACCTCACTTTTCAGGTTGACCTAGGAAAAAAATTCATTAGTTTCAAATTTTCTCTTGATAGCATCTACATATCTTTTTGTTCAGTGGCAGCACCCATCTCTATCTGATTGGCACTGCAGAGATTACTTTCAGCTTGTGAAATGGCAATATTATTACAGTTTGCCAAATCACTCATATACATAAAAAACCTCAGCACCATATAAACTTACCCCAAGATTGATATTCATATTTATTTATAGTCATGACCTAACATCAAAAACAGAAAACAAACAAAACAAAAAACAAACAAAACAAGAAGCTTTCCTTCCTAACCAGACCCATGGCTTCTTATCTTGACTTTTGCTTGGGAATACGCTCTTTGCAACTTTCCTTCAGGTACTGCACCCTTAATGGACATTGAGAAATTCTCTGAGCCTTCTCTTCTCCAAGCTGAAGAGCACCATCTCTCTCAGTCTCTCATCAGAGGAGAGGTGATGCAGGCCCTTCAGCATCTTCATGACTCTCCATTTTACTCTATATAGTATGTCCACATCTCTCTTCTTTTGGAGGAGTCAGAATTGGACACAGCATTCCAGGCATGGTCTCATCAAGGCTGGGCAGAACAGAAGGATCACCTCTCTTGACCTGCTAGCAATACTTTGCCTAATGCATCCAAGAATACCATTAGCCTTCTTAATGCAAGGGCACATTGTTGGATCATGTTCAACTTGATGCCCACCAGGATCTCCAATTCCTTTTCTTCAGAGCTGCTCTCAAGCTGGGTGCCCACCAACATGTCCTGGCACCCAAAGTTGTTATTTCCCTGGTGAAGGAGTATGCACTTCTCATTTAAATTCACAAGATTACCTCTCCAGCCTGTCAAAGTTCCTCTGGATGGATTTATGGCCATCTGGTGAGCTAGCCTCTGACATGAAGTGTGCTTCATCCACAAATTTACTGAAAGTGCACTCTTCATTAATGATCTAAAATATGAGGTAGGTGTTAAACAGGATTGGATACAGTAATGATACCAGTGCATTGTTTGTTGATGGTGTCCAACTAGTGTTTACACCACTGAACACCACCCTCTGGGTCTAAATATTCATCTAGATCTACCTCACTGTCTGCTAATCCAGGCCATACTTATGGAATCACATAATCATAGAATCCTTAGAGTTGGAAGGAACTTTTAAAGGTCATCTAGTTCAACTCACCTGCAATTAACAAGAACATGCACAGCCAGATCACATTGCCTGGGACCTTATCCAGCCTTGCCTTGAAAGTCTCCAGGGACAGGGCATTCATCACATCTTCGTGCAACCTGTTCCATTACTTCACTATCCTCAGTGTAAAAGACTTTTCTTTATATCAAACCTAAATTAATCCTCTTTAAGCTTTAAAACATTTCTCTTTGTTCTATCTCCACAGACCTTGCTAAAGAGTCTGTCCCCTTCTTTCCTGTAACTCCCCTTTAGATACAGAAAGACTGCTATCAGATCACCTCGCAGCCTTCTCTTCTTCAGGCTGAATAGCCCCAACTCTCTCAGCCTGTCCTCACAGGAGAGATGTTCCATCCCTTGGATAATTTTTGTGGTCCTCCTCTGGGCGCACTCCAACAGGTCTATGCCTCTCCTGTACTTTGACACTCAGATCTTTGCTAGTAATTACTGATGAATGCACTCCATCCTTTCACTAAGTGCATGGTAACTTATTCCTTGGTGAAAAGAGACAAGTTATTTTAGAGTTGCTGAGGAATAAATGTTTGAACACTGGCAGCTAGTGAGAGAACTAATTTACTCACAATTTTCTGCTTAGTTGATAGTTTATTAACTTGTCTTAACTTGTGGGACTATTTCTTGAGCATTAATAAAAATAATATCACACTCTTAAATTCATCTCCTTTCATACTTTTGGCAGATTTCCCTTTGTGCTTGCTTGCAGTATCAGATATTCATCTAGAATATTCATCAGTATTATCTTGTTCTCTTCACTTTGATCTTTTTGACATTTCAGCAAGATTCTAAATACAAGAGCTGCTCTGTAAGTAATGCCTCCTACTTTATGATCTTGATCATCAGTCTCAGAGGTGATTGTTAGTGGCGTAGCAGTAGAGGCTGAACCTTCTCACCAATATTCTGTTTTGTTGCCGTCTCTGGGACAAAATGGAGTCTTATATGGGAGTGTAGATGAAGTGAAGATGTACCATTTAATTCTTCCATGTGGAAAAAAATGGCACCCATGACATTCATGAAGTATTGCTGAATATTTATGGACACCAAAAAGTGGATGTGAACACAATGAGTCAGTGGGTGGCGTGTTTCAGCAGTGGTGACAGCAACAGTGGGTCACTTCTGCTGGTGACAATGAGTGATATTGGTGATTCTGTTGCCAGTGGGTCTACATTTTTATGAGTGTGGCATGCAGGCTATCGTTCATTGCTGGTGAAAATGCAGAGTTAATGGTAGTGACTGTGTTGAAAATCTGTTCTGCACAGAGAATTTTTTCTATCAAAAAGTGTTCTTTGCATATATTGAAACTTCCATGGAAATAAACAGTAGGCATAACTTTCCAAGTGACCTGCATATATGCAATTCCAGTTGCTCATGCTCAGTAAGGGAATTAAGATTCAAAGAGATGTAAGAGTAGTTTGCAGGGATTACCTGTCTCTTTCCCCCCAGCCCTAACCCCAGTGTAATTACTGAAGAACATCAAATAGTAGAATACTTCCTGCTGTTATCTGTCCACTACCTAAATGGTTGAGTCATTTAAACAGCAGATGGGAGCTGCTCTATTCAACGCAACTTTGGTAGCATACTATAAACAAAACTTTACCCATGAAGCTACAGTAAATGTTTTTCACAATAGTTCCCTTTACATTAGATTTTGTTAACAAAATAATATTTTTTCCCCCAATCTCCAGCTCACTTACCCTGCCTTGAACCTGCCTTCAGTTATCTAGCCTACCTTAAGAATAGCAAAATAAGTAGAGATCAGACTAATTTTTCTGCAGACATTTTCAGTGTCATGTTCCCTCCTTTCCCTAGGGAAGAGAAATAGGGACAAAGGCTATGCTACTTCTCTACAAGCAATATCCTGTTCAAATAAACTGATGTCTTCTAACTTAAATTATTTCCTGATGTTTCACTCCTAGAGAAGAAATTATTCATGCTAATATTTTAGTCCTCATCCACTTTTGCATAGATTTTTTTCCACATTTTTTCACTGTTTCTTCAGTTTTCACATCTCCAAACCACAGTGAGTCACTGTAACAGTGCAAGAAAATAAAACTTCACCCTGAAATGTCTCTTTTATGCTTTGTTAAGCTTCACCATTCAAGCACTTCACTATTCAAATACTCTACAGTTATGAAAGAAATATGATAGTGCTTCTGCAGTGGAATACTTGTTTATTGTCATAACCCACCTGGTATTTTATTCAAATTCTTCAGCTATGAGAATTTGCTACTGCAAATATATTTCACTCAAACTATATAAAATCATTTATTGTTGTCATTTGCTGCTCTTGACTTTTTGTACTTCAGCATGTTGATTGTAAGGCTGCTAGCTTTTGTGTCCATCTCTTTTGATGCTAACACGTGCTTTTGCTGCAAGCTTTCATCCTAGACACCACAGTGAATTGGAAAATTCACCATGAAAAATAGCTCCACCCTCATAGCTAGGAATATGTAGTGTTGAGAAGATTATCTAAGTAGCTGACAGGTCTTGAACATTGTTTTTTATGCTGCTTGGATTGTTGGACTGGATGATCTTGGAGTTCTTTTCTGCTCCTCATCTACTATTTGCTGCTTTTGTCTGCTGAACCTAAGTTCTTGGGTTAAGGGGCCACGTTTTATTATACATAACACTGCCTAGCAGAATAAGGTATAAAAATAATAGGGAATAAGGAGTATGGTTGTGTACTGCAAGTAAGCAGCACCTTGGTGGAGTATGGTAACAGAGCATTAGTTTCTCCAATTATGAAAGACAGTGCTGTGGTCCTCATTTACATAAGGGCAGATCCCACACTTTTTGCTTTGGGAGCAGTGCACCCTCAAACATTTGTTTTGTTTAAAGACAGAAAATGTAGAGCTGAATTCAGCAGCAAATATTTATTTTATTACTCCTTTCATATTGACTTTAAAGATCAAGACAGAAGCATAAATATAATTTATGCTCTATTTTCACAGGGAAAAGGAATTTATTTGTTCTGAAAAATAGGACCCCAGTGTTTTGTCTGTTTCTGGCAAGTGGAGAACCTTCATCCTACCACATATAGAATGGTCTCTGTCAGGAGCTGCCATTTTTCAACCTCTGATAGGGCATCTCTCCTATATTTCTTGGCTGTCAGAGCTACATGTGGTGCTTTCTATAAAAAATGAAAAAGTCTTATCTTCTTGGACATGTGTAGGAAGACTAATTCTCATCTACTTTCCGGGCTTTTGTTAGTCTTAAGATCTTGCACAGCTGTTCTGTTAGTAGACTAATTTAACATTGTATATTATAGTGCCCAAAATTTTTCTAGAAGCACTTACAAGCATAAAATAATATTAGGATCATCTACATTTCTTTTCTTTTCTTTTCTTTTCTTTTCTTTTCTTTTCTTTTCTTTTCTTTTCTTTTCTTTTCTTTTCTTTTCTTTTCTTTTCTTTTCTTTTCTTTTCTTTTCTTTTCTTTTCTTTTCTTTTCTTTTCTTTTCTTTTCTTTTCTTTTCTTTTCTTTTCTTTTCTTTTCTTTTCTCTTCTCTTCTCTTCTCTTCTTTTCTTTTTTTCTTTTCTTTTCTTTTCTTTTCTTTTCTTTTCTTTTCTTTTCTTTTCTTTTCTTTTCTTTTCTTTTCTTTTCTTTTCTTTTCTTTTCTTTTCTTTTCTTTTCTTTTCTTTTCTTTTCTTTTCTTTTCTTTTCTTTTCTTTTCTTTTCTTTTCTTCTTTTCTTCTCTTCTCTTCTCTTCTCTTCTCTTCTCTTCTCTTCTCTTCTCTTCTCTTCTCTTCTCTTCTCTTCTCTTCTCTTCTCTTCTCTTCTCTTCTCTTCTCTTCTCTTCTCTTCTCTTTTCAAGTTTGGAGGATTAGAGAAATCTAAGTGTAATAATACATGAAGTCTGCTACCACATGTTTTCAAAACCACTAAATGTGACAGTGAATGTCAGGCAAATCTAACAGATTCAAAGCAGAATCTAGAGAACAGAACATTAAAATATATTATCTTCACTTGTTTTATCTAAACTTTAGAACAAGGTCAGGAGCTAGACTGGACTGTCCAGGGAAGTGGTTGAGTCACTGTTCCTGGAGGTGTTCAAGAAATGCCTAGGTGGGGTACTAGAATATGATTCAGTGGGGAAATATTGGTGGTAGGTGAACAGTTGGACTGGATGATCTTGGAAGTCTTTTACAACCTTGAGATTCTATGATTCTATGATTCAGTAGGTTTCTCAATATTTCCTTTACAATTTCATTTTGTGAATTCACAGATTAGTCTATCATAATCTCTTTCTTTTTCTCTTCAGAAATATGAACAAATTATATGGCTGGAAGGAGAAAGAAACTCTTGAAAGGTACCTTGAGAACATTAAACATTCACTAAGATATTCCGTGTTATTCTATTAACTCCTCTGAAAGCAAGAATACTGTGATAGAAATGCCTGGAAGAAATCCTACTTAATGGATGGTTCTTAATTCTCAAACAATTCTAACAGACTGGAATAAGTGTTACGGTAAGAGTCACATACTCTTCGCTTGCCCCTGTCAATATAATCTCCAGATTTTGATTTCAGGAATACATTACTTTCATGACATATTTGGAAGTGGCTGAGATTCTGAGCAGTTTCCCCAAATACAGTTCTGGCAAGAAGCTCATATTTGATTCAGCTTGGTTGAATTCACTTTTTGACTAGGTTCGGGTTAGGGGTTTGAAGTTAGATTTCCTGTCCTACAGGGAACAGTCAAGACACAAAGAACTATATCTTTCATCTTTCTTAAAAGACAATCCTTATTCTGGAACAAGGTATTAGTGTTAAAATTGCATTAAATATTCAAATATCCTAGTAAACTTCTCTCACTTATCAAAAGGTTTTTTGGCATGGCCTCTTCCTTTCAAAGTGCAACACAACTTACCATCTTATCAGCAATACCCTCAGTTTAATTTTTATTTCTTCTTAATAATATTCCTAATCTCACTACGTGGGTTTTTTTTCCTTTTCTACTTTCTTTTTCTTCTCAGTTTTCCAATTCATTTTCTTACTGTATTTAATGCTGCTTTAAATATCTCCCTGTCTTGCTGCTAGTGCTCTGCTGTGTCCTGCTGTGCAAATCAGCCCCTTAAATGAAGCACTTCGTGTAAGTGACTAACAGCCACCCCTAGTGAGTTACTTAAAGACACAATTGCACTAAACCATATTTCTTGCTTTGAAGAAAAATTAGATAGAAGGAAAAAGTCTCCAGCTAACAGATTATAATTCACATTTCATAAAAAGTACAAATCCATGTAAAGACTTCAAGACCTGTAAAACTGCAAGAGGCTTTCCACAATTAAAAAGAAAGATTAAATCTTTATTGTGGAATCTGAGTTTGGAGTCAGTGAAACCTTACGGTGCTATCAAAATTTTATGACTCCTAAGATGTCTGCCTTGTCATCCTTAAAGTTATTCTGTAATTATCCTGTTCTATCCTTTTTGAAATAGCCATTAAAGTCAATTTAATTTTGATATTTTGTTGCTTTTATCCCCCAGGATAGACAACAGAACTGTTATGTTTCAAATTCTTTCTTGTTCATGGCTTCCTAGGACCTTGTGACAAAATTGATTTTCATTGGCAAAGACCAGTTTGACAAATGCCAGACTGACGCTTTCTCAAGATTTTTAATTTCATTTCCAGAAAAAGCAGATTCGTAGGAGTGGTTTTTTTTTGGGGGGTTAAAAGGAGGAACCAACCTATATGCCAGTAAAATGGATCAGTGGCAACGTTTGTCACCTGAACATCAAATCCATAATCTGAAATCAACAATGGATTAATGGTTACTTTATGATGGCCTAGTTTTGCTCTTTTGTGTCGTTATTTTTGTTGGTGGGTTTTTGGTTTTTTTTTTTGGTCCTTTTGTTGTTGTTGTTAATAACTTTCCCTGCTAAGTCATTAGGCAATAGTCTTTGTATATAGCTCAGAAATTAGAGTACCTTGCTAGGGTAATTCCATTCACCCATTTCATACAGTCATCCTGAAAGGAAAGCGCATGTCATCTCTACCACAGAAGGACAAGTGTGAACCAGCTCCAAGGGAAGACGTTGTGCTAAAAGAAGATTCCTTTTTGTCTCTATATTATTAAATGCCCCATTCTCTACTTTCTCTCAGGACCTTAAGTATTGCAGATTTTTCAGTCTGAGATCTTTTCTTAAGTAGGTAGAGTGTAGCTATTGTTTCCTTTACTTTTTATACTTACAAAGATAGCTATTTCTTTCAAATTCAAATTTATATAGAGAGAGAAAGAGAGAGTCCCACTGCAATGTTACTGAATAGTCAAGTTCATATCCTTGAGCTAACTTTTCTAATTACTGCCATCCTGTTAGGATGAAAATTTGTTTTTCCTCCTTGGTGGTGAAGTTCTATCTTGATTTAATTCATTTTCTTTTATGCTGAAATTTTGTTTAAGAGTCATCAAACTGAAATAAAGCTGGAAGCATAGAGAAAAAAGCAATGTTGTCAATTGTTGTTAATAAATGTGTATTTACTAGATTACAAATTTGGGGAAAATTATCCAATAGCAACATTACAAATTAAGATACATTAAAATGGAGATACATTTATAATTACAAATCATCTTCTTGTATTTGACTGACATTACTGAAGATAAGATGAAATAAATTCCTAAGCAGAGAACAGAACACAATGAAGAGTGTTAAAACAATTTGTGACAGTGTCTACAACAAAGAGATAATAAAGCCACGTTGCCTGTTTCATTAACATTTTGTTGCACGTTATGTTAAAAAGATGTTATGATAAAAGATCCTGTAGGGTCCTTTTTTAAAAATTATTATTTTATTTTTATTTTTAAATCAGAGCTATTTATTTATTCAACTACTATTTTCTCTTCCAGAGAGTGCTTGCCAGTTACCACAACTGAAAACATGGGAACTGTAGTGCACTCACAAGGAGCGCCAGATGTGCCTTTTTCTCCTTGTCAGGTGGTGAGGAAGCTTCATTATTTCTTGTGTGCAGAGATTATGCATAGCCCTGAAAAAAAGAAAATAAAAACACATAGACAGACAGATGTAGACATATACATGTGTCTTTATTCATGTTTATACACATGGAAAACTATATTAGTGTATCTGAAAAATTAAACATAAAATGATTTCTTTTAACTGAATTTCTGGACACTTTTGTTCTAAAAGCCACTATAAACTGATCCTCCTTCTTAGCTATTTCATTACAAGAATACTGTACTTTTTCTAAGGACTATACAATAGATATTACTGAGGAAAAATCTCTCTTCAAATAAATATGACTTCCTTCTTCCACTTGCAAACAGAGAGGATCAAGATTTAACAGACTGACTGCACATCAGTGAACTAAAGCAGACCATGACTAACATTTTTTGTCTATAGATAATGTTGGATAATAATCATTATGAAAAGATTTTTGTGAAGTGTGCAAGTATTGGTATGAACTGAACTGCAGTTCAGAAAAAAAAAGAGAGCAATGGTTAATTAAGACATGACAGCACAACTTCTTAGCATCAGGATTAACCCTCAAGATGTCTCAGCTTTAGTTTCTGGGACAATTCAGACATCTTATTCACAGAGGAAACAGCAGATGTCAGCTAAAACACAACAGCAACAGCATGTAAACATCTTAAAAGAGGTTTAAACATGGGCCTAAACACTATAATACACACAAAGGGAGAACTAGAAATGAGATAAATGGTTGCCAATACAAGCGATTTGTGTCAGAAGTCTCTAAAGAAGCAGAAATGGCAGAAAAAGGTGATAAGCCTACTGCTCCTTCTTGGATTTCAGGTGCTGTGGCCTTTTCTTTCAAAACCTTTTATTTCCAGTTAGTGAGAAGAGGAGGTAATGATGATTGTCACTTTATGTTAAGAGGTGCCCAGTGTAAAAATGTAAAATTATATCAAAATATTCACTGGGACCAACTAAGCAACTGAAGATTCTCATTCAGCTACTTCTGGCTATTCTCACCTTGACCATTGTCTCTCTCTCTCTCTATCTTAATTGTCTATTTTAAAATACACACCAAATATTCAAAATTACCTGCTTTTCACTGCAAATTATGTATACATTTTTATCTTTTTCTTACATTAGCAGTCTAAAATTTAAGAGTTCAGGCTTCTCACAAATTTTGTCTTCTCTAGAATAGACAGAAGCCTCTGACTCTATAGAACCCTCAGCTCCTCAAGTGAGTTTTTTTTTTTAAAAAAAGGGAAGTTTTGTACTCTCTTGTACAAGTGGTTGGATTTAACCTTTTTAGTGCTTATCTTGAAGGCTTGTTTGAAGCTCTGCACTCCACATCAGTTGCAGGAATTGTACAAAAGTGATTTCAGTGATGACAATCACCTCACAATCAAAGCAGTTTTCCTTCAGTTACTTAAATGCCTACTCCAACATTAAATTTCTGTAGGAATCATAGCAAATCCTAGGTTCACAAAGTAATTCTAGGCTAGAACTCTCCATCTTGACTGTGGGTCTTTTTTCCATGGTAAGTAATAATGCTCTCTGCTTTTTACCTTTGTGCCTATACTGTTCTTACAGTCTGTTCATCAGAAGCCTTGAATTACAGATCACAAGAACAGACTTCATAAGTGCTCTTCATTATGTGAGTCTGTTCCTACACAAAGCCCATAGATAAGACATCAATAAAGGTTCCCAAACCCACTAATTCTGTAGCATGCCATATCCTTTCATAGGAGAAGGCAATACAGAATGGATTCTAGGAATAAGAAAAATGTTGTTATTCTCTTTCTAAAACTTTCTGAAATAAAAATTTCAAAAATAAGGGATTTTAAAAATATCTTGAAATAGGATCTCAAAGGAAAGATGTTACTTTTGCAATGATGAGTTATCACCATGAAATGACTCACACAGGATCTACTGTCCTGCCACAGGCTATGAATCAGATGCTTTCAGTCAAGCATATGCTGATAGAAGAAACAGCACCTGCAAAAAGACACTCATGATTACATTCTGTTAACCACAGGGGCAATACAAGTGTTGTTAAACTCTAGGTAAGTCTTTTTAACAACATAATCTGGAGCTGTATTTCTGTTCTTAACTCCTCAAAGAACAGGTGCACAAGTTTTCTTCTACTTTAGATAATTTCAAGTCTGCATTAGGAGATTCTTGTGTCCAATTAAGAAAACTAAAATAAAATTTGAAAAACATTTGAATAGCACAGTGCTTTTTTAATAATGAAATCAAGTTGCGTGAAAACCTACTCTAACTTTGTTTTGTGAACTATGAAGCAAATTACAGGAAACTGAAACAAAATTAATCTTTCCTAGGAAAAAATAAAATAAGCAAAACACAGAATCACAGTTGTTTCCAAAATGGATTTGACATTCATAACTATGAGTGTTTTGAAGGATTTGAATTAACATGTCCTGGAGAGGCTGATGTTTCTGCCTTTGATATATATCAGGTATTTCAGTTTTTCTATCGTAAACATTCACTTTTCTGCACGTATGGTTTATATAGTCACAGTTACGGCATATTTATTTCACTAGAAATGTAAATTCAAATTTCAGTTTTAGTAGAGAATCACTTAGGGTCAAAAATTCTGTTCTTGCTGTAGCTTTAATTGCTTATATTCTTCTCTATGTTGATGTATTTTACAGAATTTAGTTTTAGTGAGGCTTTATGATGCTACTTACCAAAAATTAGAGATTTTTCTCTTATTCTGGCAATAAACTTAGGTAAAAATCTGCAAACTTTAACTCATTTTACTCCTTAACCTCTGACTACTCTAAGACTCCTTTATGCCCTAAAGAAACAGGGATAAACATAAATTGTTTTCATACTTGACAAGATGCTGAAAATGAGGCATAGTTTCAATTCCATCAGTAATATATCTTTACATTTTTAAAGCTTTAAATCTTTCTACAGATTTTTGTCTTAAACTTAGAGTAGGAATACTATTGTGTGTTAGGAATTCAACACTGTTCAACATTATACTGAAATTTTTGTAAAACTGACCAGGCAACAGCACTTCATGTGACAACTGTGTGGTGTTAGCTTAGTGTTTACATAAATTTTCCATTTTTTCTCATGTTATATCTCAAATTCAGGACTTTGCTGTGAATGTCCTAGCTTTTTATTTAAAATATCATTCTAGAACAAAAATTTATTCTCTGGCTTCCACTAATTCCCTTTGAAAGAAGTTACATTTATTTAATCATAGCCCAGTAACGGGCATGCTTACTTTGCAGTTCTGAGCAGAACCTCACACCACTGATTCACACCAGGCTGAGTCCAAAACTCTACAATAGACGTGTTGTTCTCAACCCAAACAAGTAAGCAGCATTTAGCAAGCAAACATTCCATTTGTATACATTTTGTTGTCATCTATTGAATATCAAGTTAAGTAACAGAAGCTTGCTGCAGTTCCTCTGTATAGACTCCCTAAAATGTAGAGCAAGGAATTTTAGCCAGGAGCTTGTCAACCTAATAAACATAAGAGTTGCCATCAGGACCTTCTTCACAAAGTTCCTTCTGTTTTAGCATCTGTTTCAAACTTCATTCTGAAATAACCTTAATTTCCATGCTAATTGCAGCCTGCAACTCATTATTTTCTGTAGTGTTTAAAATGGGCTGCAGTTATATAAAAGGGTCATTTTGAAGAAGGAGGTATCTTCTATGCTCTTTGCCTCACTACCCCAATTATTCTGTTGTCATTCTAATCGGTTATTACTCAGAGAGAGAAATTTACTGCTCTTTCATCTTTTAGTTGATTGAGTTTATTTGATGGTTCCAGGTGCTCTAGAAGTCGTTGAAAGCATTTGGAGATCAAGGGAGACCTCTTGTTCTGTCTGCTGCTTGTACCTCTGTGAAGCACAGGCAATGACCCCCAGGTTTGGAGAGAAATCTTGCTTCTTCAGTAGCTCCCACTTCTCCACTTCGCTAAATTGACACAGGACTGGATTTTGACTCCACTCTGCCTAGATGATCATATGAGGAGAAAACTCTTTTTTCTCAGTTTGATCACCACCCAAACTCTGTGTGCAGGATTATACTCTGCCTTCCATGAGTGGCAGAATGATGAAAATAGATGAGCATTAAGTGACAGTGCAGAGAATGAGCTGACCATGGAGTAGCTCAGCAGCTCCTTTTGGAGCATTGGAGAATCAGAGTAATTGCTTTTTTCCAGGAAAGGACTACCGCCCTGAGATAAGCTCTTTTGAGGCAATCTGCTTTCCTGGGGTTTACAGGAACATTTTTCTTCTTGTTGTTGCTCTTTTCCATCTCCTGGTCTGTCCCACATTTGCTTTAACACAGCACTACAGCAACACTAAAATCCTGTATTTTCTAACTGCTTAAAACAGGACATCAAACTTCATATCTGAATTAACGGAGAAGTGATTTTGCTCATGGTTTTTTTACATCATTAAATTATGCATGGGCAGTGAGCAGTGAAACAAATTAGAAGAGAGGGGGCTGCAGGATATAGTGCCTATTGACAAGACATTACCCAACTAATTCTTGCAGCCCTCCCACTGATATAAGTGGACCTGGTTGACAGTGGCCAATAATAAATGCATCTACTAAGACAGAGTAGGAGTGGACCACCTGCATCCCTTTTGTGCTGGCACAGTGGTGACAGAAAAGTTAAGACTTCAAATATAAATTGGTAACTCTTTCTTTAAAATTAGCTTTATTATTTAGCCCTTCGTTATTAAGAAAATGAGTGTATGTCAGAAATGCTGAGGTCTTGTGGAGAAGGTAAAAGACAGCTTTTTTTTAAGGGGAAAATGCTCTGAATCACAAGTAATGGAGGCAGAGGAGTACTGTATCAGGCAAAAAATAAAATAAAATAAAATGGATAGAACTATGGTGGCTCTTGTTCTCTCAAGGAAAGGAAACGTTGCAGAAAGGAGAGAGAGAGAGAGAGAACCATCCTTTCTGAGTGAGGTAAAGATGAGCTAGGAAGAGGGTATATGACCTAGATCTTATCACTATTGGTTTTTTTGGCCCCTTTTTCAAACAAGAACAACAAATTTTGTAAAAATTGATGGTCATCTCATGTTTAACTCGAGTTTATAATGACAAGTGATGCAAAATGCAGTGGTAAATTAGACAAAATTGAACTCCTCACCCTTGCAGGTATATGTGAAACACATTCAGTTTCTGTATTTAAAGTGCCTGACAACTACCCCGTGTCACCATATGTTTTGAATAATTTTTCCAAATAAAATAGGAAGCATTACTTTCTGAGCAGCCTTAATATCTTGTTAAGAATATGCTTTCATATGTATCACAAAAATCAGACTGTTCACCTTCCTGAGGAAGAACAGCAAGAATTTAGAAAAGGTGGTATAACCATTATCACATATACTCGGAAAAAGACTACTGAGCTTTGCCTTTGGTGCATGAGATAAATCAGACTTTTCTGGAGAAAAGTACCCAAATCATTGTGCATTACAGAATTGCCAGGCTTAGTGCCATACCAAGAGTCTTTACACAGGTACTCCTGATTTTTTGTCATCATTTTCACTGACTTAATCAGTTTGGGTCAGTGTTGTCATAAAATCTGATGGATATAGGCTTGAGAAGGTCCAGTGATCTGACAGTCAGTCCTCCAAATCTTATAAAGCATTTGTAGAATTGATAAAGCTTTCAAAAGACTTAGTCAGATTATTGTAAAGAATATGACTGGGCTCATACAACAGATGTTTGTGACAAAACCAATATAAAATAAACAGTATTACAAAAATTTAGCTGGCCTCATGTTATACTGCAGCAATTCAATAAATATTTTCTTATTTCTTTGGGCCACAGGGATGGCGTGCAGACTTTCTTGGTAAAGCTATATCTGTACTCATGCCTCTAACTTCTAACAAGCTTCTAGGTAGCCAAGGGCACTATTGACATTTTTCATGTTTCTGTAAAAAAATGATTTGATTTAGATCTGGGTGCTTTCTTAGGAAAATAACAGCAATACCACAAACATACAGAATTAGCTGCTGACAAATGGATAGTGACTTTAGGCAGAGCTGTTTTTGTGACTTGATTCCTAAAACTATAGAAAAAAAAACAATCTATGTCTGCCTTTTGGATATCTTGCTGTTCCCTGTTTTGCTCCATCTGAAGAGATATGATTTCATTTCTGCCCCTTCCCAAAGCTATCTTCTATTAGTTATTCGAATTCATTTCATGGGTAAAGACCTGAATCAGGGCCTCCTATCTATTGAGCAAAAGCGCTACTCTGTGCAGCATGAGATATTTTCCTGCAAACTCATTGATACATTTCTCATTGCAGGATACTATTCCATCTGAGCAAGATTGAAATCTTGCAGTTCACATGTTTTCAGTACCTGCCGTAGGCAATGACAGGTCATAATACAAAACTGAATGACACCAAGAAAAAGGGGAACAATTATCAGAGCATTAATACATCTTGCTTTGTGCTTCTTTAGTTGGAAAACCCAACTTTAGTCAATAAGCTCTGTCAAGTCTGTCTTCTGTGAAGCTCGCTCCTTCTTTTGGTATGAATCAGTTGACACTTCCTGCTCACAAAATGCTATTTCAAAATTTCATTTTGTAAATAAGAAAATATTTTCTATTTAGACAAAAATGTGTTTGTTTCTCTGTATGTTTTGTTCCATTTCTTGGCTGCCTATTCAACCCTAACTAGTCAATGCCCCCAAATAACTTACATTTTTCCTACAGTCTTCACCATAGCTCTTTTTTAAAGTCACAGTATAGCCTTAGGACTTTACATGTCATATTCAGGCTGAAGTGCTTCAAAGTGGTGCAGCTGTGACCACAAAAGATAAAATCTAGAAAACACCAGTTTCATGCATCCAGTGTCTTCATCCCGGCTCATATCCCTTTAGCAAGAATTTCTATTGCCCCACTAAAGCTAATATAAAGTCTTTCTGCTAATGTTTCTGAGATTTGACATTAAAAGAATAACATTTTAACAATCTCTTCGAGCAGCCTGTTATACTGCAAATGAGAGGGTTTCCTCTATAAATATAAATATATAAATATGCTCATATTCTTAGAGTAAGAGTTGACCACAGCAAGGAAAGAAAGAAAAAACCAAAACATTGTTTGAGATAATCTGCAGCTGTATATTTTAAATACACCCTCAGACCTTAGTTTGTTAGAAAGTACTTAAAACTTATTGTTCAGTAATGTAGATACTATCATTCCAATAATTCTTCATTATAACACAACAGTATGCATTCACAACAGCTTAGAAACCCACCAGCATGCAATGCCTGTGCCTATGTATATTCCAGTCAGCATTAATATCAGAAATGGGAACAACCAGCAAGGAGTTCGAGCAGTGGAAAGTGTATATTCCTAGGGGAAAGCCATAGTAATGATCATAGTAGTCATGACTAACTTGAGTAGCTCTACACTTTAGTAAGGAATGTGAATTTCTCTACAAGCCCCAGAAGCTGTACTGACTGCAATAGGAAAGTAACTCAACATCTATGTAAATTCTTACATACAGACACCTTTAGAAGTTGTAGGCATGACCTGAATCCCACTTGTAGGACAGTATTCAGTTACATAAACATGGACATCTGCTGCCTTTCAGGCACATTGGTCCAGTGCAGAAGGGTGGGTGGAAATCACATGGGAGTCTTGCAACATTCTCATGAGATGCCTACATTTAAACAACCAAACACATTCCACATTGCCTGAGCTTAAAACTGAAAATTAGCTCTATCATTTGTGATGTGCTACATATTTTCTATGCGGTCAGTTTTCCTGTCCCTGGTTCCCATCAATCTCTCTCTTCCTTATCATGTATATATTTCCAATGTATATATATATATGTATATAATATGCAGATCCCATTGACAACTCTTCTAATCCCTCTACCAGTACTGGGTTCCCTGCTTCTTTACCAGTGCTTTGTGGAATGCTTTTTTTCCTCCTTAACCTGTTAAAATCTCATTTGTAAATAAAAAAATAATTCACTGTTACTTACATGAACTCACAGTTTCCTCTCAATATATAACTGTCTTTCTGCTCAAATTAAAACTGCAACGTCTCTGATATTTTCTTATCACTGTGTAGCTACGAGCTCAGATTCAACAAAATCTAGTTTCTTATCCCTAACTTTCTCCTACCTCATTTTCTTAAAAGTGTACCCGTTAGTGTTCTGACTGATTATGCTGCCTGTAATTTGGGCATCCTATTCAACTCTGAATTTAATGTTTTTAAGTGTAAACTATGCTTAGATTGTGCATATTTTCCACACACGATCTCTTAGAAACAGTATTTTTCATCTTTGCATACATCTATGCATACTGTCACATTTCATTAGGACTGCTTTCTTTAGGAAACTTAGCAGATGCAAACTTGTCCCAGACAGACCTATGCTGTAGCTATGGGCATCCTCCTCTTATACAGCTCATTCAAGCTTGTCTTTCTTTAAATAACTGCTCTACATCCCACTCACTGTTTACTTGCTGTCTCAAAGCCTCTCGAAGCCGCTCTTTGCAGCAGGCACTTTGTCTTCTGCAACAAAACAGTCCTATTTCACAATTAATAATTCTAGTAAGTGAAAGTATGTATTTTAAAGACATTCCAAAGCTTCCTCAGTCCTCATGTTAAACTGTAGCAGATTGTAATTTGTTTCTCTACTGGCAGGTAGAGGTAGCTGGGCTGGCATCCGAGCGAAACACTATTTGGAAAATTTCCGTTTCACCCAGGGTTCTAGCAATGGAATGTTATCCAGGCAATTATTTTAATTGAAGATAATGACTTGGGAAATGGATGGATGAATTAATCAATTCCAGTTAATTGAGAAAATGACATTATTTGTGCTTGTCACCTTTTTTTTTTTTTTTTTTTTTAAATCACCATGTGTAGGAAGATTTCCAATACAAGACCCAATTCTTCCATGACACAAGTATTGTTCTGAAATTAATGCCTCCTCTTTTATTTTGTTGGCCCAAAATGTCACAGGCAAATGTTGGTGATATGGCAGTAAATGTTGAACCTTCCCACCCACATTCCATTACATTTATTCACTGTGCAACATATGGCAGCAGAGGGGCAGTCTGACAAAATAACATCTTACACAGGAGTGCAGTTAAATCCGTTTTGTTACTGAGAATTTGCTCTCTGAAATACTGCAATTGTGTTCTTTGCAGCTGATCTAGTTTTCACGGAAATAAATAGGAGGCATTACTTTTGGAGCAATCTACATTCATAGTCACTGAAGCTATTTCAGTTAAAGCAGGAATGAATTTGTAAGTTTAGAATAAACTGTAAGTTTAGAATAAATTGCCTCACTTATTTCTGGAGTAACCATGTGTGCAGCTGACCTGGGAATACTACAAATTACTCTCTTTATTCCACTGTCGCTATCCTGTCATTAGTATTGTTGCAACAGGAGCTGTTCTTGGCACTTGTTCTAACAGAAATATATAACTTTTGTTTTGTTTGCATACTTATGCGGCTCATTACTATGTGAAAAACAATCTGCAGCTTAGCATTTGTTAATGGGATATGGAACAAGGAAGTAGCAGATGGAGTAATGGGATACTGAATGCATAATAAGTTTGATTGTGAAAGTCCTTGTGTGATTTTCAGCTCAAGACGGTTGTTAAAACCCACTGCAAAACTGAGCAGAAGCCATGCTTGTGTTCAGGCAGTGAAGGCGTGCTTCTCCGCATTAAACAGACTTAAGGGTTAAGCACTCTCAGCACCCAATTACATTATAAAGGGAAGCAAGAGACAACTTTTTGCTTTGTGATAAATTATTTTTGGGTTGCTTTTCATGCTTTATTCTTGTTTTTGTTCCAACTGTTCCAACAGAGAAGCTCTGAAAATAGGAAGGCTTGTTCTCTTTTAGGTGACTGAAAATAACCTTTGCTGTGATAGTCTCCTACCCATTTCCATCTTCAAACAAAAAGAATCAGAGTTCTGAACATCATCCTCTGTTCTCTTGGGCAAGAGAATTTCTGTGTGATTGGTCTGTCCATCCTTACCTGCACATTAGACTGAGGGGCTTTTCAAGTCTGAAGGCATAAATCCCAGTTCTTCCCTTTTGCAAGGATAAGGACCAGATTGTGACACTAATTGTTGAATCAGGGTACATCAAGCCGTGGATTCCTCTGTGACTGCAGCATGGAATTAGCTTCCGTGTCAGGGAAGTACAGTCAGCCAGCTCAGATCCTAAGAGCCTTTTACTGCTGCAGAATGAAACTGTCTCATCTAAAACAAGCTTGTTTGATGCAGAATAACCTTTCAAACTGATGCAAGATGGCAATGTGTAGCAAGGAGTTAACAGCATCATGGCAACCAAATCCCACGTAGCTGCAGTACAGTTTACTGCAAACACTACAAGAGATTAGAGTAAGACAAATGAGAAATCTTTATGATTTGAACAGTGAGTTAAACTATGATGCTGTACAAGAAAAAGGTTTGGAAAATGTAAAGACAGGCATCGAGTCTGTAATTTCTGCCAGACTTTTGGTTTCTTCATTGCAGAATCATCCTGAATTCAGGTGTGGTGTGCTATCTGACTACGAAAGATGAAGCATCATTTGTAAAAAGCCAGTGCTTTGGGATTTCCTTGGTTTTGCACCAGTTCTCCCGTTTCCCTTGGAGCCATTCCAGCAAAAACAGCATCTGTGACCAACAGCATGAGAGCTCTGAAGGGAGATGATGTTTTCAGCTAAATGGGACCCAACAGGCTCCTATGCATGCAGCTTCTGTTTTCTTGTCCATATTGTTCCTCTCTCCAGCAGGGCTTAGGGATGCTGTAAGAGGCCATTAGAGTCACTGCATAAATCTTTCCTCTGTGTGCTGACAAATAAGGGGGACAGGACATTACATCTGCAAACATGCTGGGCCAGCAAACACATCCATCCACACATCTACCAGAAGACTGCAGTGTGACATAGGAAGAATACAGGAGGAAGTGTATCTGCATGCAAGACTCTTGAATCTTTGTCAGTAAAATTCCTTTGCAAAATTTCCTGCTTTTTAGAAGTGAAAAATCCCCCAGACTCAAAATCAAATGTCTGTTTTAAAGTTTTAACATGTGTTGAGCAGGGTAAGTGTCCAGACACTTGAGAGTATATAATATTACTAGGAATCAATCTAAATTAAATCCTATAAATACCTGTAGTTCTGAACTTATTTAAAGTAATTAGTGATCTTTTTTATACAGAATAAGTATATCACCTCAGCCATTGCTTTACTGAATTAAACAAATCAAATTAACTCAGTTTCTCATTGTACATTTCCAAAAGCACCTTAGCACTCTGTTGGCATCTTCTCCAGTTATAGTTGGTGTTGGTGGCCAGAAAAGTTTGAACTCTTTCAAATGAAGCTCTGTCTGTATTTTCTGTAGCAGCATTAATTATTTCCTGGCTTTGTTATAAATAAATAAATAAATTTAAAAGATGTGAGGATACAGTTTTAACACTTATTTTGATAAGGTCAAGATTTCACTCCCATGTATGTAAAAAAACAAACAAACAACATTTTAAATCTCTGTGATACATAAAGCACCTCCTTGAGTTTAATACCAAAGCTTTTTATATTAGATGTACCTGGTTTAAACAAGTTTTGAAGCATGGTTTCGGTGTCAAACAGAAAACTGAGCATCTGTATCTTGAAATAAATTGCATTTACATTTGGTTTTCCTCCTCTCAGCTCATTAACTTTGATGATACAAATTTGTAAATGCTGAAAAGAAATAAAAAATCAAAACATACAAAAATTCATAATAGATTACAGGTTCCATTCTGTGACCAAGAAACTGATTCACCAGTAGAAGTGCTTATGTAAACCACTCACATTCTGATATTCCAGGAATTATCATTTTTATTCTGAATGAGTTAAAGTCAGCTCATGCTAAAGAAGGGAGTATTAATTTCATTTTAGATCTGTAAATAAATAAATCTGAAAAACAAGCCTGAACTCAAAAAATGGTACTACAGGGTTTTCATGTTTCTTCAAGCATCACCAGAACATTCTAAAATTTGTGTGAAATGTTTGTTTGTTTGTTTGTTTTCCCTTCTGTTATTGGCAGAGCTTTAAATTTTCTTTGGGAACTGAATGTTTAACTTCTAATCAAATGAGATTCCCACAGGAGGGAGATGCCTTATTGGTGCATTCCATCAGCACATGAGTACACAAGAACACGTCACCCATGGAAGGGCTGTAGGACTCATCTCAGCTGCCTGTCCTCAGCTGCTGTGCTCGGATGGGTCCTGTCTCCATGGAAACATTTCAGCAAGCGTGGTACCCCCTGGCAACAGAACTGAGACTTTCCTGTTGCTTAGCAGAAGAGATGAATTGTGAGCCACATTGAATAGAGCAACTTCCCTTGACCCTGGATCAGTAGCGACTGGAAGACCAGAGGCTTCATAACTTTCAAATAGGTCAGGAAAAAGGATTCATAGTTTTTTTTATGAAAAATACTTATATTTACAGTCAGATGTAAAATCTAAAAGTCAAATTCAAAATCACAGCTCTTCCCTTAGAGAAATAAAGTGTTTACATTACTCAGCAGCATTCACGGCAGTGTTTTAAACTGAGTTGGTGTGTTTGCTGAAATTAAGATCAGGAATGATCCATTCTGATTCAGGATATTTTATGATTCTATGATCCTAGAGTGAGAGAAAGAAACAAAGCCAATGGACATACTTTGTATGAAAGAACAGTAACCTCCAGGTCCACTTTCATTTCAGATGCTAGGAACTGAATAATTGCACAGCGACAATAGTGTTTAGTGCCTGTAAATTGTGATCAACTCCAGACATTGTAGAGCTGAATTAAAACAGTAGAAAAAAAAGCAACTTAGATCCAGAAAAATACAGGAAGAGGGCAACTAAAATATTCCTGACTTTTCTTCCAAGTTACAAAGCAAAGTAGTCAGGCTTGCTTTGTAAAGCCATACTTTACAAAGCCATACATAAAGCCATACTTACTTTAAACTTTGGGATGATTCCTTTAGGTACTTGTAATTTTGAATGACATTAAACTCATTAAAAACCAAGATTTTCAGCACATTCCTTTTGAAGTCTTTTGGTGGTCACATGAGAGAGAGCACTAATTCTCTCTTTTCCTATATTTTATAGTAAGATATGGAAAGTATATGCTATCACAGGAGGAATTTCATATATACTGGTTGGCAATACAGGGGCTAATCTCTGCTTTCTTTCCAGTTGCTGAGAACATGATGAAAGCAAAATTTCCTCATCCTCTCATCCTTCAGGAAAGTAGGATACTTATCCTGATCCTGAGAAGTACACCAGTTGTATGTTTACTATGTTACCTTTCAGTTTTCACTAATACCTTGCTAAACAGAAAGGAGAAAACATTAGTCTGATTACCACTAACAGTCTAGGACTTTTGCATTTAAAAAACATCCTGCAATTAAATTTGTCAAGCATGACAAAACTTGTGTTATTTATTTTATAAAATAGTTATCACACTGACAGTGTCAGCTTTGTTTACCCAACATTAGTATTTTAGCAATTTATAAAGATTATACTTCACTCTAACAATAATGGAGGCTTCATCTGAAGTTCTCTGCTCAAATGATTTGGGCCAAAAGCTGATGCACCTTGTGTTATGTTGTTCTCATCCACAAAGGTAAACTAGAGTGCTGATATTCTTTCTGAAAAACATGTGGCCTATTATTTTTTTCTTAGGAGACTATATCAACTTCATGATTTCCATAAACGAATAATAATAAAATAAAATAAACAAGATAATAGCAGAGACAAGTTAACAATGATATTCCAGGTTGCTTAGGCAGGTGAAGGTTTGTTCTGCACTCTGCTGAGATAGCCCAAGCTGGTTGTGCTGGTGCTCCCTCTGGGGCTGGCAAGAGTTGTACTGGTGAGGGTAGTAGAGCCTGAAGTGACAAATCCTGCTTCTTAGCACAATTCCTCTTAGCTGCAATTTAGCAGATGCCGTAACTTTGCATCAAAGCTGCCTTACATCTGGTCATTTCAAACTGCATTCATTTGTGACCACATATCTGCAGAAAATCACACAGACCAAAGCACAGCCAGCCATTTCACAGATGGAAAAGAAACCTTTGCAAGTTCACACTCAAGAATGTTTTCTTAGAATGTCTCACCTTATCTAGTGTCTCAACAAGAATTAAATTTGTCTATGTTCATAGTAAGTGAAGATTCTGGCATTTGACTTACACAGAGAATTCCTGATGATGTTTAGGTTTCTAATGTAAAAAGATGCAAACCTTTCATAAAAGGCATCCCTCTGTGTTTAGCTGTGTATCAGCAAGGAGTAATGATTTTGTTGTGCTTCCTGACTTCTGGGTGGATTTGCTGCTGCTTTCGTAATCTGAAAAAGATACTGTAATATAGACCAGGAAATACAGGAATGAGTAAGAAAACCTGCTGCTTAAAACAATCTTGCAAACAGTGACTGTGGAGAGTAATTATTTCTAAGAGTAGGATAAACATTTTCATTAATATTGCATAGATTTTACTTTTAGTGCCTACAAAACTCTTGACAATTATATGTTTCTTTGTTTTCATCCACCAAAATGGGCTTAATATTTAAAAATGAAATGTCAACAATTACCACTAGATAAATAATTTTAGATACATATATTTTATTATAATTCAGCTGGGCAAGGGGAAAAGTAATCTCCTCCTCTCTCTCACTTTTGCAATCATCAAAGTAAACTAAAAGAGCCTTTGTATTTTCAACTTTTTGAATGGGAAAATTATTTCCAAGAAACATTGTCAACAGGAAATATACTTCAAAAATATGAAACTGATGGGAAAGAAATTACCAGTAGAAATTATGCTGCTCTACCTATTCGATAGTGATATTTACATTTGCAAAATACTTGTTGCTGATATTCTACATACTTTATTGTATAGATAAGAATTTTTTTTCAAAGTCTGCATAGACTACAAATCAAGATTTTCCAATTCAATGAACAATAGTATTCTAAAACAAATTCAGATATCATTTTTTTTCTTCTCTTTTTGAAATAAGACTAAATAAGACTAAGAATAGATCTTGTTTTGGTTTATTTTATTTTATTTTATTTATTTATTTTGCTGGGGTTTTTTGTGGGTTTTTTGTGTGTGTGTGTGTGTGTGTTTTTCCAGTAGAATATAAAAACAAGTTAAAAAATGGGAGAATAGCAAAAAACTGAAGGCAAAGCTGAATTATACATCAGTGTGATATAAAACTTCATTTCAAATCCCTGTATAAGCTATAGAATATTCTGTTACAAATGAGAAAAAAAAATCAACAAAATACTTATTAATATATAGAAATCTTTTAGCATCAAAATTCTTTGACAATCCCTAATTTTTCTGGAGTTTACCACATCCTGGTACAAGGAGGAGGAAATCCATGTACAACCACTGAGCAGACTTTTTTTTTTTTTCATAAAACTTCTATTCTTCTCTGCTCAAAATACCTTTTCCCTTAAAACCAACAGTTATTTAACCACTCAACAGGAATGTCCTTTCTGCAGAGCATAGAAGGTACTCATTAGTCTTCACAGAAGGCAAAATTTGAAATAATTAATTTAGTCTAAGATGCATGCAATCTGCTTGATAGTTACATAGTCATTGGAACAGGAGAAAATATTTTGAAAGTTATTAATCTATAGAAAACAAAATAATCTATTCCAGTTAAAAATACAATTAACACTTCATAGAGAAATTCTGTAAAATAGAACTTAGTGCATGTACAAAAGGCATGTGGTGTGCTGCAGGTTAAAGAGACACAGCCTTGAATTTCCATTAGGACACAACAATTCTTTAAAGGGTCGTATTTTAACCTTCTAACTGAAAGAAGAAAAATTGTCTCCAAGTTCAGTCTGCTTCAGAAAATTGACTCATGTTCTTTTCCAAGTCTTCCCAATTCCTTACAGAGACAGAAGTCATGGAATGTGAATTTTCTAAGATTCTTTAAAGATAAACCAGAATTAAAAAAAAAAAAAAAAAAAAAAAGAGTGATGAAATCTGAATTACTCTCTGCGCTGTGGTTCATTTCTAACCTTGCTTTGCCAAAATCTAGAACTGGTATTTCTTCTCTTATGGACTGTAATTTTCAGTCCTCATCTATGTCTTCAACTCTTCACCTCACCTGTGTCATTTTCTTCTGAGTGAATACATTCAGAGCCTGCCTTGAATGTACTATAAGATTCTGAAATTTGGGATCATATTTCTAAGTTACTGAAAAAGCAATATCAAGAAAGGTCTTTTACACTCTATCATATCCATTTTTGTTTAATTTAGATAACTATTCACAACCCTGTATTTCAGTTCAAGACTGAAAAAATGTTTCAAGGTAGAACTGACAGGATATTTTCCTTAAAATGTTTTTGGATTTGATTCCGTTTCCATGGAAATGTGATTTTTTTACCCTAGATTTATTCATGGTAATGATAAAAAGAAGTGAAAAATCCTTTATATATGTAAGAAGTATGAAATATTTATTATATCCCAATAAATATATATAAACGAGAAGCATAAACATCTTATATTTATCTGAGAGGAGCAGATGTCAAGATTTGACAGACTTCAGCAGGGCAGAGGAAGCTGTCTTGTAGCCACTTGCAGTAGATGAATAGGATTTTGTTGTCCTGGAGATATGTTTAGCCACCTACCACAAATACAGCTACTATTTTTGGATTTGCCAGAACTTTTCATGATAAACAATTTTTCATATCTTTACATTCCATGGATACAATTTTAAGTATTTAACTACAGAATCATTACTGAATTAAAGAGGATTATGTCAGAACTGGATGAAATATGATTTGGAAAAGATGTACAAGGCAATCTCGGCTGACAGGAAGATAGCATATGATAACTTCAAGGACTTTCAAATAGTTAAGGTAGTGAAGTAGTTAAACAGTTAAAGCCCTTTCTAAATATGTGTAAAGTGGCAGACTATTAATTGATGCAGTTGGTTTCAAATCGATGCTGTATCTGTGTTTTGAGACAAATGCTAGTCTAGACTCATAACCTTATAGAATGCTGATCAGTTTTTGAATGCATATCTTCAGTTTCGTTTTAAATATTTATCTCTTCTACAGTGGAAAAATACCAACTTTACATTATTCATTCATTTCCACTGAACCACTAGAACAACAAGGAAAACTTCAGAGTTCCAAAGGTGTAAGCTAATAAAGATGGCAGTTTCTATCTGCTAGCAAAGCTGTTAAACTGCAATTTAAATCATCTAGAAATATTTCATTGCTTTGTTTTTTTTTTTTCTTTTTTAAATCAGCAGACCAAATATAATTTTATTCCTTGTTTTTCAAAGTTTTTGAATCTGTAGTTCTTCACTTCTAAAGTACACAGAAATTTAATTTCCACTTCCATTTTCTATTTTAGAATTTCTTTTGAAACGAAGCTTGCTACATTTTCTTTTTTCATCTACTGCATGAGCTGCAGTAATTTGAGGGAGAATTGAACACTGTTATAAAATAAACAAATGTTCTTTTTAAGGTCTTTTTGCTCCCTTGCTCTTTATTTCACTGAACCTGAAAACAGTTGTGTAAAAGAAATTACAGCCTAATGAGTCTGTACTTTTCAGAACTGAAAAGAAAGAAAAAATACTATTTAAGACAGCCTTTAGTTCAGAATTGAGACTGTTATGCCATTTTTGTAGAATTGCTGCTCTCTCAACTATTTTCAAGCATACCTACTTTACCTCCTAGAAATATTTTACAGAAATTCCTTCATCACATTATTAATTCCTATTCTTTATTTTCCTCCAAATCATGCTAAGAATTTGCAATTGAATTTATCTTGGATTGTCTAATTTAACCTTTATCAAATGGAGCCACCTTCAGGAAGGTCTATGGATCTGTGAATACTTGTCACTCCCATGTTCAGAGAAGCCCTGTAGCAACCATCTTCAGCTGGTAGAAAAATTCAGGGAATGAAGAGAGTTGCTAATGCATAACCATATTTGAGCATTTCATTTATCTTAATTCTCTGTTTATATGTATTGCAGGACTTTTAAATTAAAATTCCACAGGCTTTGTTTTTTCTTACTATCCAGTCTTTGCTTGTACAAGCATGAATATAAATTGCTGAAGGGGATGAGGTATAATACTAGACTTGCAAAAAATGTGGATTAATAACTATAAATTTTTAAGTGACATGTCAGGATTTGTTTTTGCAGCACAGGCTTTTATGTTTTTACTGGCAGAAATAATGAAATGGCATCTCCACCTCTGCATAAATAACAAATAGAAAATATTATGTTAATGGAGACACATGCAATAATTATTTAATAGATTAATATCTTCATACAATCCAGCTGCTCCTGCATTTCATAGAATAAACTCAATATTTAGATAGACATTCTCTAAAAGACTGATTATCATTACTACTTTAATCGTTAGCTGTGAATGGCTCATTGTGCCACTAAAGGCTATTTAACTTGTAGAATTATTCCGTGATCACAGTTGATTTCTTTGGAACAAGTGGCTCCTTCATGAAAACATTTCACATTTGTCTTTTCAAGTAAACATAATTAAAACCAGTAAAAAGATTGTCCTCAAAGAAGCAGCTTAGAGTTACTGATGGGTAATGCCCTTCCTTAGCTACATGAATTTAATTTAATTCCTGTAGTTTAAATTAAAAAATATATATATATTATATGACCTGGGCACACATTCTCTGCAACTCTGTACTGTACCAAAGCTGGCATCTGGACCTTTAGCAGAAAGAAAAATAATGTCCAGCCCAGTCTTCAGCAACATCTCTCACTTCCATATTAATTAAAAGCAATTAAAAAAGGGGAGAAGAATTTATCTAAACTTTTTTTTTAATTCATCAAAGAGCAATAGACAGGTCTAAAAGCAGCAATTCCTTGTAGGGGAAAGAGGTCAAGATGACATTAAATAAAATTGAACAGGTGATAACAACAGTACTACCAATACTGAGAGAGGAACATTCAAAAACATATCAATCAGATTTTGCTATTAGTTCTAAAATGTTTATATAGTGCCAGTCCAAAAGCAAAATATCCTATTTTTGACAGCTACGAATATAGATGCAGGTTTCATACCCAAGTGCTTCAGAAAGGTATAATTTATCTGTACAAAATTTGATCAGAGATTTGATGTCATCTCTCTGTTGCGCAGCATTAAAAATATTCCAAGAGATAATGGGATAAGGATCAAAAAAACCTCATTGGTGTTTAAAAATGCTACTATTCTTACACTTCCACATCAGATATTTCTATTTCGTTACCACTGTGGGCTTCATACAGACTAATATCTTGAAATGTTTATTAGATTTATTACAGGTTTTAATTTCCATACCTGTTTCTGACAAATGAAGTAATGGCAATTCTTGCACAACAGTTCCATCAAACACTGCAAACATTTCAGCAGAAGTCATGATGATAAAGTGAGACTGGATTTAATTCAGTACAGAAAGTAAGAAAAATAAAGTCATGACAATTAGTGTCCTAAATATCATTCTGAAATGGACAGTGAATTAGTCTGTCTTGTAACTTCTGTTCCTTGTTAAGTATTTAATTTTGTATTATGTTACTTTTTAGCTTTCTTCCAGAGGTACGCTATCAAAATATTTTATTCTGCTTACAGAATGTTGTGCTATCCTGACATTTCATAAAATTGCAGATTCACAGAATCATAGGGATTGGAATGGACCTCCTGATAAAGATTTCATTTGTTCTCTATCCAGAGGGGAAAAAAAAGAAAATTTTAAGTTTAAAAATTGACATTCTGATTAATGCTAACAAAAGGAGAAATACTAAACATTAGATATTTTTAGTTTAAACTCTTACATGCTTTTTGTTTTTTACTTCTTTCAATGCAATACTGAAGGATAATTTGATATCTTATGACACAATTAACCAGTAGTACTCTCATACATTGTATTATTTCACAGCACATGTTCAGCTATATATAGCTATGCTGATGGTTCTCTTTGAGCAAGTTTCTTGTCCATGCATAATGAAATGCATAGTGAAATGAAAGTACAACCAGAAGAAAACAAAACAGTGTCTAAGATAAGAATAAACAATGAATTAAATGGAATTCATCCAAAAAAAACTTCATGAATAGCAATGTCATTACTTACATCTCAGGTTACATGCCAAGATAATACAAATTATTGGAATCTGAATTTTTATATAAAAACAATACATTCCCATAAATTGTTTTTCTCAAATGGAAAGCATGGTTGCACATGCAACATGCTGCCTATAGATTTAAGACTACTTCATTCGAGGCCAGACTGTTTTCAGCAGTGTGTGGAGACAGGACAAGGGGAAATGGCCAGAAGCTGGAGCATAGGAAGTTCCGCACCAATGTGCGCAAGAACTTCTTTACGGTGAGGGTGACGGAGCACTGGAACAGGCTGCCCAGGGAGGTTGTGGAGTCTCCTTCTCTGGAGATATTCAAGACCCGCCTGGACGCCTACCTGTGCGACCTGGTGTAGGGATCCTGCTTTGGCAGGGGGGTTGGACTCGATGATCTCTGGAGGTCCCTTCCAACCCCTACGATTCTGTGATTCTGTGATTCTGTGATTCATTAGCAGAATTCTGATCCCAACCCACCAGAGGTTGATGGACTAAGGTCTTTTTGTGCAGTATGTTCTCTAGAATTCTTTTCCCTGAGATCACAATGCTCAATCCATTCATTACAGATAAAGAAGTAAAAGGCCTCTGAAATTTCAAAAGTCCTTTAAAACACTACATTTCTTCAGCATCTCCCCCAAGAGCAAATAACTTTGGTAGAGGTCTAAGTTCAAAACAGTCGTAAGCAAGAGCAAACTGACTCACTTAGTACATCTTGTACTGCACCCTAGGGAAAGGAAATATATTTGCCAAAGCGTCTGCCGTCATGACTTGTGGAAGTATTCTATGTAAAGGCATTTTGTAACTCTCCAAGTTTATCATTTTGCAGATGAAATAAAGTAAGGGAACAGATCTGGTGAATTCCTTCTTTCTCACCACGTTCCTTCTCTGATCTCCAAAGCATTACCATTCCAAAGCAAGTGAATCTCGGTTGGCTTAAGGTAATTACATTAGATCTGAGTCACAAAACCTGTGCACAGGCTGGAAAATCCCACGGCCTCCTGACTTTGGCTTAGATATCCAGTTTCTGGCCAAGATACCTTTCAGCACCAAATGTTTTTGTGCATCTGGCCTGTGTGTGTTTTTGTAAGAGCTGTCAGTGCTTCAGTTGCAAAGTGGAATTTTGAGATGAATGATGAGGTGATAAAATTAATTTTGCAGTTTAGCAATTCAGAAATTCAGCAATTTTCTGCAATAACAAAACAATTTAGTTTTCTATGCATCACCTGCATTTTAAACGAAAATGTAGGAGTTTAATTAGCCATCTGAAAACCATATAAACAGCACTAATTGATGGATTCATATTATTAGACCTGCTGTTTTCAATACAAAGGTAATTTCTTACTTTTACTTAGTAACTGGTAACTAATAAAGAGCTAGTGAGATTGAGAGGTGAAGTAGAGTAGGTACAAAACAACAAGTAAAATAGCATCCTCCTCTATGCCTTTCTACCTTTGTTATTGCTGAGGCAATCAAGAAAGCAAAGGGATATGAAACAGTGATTTATCTGATCCCTAATTTAAGCAACTGGATTTATTCCTTGGTCATCACTTTAAAATTGAAGAAAAACCTGAAGGTTAATTAAATAACAAGACTAAATAACTGATTTGTTCTTTAGTTAGATTCCCCGGGGAGATCTGAAGATTTTATCTTTTAATTACAAAACCTTAGGAAAAAAATCAGGCATAATGTTCTCATGGAATCATTTTTTCAAATGAGGTTTCTGTCTTATTTTTTTCCAGACATTGGTCATACTCCTTGAGGTACTTGTAAAATGTGAGGTTCTTTCCTGCCCTACTAAATGTGGAGCTCCTCAGCTATAAGATGTCTTATAAATATCCCTGGTCATTAGGGCCAGCTGTCCTAGCTATGTCCCCTCTCATTTCACTGTGCACCCCCAGCCTCATAGCTGGCAGGACAGCATGAGAAGCTGAATAGTCTTTGATTTGTAGTCACTGCTCTGCAACAACTAAAACATCAGTGTGTTATCAGCTCTGATTAGGTCACAGAAACAAAATATAGCACAATATAGGCTGCTATGTAGAAAATTAGCTCCATCACAGTCAGTAGCAGTACAACAGAATGACAG
This sequence comes from Phasianus colchicus, assembly GCF_987193195.1. NCBI lineage: Eukaryota > Metazoa > Chordata > Aves > Galliformes > Phasianidae > Phasianus > Phasianus colchicus. Next base: position 99,582,072 of record NC_143437.1, on the reverse strand, counting down.
GATCATAGAATATCCCAGGTTGGAAGGGACCCATAAGGATCATCAAGTCCAACTTTATTAGAAGTAAATTATAATTTGATTATAATAATTAAACAAAGCCTGAAAAATGCCATTAAAAAAAAAATCATTTGTAATGGTTATCATGTAAATTTTGTAACAGGTAAACAAAGTCATTAGCATGTTAAAATATTTTCTATTTCCTTTGTAAACAAATTGAATTGAAGTTGAACAGGAAAAAATCACATTCAGCAGAAATAAAAATGATTGAAACAATCTCAAAAGATCAGTTTTTTATTTCTCCAGATGCTGTAGATTATGACAAGTTCTATTTCAGTATCAAAAATGATATTCCTAACATTTATCATCCATGACCCTGGGTACAACAACACTGCTTAATTAAGCCTTATACATTTTGGGTGATGGGTGCTTTCATGATGATTCTGAGTCAGACATTACACTGTTGTGGTTTAACATGGCAAAAAGATTAGCACAACAGAGCTGTTCATTCAATCCCCACTGCCAGTGGTTTGGCAGGGAATCAGAAAAAAAGGTAAAATCCATGGGTTGAAACAGTTGGACTGGTTGATCTTGTAGGTCTTATCCAACCTTGGTTATTCTATGATTCTATGACTCTATGAAAGGCAGTCTAATGGGACAGAAAATAATAAAAATGATAAAAGAATATTCAAAGAAAGTGATGCACAATGCAATTGCTCACAACCCAGTGACCGATGTCCTGCCTTGTTCCCCCACAACAGTCTTCCAGTTCTATTGTTCTGCATGATATCAGTTGTATTGGGGCATGCCCTTGGGCAGTTTGGGTCAGCTGTTTTGATTTAGATCCCTTGCATCTCTTTGTGCACCCCCAGCTCCTCACTAGCAGGGCTGTGTGAGAAGCTGGAAAGTCCTAGGCTTAGTGCAAGCAACACTGCAACAACTAAAAAAACTATTGGTGTGTTAACAATGTAATTCTCATCCTAAATCCAAAACATGGCATCATAGCAGCTCCTAGGATGGAGTGTATATCTATAGGCTTGCCATTACTGACTCTTCAAAATGGAATGAGTTTTTCATTGGATTCGCTTTATTTCTCTTGCTGCTTCATTTTGAGTTATTTTAGATAAGAAAGAGTTGATGAAAGGAAGATATATAAACTTGCAAATTAAAGTTTGACAATATCCTATGTCTATAGATTGGAGGGAAAATATCACCAATTCAAATAAGTAACTAAAAAGAAATGTTGTTAATGATTAATATATTTAGAAAAAAAAAATTCTGAAAAATAAGTACCACATAAACCTTCAGTTTAGCTAGTGAGGTAAGTGCAGACACATTCAACATCTGACAAATGACTAGCTCTGTTCTCATAAGTGTCTATGTTAAACTATAATAATTCTCTGTCTCTTATATTCTATACACTACAAATATACACTTTCTCTTAGAAAATGGGTCAAAGTTTATATTTCAATGAATGGTATTCACCCATTCTACGAAACGTTTCTCTAAGTAATTATGAAAAATTGGTAAAAGATACAAGGAAACATAATGTCAGACATACTAAAATAAATATCTTAATATAATTACTGGAAATAAAATCAATCACAGTGATGGAATGGGTAAGTTGCATACTTCAGAAACAATGCACTGAAGTTATCTGGTCAGAACACAGATGGAATTCATCAAAAGTAGGAGACTGCATTTATATCTGCTCCTTTTCCTTTCTCTAGAAAAGGATCAGAGGCCCAGTAAAATTGCTTCCTACCTACCGAGGACCATTGTCCCGTTCTTCGCAAAAAACAATCAGAAACAATACTAGCATATTTTGCTCCCATTGTCATTAGTGGCTAATTTTGTCCACATACACTAAAAATTTTGCAAGTTGGTGAAAGGTTCTTTTTTCATTAGATGAGCAAAACAAATTTCTAATCTATCCATGTGATTAACTAGGGAAACATTTTTTCTATCTATTTCGTGTGAAAGCAGATCAAACCATAAACAACCAGTTAGAACTGTACAACATCAGGTAAAAGAGTCCAGGCGACTATTCAGGTGATACAAAAGGAAGGATGGGACAAAATCAGAGGGGTGATTTGCAGACATTTGTCCAGGCTCATATTATCAGAGCGTATCGCCCAGGCAACAAATCCTCAGACAGAAGTGACAAGTGCAAGATGCTGCTACTGTGTATAGCACGTAATTAATACTCCATTTATTCATTTGTTTGTCTAAAATATGTATTCCTTGTGGAAATACCAACATGATTTGTAATTGCTCAGTATTCAATTATCTGGATAATAGAATGCAAATAGACTTCAACCAGCTGTATACAATTTACATTTCTGTATTATAATTCCATTAGAAATCTAATATCCAGTGCAGAATGTAAATGGAATAAAACCATAATGCTTATTTACAAATGGAATCATGAATATGTACCTATGCATACATACATGTCTATATGCATAATATATATGAGATGTTTTATATTTATTAATGCTCATTTATGCTAACTATATGTGTATGCACACACACATGCACGGTGTGTGCACTATGCTGATATAGCTGTAGTTACATGTGTATGGCCTGATGTATCTTCTTCTGGACAGAAAAAAAAAAAAAAAGGAAGAAATCTTACGTGGAATAGTTTGTGGTGTTTTTGTCTTCTCAAGGTGTGGATTATTTGGTACGTGCTTATTCTTTTCAAAGGGGTAGTTCTTATCATATGTACATACGCCTTGGTTTTAATTCACCAGATATTTACTCATTGAGAATAAGAAGTTTAATACCCACTTTAACATTCAATTTTAATAAAATATGTTTAAATTCCTTTGGGTAATGGAACTCTAAAGGGAATAGTAAGCAACCATCAAATTTTCAACCTCACTGGAACTTGGAACTCATCCCAGAATTATGGTGATTAATACTCTGAATCTTGAAGTGCCTAGGTTTTGCTTTAAATGAATTTAAGGATTCAGATTCTCACTGTCACTTAGGTGCTTACATATCATTTAAATTAAATTTAAAAGGAAGTTGACTTGTGAATCTGTATGTAGGTTCCCAAAATAGAGACTCAGAAGGTGAAATCCCTTCCTACCTGTCTAACTGTCGTAGTGCCAATGGTACTGTAATTACACCAGAACGATCAGGAGCCTGAGCTTACTGCATACAATGTATTCTGAGAAATGACAGCATCTCATTTTATTCAAGATTAAAAAGAACTGAGTGTCTTTTTATAACTTACCATCAGTCTGGTGAGTGAACATGAATCAGTGATTGGAAGACCTAAATTTTAGACTTTTGGCAGCAGGAATGAGCTTTGAACAGTGATCTTCTGCTATCTCTTAAGTTATTGTAGAGCGAAGTTAATAAGAAAAAGGAAAAAAAAAAAAAAGAAAAAAAAAAAACAGAAAAAGAAAGCCTGATTCAAAGATGGTGATGAAAGCTGGTTGTTTCACTGTATAGTTTTTTTCAGATTGTTTCATGACTTGGACTAATGAAAAAGCCTTCCCTTCCCTTCCCTTCCCTTCCCTTCCCTTCCCTTCCCTTCCCTTCCCTTCCCTTCCCTTCCCTTCCCTTCCCTTCCCTTCCCTTCCCTTCCCTTCCCTTCCCTTCCCTTCCCTTCCCTTCCCTTCCCTTCCCTTCCCTTCCCTTCCCTTCCCTTCCCTTCCCTTCCCTTCCCTTCCCTTCCCTTCCCTTCCCTTCCCTTCCCTCTTTCAGGTTTTAACAAATGAAGGTCTGGCATCTACTCTTCTTGCCAAATGAAGCCTATGGGGTAGAACTATGTAAATTAATAACTTTCAGTGGTTCAAAGTCATGTGAGTGTTAACATATGATTTCCTTCTTCTTTGCTGTCCTACAAATTATTTGCAAAGCGATTAGCCCTGTCTCTTGCCAGCCCCTTCTTTCAAGTGGCTTTACAGATCTTGCCCCAAGCAGTGCATGTTGTCAAGCAAGGACAGTAAGGGAAGAGACATCACCAGGGCAAATGAACCTAATCTTCCAGAGGTATATTCCATATCATATGGTGTCACACTCCACAATAAAAGACTGGGAAGGGAAAGCAGAAAGGGAGAGGCTCTTGTTTATAAAACATCTGTTTTATAAACATCTGTTCTTCTGAACAACTGCTATGTGTACAGTGGCCTTCCAATCCTAGATATGGCCAAGCAACTCTTGCTAATTTAAAGTAAGAATAATTGTTTTCTCTCTCTCTCTTTGCTTCTCTATGGCCTTTGCTTGTTTGTTACTTTAGGCATTTTTTTTTTTTTTTTTTAAATGTGTGTGGGTTTTTTCTCTTTCTTTTCTCCTTAATTAAATTGGCTTTAACTCATGAGTTTTGGGTTTCTTTTTCATCACATTTTCTTACCCACTCTTCCTTTGAGGAAGGGGAGTAAGAGAATGGCGTGGTAGACTATAGCTGTCCATTACAGTTAAAACACCAAGACTGGGTAATCAGACAAAAAATGTCAGTATGAAATCCCATTAGGTTGCACACTGCACATTACAACACAAAACTGTGGAGGATAAATGAATTCGAGCATCACAGACTGTTGCTCATACTTGGCCAAAAGCCCTGTATTCCCCAGTGACTTCATGTATAATATGCATTTGACAAGAGAAACAGCAGATCATATCCCTGGCTATCATCCTTATTATTTGCCTGCAGTTAGGGGCAGGGGAAAAGTGCCTTGAATAATTTTGTCTTTTCAAGAGACAAAGACAGAGTAGGGGAATGCATCAAAATCTCGGTGGACTATCCTAGCCTTGTCTGGAACTTTTGAATAAGTATCTGAGCATAAATTTTCTTGCAGATAGAAGCATGAAGTAAATTCAGGGGCCTCAAAAACAGGGTTTGTTTTTTTTTGCTTGTGTTTTTTTTCTTTTCTTTTCTTTAATTTTGTTATTAATTAAGATGTAGGCATTTCAATTTCTGAAATACCTTTAGCAAGCCACAGAAGTAAATCTACTCACATAGTTGATTGTGTGGCTGCAATACCCAGAGCAGCAACACTGAAATGACAGCAAACTGCCAGAGAGGAATGCAGAGCAGCTGTTCCCAGGGCTTATGCTAGTAATGGCATCCTGGCAAGCAGTGTTGCTGGTAATATAAAAGGACAGTATAGGCCTGTGGCTTCATATGAACTTTGAGCAGTCCATGAACAGAATTCAGTTTTTATCTCTTTCCTGTAACTGTGTGAAGTCATGGCCCTTCCTCTAGCTTTGCCCCTTCCCCTCCATGCAAACAGCCTAATCCTGTCTAGACTCTTGCTTTTGATCCCTGGAAAGCAAAATTCAGATTATTCTGCAGTGGGAGGCTTAAAGTGCTGGTATGCACTTTTTTTTTTTTTTTTTTTTTTTTCATCACTGAGACTAGTAGTTCTTTTATTCACTACACATGGTTGGTACATTTTTAGGTCATAAACTTTGACAACTACATAATCCTTCTAAGTATTTAAAAATGCTCACTATGAATTTCCTTTGGGAATTGCCAAGGTTTATTCTTACTACTCCCTTTCTTCTTTTAAACATTCAGGTATCTTATGACAAATCTGCAAGCTAATGGATAAAAAAATTCTCTGCAGATCTCTGCAGCTTTCTCCAGTTCATCTAAACACTAATACAGCTTTTCTACAACTATGATGTACCTTTGAGACAGGAGAAGGTGATTTTTTGTTGTTCATTAGGTAACCAGAAAAAAAGTACTGTGCTATGTCAATCTGTAAGCGCTGTTGACTTTGTTCAGAGGAATGGTAAGATGTTTTGACACTGAGTGATGAACATGTCTTAGTACAGCATATATCAAGGATTTGTGTTGATACCAATCATGTTGAATTATGTCACTGCAACCTGAAGTGGCTTTGATAAATTATTTGCAAATATTTGTGACCCTCATGATATTGTAAATATAGAAGTGAAGAAAATGAAAGGCAATTGAAGTTTAAGCACATAAAAAGGTAGAGGCATTGCAGTGTATCCGTGCAAAACATACACTATTTATTGGAGGAAATATCAGAAATATTTTTCTGACAAATAGTTCTTTTATTTTTTAGCAGATGCTTTTGGCTGAACTGACATATAATGCCTATTAGTCATTTTATCTTACCATTTAAAAGAAGTTTTGAGAGTAACCAGAAAACAAACATCCAGTAAGTCTTTGCATTTAGGAGTATTTCCTAAGTAATGCAAATAATTATCTTTGTCACCTAATTCAGGGAAATTATCATACCAACTTGGATGAATGAATGCTTTTGATAGCGATCAAAGAGAAATGGGACTCCTGAAGCTTAGTAAACTTCGAAAAAGTTTTTACTGCATGATGCTGTTTCAGTTCATAGAGGTTAGTTATCAATATTCTGTTAATGGCTTTTACTTGATTGGAACTCCCAGTTCCTTATCAAAACATTTCTAAAAGGAATGAACAGGAAACGGCTTAATTAAAGCCCTTAACAGTTCACAGATATTCAGATAAACAGCAAAGTGGTTTACATGTGAAAATAACTCCGATGCTAGCAAAAATTTTAATGGTAATGAGCAGACTGTTGATTCATTCTAATTCAGATACCATGCAACACCTATCTGTGTGTCTTGACAATCAGCAAACTTTACAGAACTACTTTTTTTTTCAGAAACAGGTTGAAGTACAATCAATTACTTCTTCCATAGTGGCACTTAATAAAACACAAGTTTATTTCAAGCTCCATTTTCTGCAGTACAGCTTGTCAGTCATGTTATAGTATGAAAATGTCATACAGAAATTTGAATATGCCTGAAACATGTCACATGCTAAAAGAATTTCACCATGAGTTTATCATAATAGCTGTGGTTTCTTTCTTACTTTCTTACTTCAAGACTTAAAAATGCCCTTCTTCATTTTGAAATTATAGACATTCAGCTGCATCATAGTTCTACAGCTCTTCCTCCCTTCTGAGGATAAAACTGACCATATTGAATAAGTAATTATCTATTTCTGTGATGCTTGTGGAGTACAAGCATAGTTTTTGTCAGTTCAAATTATCTCACATTCTTTTACTTGTTATAATCCGATGCTATATCCACCATCTGCAAAGCAATTGCAATTATTTAATATGCTGCTTACTCTTCTCCTTCATCTAGGCAATACATTTCTTCTGTTGTCAGTACATCTTGACAGTTACACAAATTAGTCTGATGACATTGGCAAACTTTCTGTTCCACCACTTTTTTATTGCAGAATCTTTGAAAGCTCTTGGGTATCCAGTCTTGTGGAGCCAAACTTCTTGGCTTGACTTACAGGAGGAGGCTGTTGTTATCCCAGACTCCTGGAATTTCCATACTCTCACAGGCTCAAGACTAAACTGCAGGTGCATAATTCCCTTTTATTGGAGCCAAGAAGGCTTAAACCAGCTCTCAAAACATCTGGCAAAATATTCTGAGCAACACGCATCTCATGATAGTGTTTCTACTTCCAGGAACTGTGTCACTAGGACTAGAAGATGCTTCTCCAGGATCACCAGTGGCCTCTCTGTGCCCACTCGTTCATATCTGAACGAATGAATTTCCACATTACAAATTAAAATGCTTATTGGTCATACTCTTAACTGGAAATACATGATGGTTCCTGAGGGTTTCAGTGCAACTTCTAAATGGGTATGCTATCATCTAATACTTTTGGAGCTCTTGCTTGCATGAACTTTTTTTCCTTTGAATCATAGAATCATAGAATTGTTCAGGTTGCAAAAGACCTTAAAGATCATTGAGTCCAACCACGACCTAACCATACTACCCTAACTCTAACAACCCTCTGCTAAGTCATGTCCCTGAGTATCACATCCAAGCGGTTTTTAAACACATCCAGTGTTTTAAACACATTCAGGGTTCTTGTTGCTTTCCAGTAGCTGATAAGTCTACAGTAAGTCTATAAGGATGAAGTGTTGAACTGTCAATGTGATAAGAAGGTATTACTGCTATCAGTAGTTTGATACACCTGCATTTTAAAGAAAAATCCCTTAAACTCTTCATCAGAACAGAGGCTAATTTCATCAGAAATGAAATAAATAAATAAGTGCATTATACACCTTATTATATTATTAATATTAATTAATTAATATTACTTATTATTGTTTCAAATAACAATAATAGTACTTGTTTCTCAAAAATAACTAATAAATATATATTTTTAAAAATTGGGGGGGGGGAGGAACAAAGAAATTCTTGGTGGTGTGGAAGGAGTGTAGTATGAGAGAAAATTATTTGGTAAACAATTTGGGTTTGAAACAATTACTTCATTTTCACAAAATTGCCTGAGCTGAGTATGCATACAAATAAAAGCATTTTTTTATATTTATTTACTTTCTGTTTGGTGGAAACAAAAAAAATCAAAATAGTCTTAACAGCCAGCATTTTTTAAGTCTTTAACTTCTCTACCAGAATTATCAGCTTAATTAAGCTGATAGATCAAAAATACTAAACAGCATTTTAAAAAGCTTGGTTTTAATGGTTTCCTTTCCCAAATAATAATTGCGCCTTTTACAGTGAGGATGGTGAGGCACTGGAACAGGTAGCCCCATCCTTAGAGACTTCCAAGGTGCAGCTGGATCAGGCTCTGGGCAACCTGATCTACCTGTGATATCCGTGTTCATTGCAAGGGAGTTGGACTATATGGCCTTTAAAGGTCCCTTCCAACTCTAAGGATTCTATGATTCTATGATTCTTAATGCTTCCTCGTGTTTAATATAACATCAGACCATGAACATTCATTCTTCCCTCTGCACCATTTAAGATTGTAAAGCCTGCCAGACTCAGGGAAAAACTGTATTTCAGAAGCATGCAAATGGATTTCATCCTCTCCTGTGTTCAGCTTTGCTACCCCAACCTAAATGAGGCATATCTGAGATCAAGAGATGTCTTCTTGCTCCTGAGTTTGAATTCTCTGGACTATAGAGGATTCTGCAAAGCAGTATAGATAACCACAGCTGGGGTAAGCACCTCAGCTTCTTATCGTACAGCAAATAAAGAGTTTGCAAGTGTAATTTTTCATAAATTGTAACTACGTCCCATCCTAAATTAGGTTTATAAGACAAGTGAAATGACATCTTCAACATTTGCCTGTGCTGACTACAGAAAGTGTCTGGATGACTAAAAGCAGAGTCTTATTTTTAGAACTTAAGTTGGGTGCAGCAGATCCAAACCTTGCAGTTTTACCTTTATCTTGTCTTTACTAAAGACACAAGATATCCAACTCATAACATGAATTCCAGTATTATCTGCAAACAAGGTAGAGCTTTTGATTAGTCTTTTGATTTTTGGTTTTTAATCTTTTTGTTTCGTTTTTTAAATGCCTTAGAATACTCAGGTGAAAGATTCTGTAGAAGTGCAGAATTATCATTGTCCCTATCTACACATCTTCAGTTTCTTATATTTTGCTAAGATACTATTCCTAATGTCAGTGCTCTTTTAGTCTCAAATGACATCTTTGATGTTAAAGTGATTTGCTTTGTAATGCTCTTTTACTTTGTTTCTGTTCTACCTCTTAAAAACAAATGATTTATTTCATGGTGCTTTTTGATCAGTGTTCTTTTGGCAACAGTTAAACTTTTAGTTTTCTTGAACAGATTACTTTTACTATGTTTTTCTGAATTCCTTTTGCATGCTTGTCTGTGTTGACCTATTAAGACATTCTATATTACCATCAAAGTACATTCTGAAAAGTCTGCTGTGACTTCAGGCTAGATAGGGACAGAAATTGCAGTGATCAGGAACACTCTTTCACTACATTTTCAACTAGAAATTTCAACTTGCTTTGGAACTGAATTTATGCCAGATAAGAAAAAGGTCTGAACTTCTTGAAATGCTTTCAGTGCACAGAAAAATGCTCTGTGAGGACAGAATACTTCGGTTCAGTATTTTGTTCCAGTTTTCATTTGTTACTTTTTATGTAACTCTTTAAATATTCTTGCAGTAGCTATATTTGAAAACTAAAGAATGACAGTTTTATCTATCAATAATTTTCAGTATTTTTAATGTAATTTTTAAGTTATTGCTTAACCCCAAGGATTCGCCATTGAATAAATTGTTTAGCAGAGGTTTCTGAAATATGGTTGAATATAAAATCTTTATCTTCAGAATAATCTTTTCTTTATGATGCATTCCAAATTGAAGGAAGTGTTAAAATTCAATGAAGTGGAAAAAAAAAAAAAAAAAAGACAGAGAGAGAAAAAAAAAGAAAAAGAAAAGGAAAAAGGAGGAAAAAAAAGAGAAAAGGAAAAGAAATTGGAAAATGAGAAAATTAAATGAATTCCAGTTATGAAAATATCAGTGATTTTTTTAACTTAAATTTGTATGCCAACTCCCCAGCCATCAGATACCTGAAGAGTCATGCAGCCTAGAGAAGTAAATGTGTGAGATGTCAGAACTATCATTAATGAATTTTCTTGAGGACTGCTTAATTCCCAGAGTTGAAAAGCTGATCAGTGGGGTAGGTTGCTGTGTGACGATGTTGTGATGGCCAAGGAAATCCAGCAGAAGGCCAACCAAACATCTACCTTGCTTTCAATCAAAACATTTAGAAATAGTTGCACATCCTCCTAGGATTGTTTTATTTCATTACACTATTATTATACCACAGTGGAAAATATTCAGTGATTATTGGGTTTTGGTTTTTGAAAGCTGAAGACCTTTATAATTTCTGAAGAGGGACAGGTACTGTCCTTTTCCCACCAGAAAAATTGTTTTTTACCAGACATGGAGGCATACGAATACTTTATATTCACATAGCACTGTCTAATCCTTAAGTCCACATTCCAAAATCTGTCATTCCCAAGGTATGTACCTTTAAGATACTTACACACATTTTATATCTGGTACCAGACCAGCAAAGGAATCTTCCAATGCATCTGTAGCAGCATTTATATGCCTTTCAGAGGGAATATTTACAAAAATATCATGAGTGAACAAATGGATAGATGTTGAAATCTCTTAGCTATATTTGAGCATATTTTGAGGTACGTTGCCTAAAAAAACGATCTCAAAACTTACCTGATGCAAAAGGAATACCTCCAGGAAAAAGCAGCAACAACAAAGCAAAATGAAATTGCAATGTCCTAAATTAATGTAATATGCAGTGTTTTCCCTTCAGTAAAGCAAGCTGGGAGCTGGGTAAGTCAGTGAGAAATCTTTCATTCAAGCTAGCTTTTATTCTCCATGTTATCGATAATGTCAAGCATTCTCCCTTGTCAAAATTTTCAAGAACAGCACTGGGTATACTGCTGTGGGGTGGACATATTCATTCACAGGTTTTTAATGTGGAAAGAGGTACACACAGCCCTGTTTATGAAATGTTATACCAGTATTTAAAGACAGTGGGATCTGCAGTCACAGTAGGGAGTGACAAAGAAGAAATATGGCTTCAGGCTATTCGTAGAACAGTATGACAGTCTCTTCAGATTGTTAATACACACACACACACACACACAAAAGTACAGTTTGGAAATTGTGTAGTACAGAAGCCAGTGGTTTAGGTTCACTCTTAAACTCATTGGAAACATTTCCATTGCTTCTGGATATTATTAGCCTGCTTCTCTGCAGCAAGAGCAGAGAAGTCATAGAAATCACAGGATCACAGGATCACAGAATCATAGGGATTGGAAGGAAACTCCAGAGATCATCGAGTCCAACCCCCCTGCAAAAGCAGGTTCTGTACACCAGGTCGCACAAGTAGGTGTCCATTGCTTCTGGATAGTACTAGCCTGCTTCTCTGGAGCAAGAGCAGAGAAGTCATAGAAACCACAGAATCATTAAGGTTGGAAAAGACCACTAAGATCATATAGTTCAATCATCAACCCATCCTCACCATGCCCACTAACCATGTCCCTAAGTACCACATCTTTGCATTTCTTGAACGCCTCCAGGGAGAATGGCTCCATGACCTCACTGGGCAGCCTGTGCCAATGCCCAATTTCTTCTCTTTCTGAGAAGAAATTCTTCCTACTATTCTACCTGAATCTCCCCTGGTGCCACTTAAGGCCACTACCTCTCATTCTATCACAGTTACCTGGGAGAAGAGGCTGGCCGGGCTCCAGATCGCTAAAACCACCTTTCCACCTTTCAGATTGTAGTGAGCGATAAAGTCTCCCATGAGCATGGAGACACTGACTGAGATTTCATTGGGTAGATTATTTCATTTCTTTCCCACTTTGGTCTTCATAGCTACCTATTCTCACAGAAAAAGAGAAAGAGAATATTGAAATCACCGAAGGCCGTGTGAGCCACTTCCAAACAAGAAGAAATGTGCATAAAGCCACAATAGATTAGCTGATGACAACACAACGATGAATTACTTCATCCCTGTTCCTGGCCTGAGGGGACTCAAGTCCATGCCTTTAGTTCTTGGCAGAAATCCCCATGCACAGGGAGAGCAGAGGGACAGGAGCTTGTGACAGATTCTTGTGACTTAGAGACAGCAGAAATCTAAGCCTGGAAAAGTTGATGATAGGAGTGAATATAAACGAGGGATTCTAGTTTGTAGCATAGTGACTGCACCACAGTTCCATTAGGGATCCACTGCAGAAGTGAATCAAAACTAAGGAAGGAAAGGATTTTTCTTTCCCCCAGCTTTCATCCCAAATTTTGCATAATATTATTAATTTAACCAGAGCCCAAAATAAGACAATTAAAAAGACAATTAAGAAGACAATTTTTTAATGCAAAAATCATGCTAATTGTGTAGGGGAATGGGGATCCCTTCACATTTTCAGAAAGCAGCAGCCATTTTTCAGAGCTCAAAAAACCATGGAGCACAGAATTAGAAGGAATTGAAGGCTGACAGCATTTGCCACTGCTGTGCCTTATGTTTAGTTTTCATTTCCTTCACATCAGACATAAAGGGAGTTTACAATAGTATATAGTGACTTTTGAGATCTGATTTATTTTGAATTCTATTTGTTCTGTAAAATATTGTGGAAAACCTGCAATTATACAGGTTTTCAACCTTGCCTGCAGTGAACTGCCTTGTTGAATAGTAATGAGAATGCATGCAAAAAATAAAATTTCAGGCAGAAATTGCAACTGGGTTGCAATGAAAGCCAATAATTTCTTTACTACAGAAAAAAAAAAAAAAAAAAAAAAGGAAAAAAGAAAAAAAAAGAAAAGAAAAGAAAAAAAAGAAAAGAGAGAAAGAAGAAGAGAAGAGGAGAGGAGAGGAGAGGAGAGGAGAGGAGAGGAGAGGAGAGGAGAGGAGAGGAGAGGAGAGGAGAGGAGAGGAGAGGAGAGGAGAGGAGAGGAGAGGAGAGGAGAGGAGAGGAGAGGAGAGGAGAGGAGAGGAGAGGAGAGGAGAGGAGAGGAGAGGAGAGGAGAGGAGAGGAGAGGAGAGGAGAGGAGAGGAGAGGAGAGGAGAGGAGAGGAGAGGAGAGGAGAGGGGAGGAGAAGGGAGGAGAGGGGAGGAGAAGGGAGGGGAGGGGAGGAGAAGGGAGGAGAAGGGAGGGGAGGGGAGGAGAAGGGAGGAGAAGGGAAGGGAAGGGAAGGGAAGGGAAGGGAAGGGAAGGGAAGGGAAGGGAAGGGAAGGGAAGGGAAGGGAAGGGAAGGGAAGGGAAGGGAAGGGAAGGGAAGGGAAGGGAAGGGAAGGGAAGGGAAGGGAAGGGAAGGGAAGGGAAGGGAAGGGAAGGGAAGGGAAGGGAAGGGAAGGGAAGGGAAGGGAAGGGAAGGGAAGGGAAGGGATTTTATAAATTTTATTTCAGTCTTATTTGACTGGAGAGTTATTCCTTCTTTCTAGCCAGCTATAGTCTGCAATGGTACTTTGGAATGCATCAAGATCTTCACTTGTTATCAGTACTGGTGCCATAAAGTTTAAACAGAGTTTAAAGCCTTTAAGGATATCAAGGATAATGTTGATTGAACAGATAGTTCTTTAATAAAGAATAACCTCCAAATATGTTTGATTTATTGTAGAGATATTGTGCACTCTTATACATTTTTTTTTTTTTATTTATACCATTTTGTTAATCCTTGGCTACTACGGATGAATACAAAAGGTAGTTTGGGCATTTGTATTTTAATACTGACATGATTACATATGACTGCAGTGAGTGAAGTCAAGGGAAAAATATTGTTGATATTAAACAAAAGAGAAATTCTTCTAGCAACATCTGGTAAAGAGTGAAGATTGCATAACTTAGAGCTGCCCACGGTCACATCAAGTTTTCATTCTGTCTGCTGAAAGCACTTGGTCACCCTGTAGTGAATTCTGTGAATCCTGCTCGGCTCAGTAGTGTTGCTATAGAAATATTTAGACATTTGTCAGTGCAGATGAGCCCAAGCTCTAAATTCAAAAGAAACATAATCCCAGAATTAGTATAGTCTACAAATCATTCTAATATAGACAATCAGATTTTTTTTTTATTACTTAACGTTTTTTCAATAATGCTGATGCAGTTTCATATGTTACCCTGCAGAGGTGGAAACCTGTGTTGAAATTTGGCTTTCTAAAGAACTCTGATTTATATTTTGCAATATTAAGAGATACTTCCCTGTCTTTCACAGAATCACAGAGTGGCCAGGGTTGGAAGGGACCTCAAAGATCATGAATCTCCAGTCCCCCTGCCACATGCACGGCCACCAACCTCCACCTTTAATACTAGACCAGGCTGCCCAGGGCCCCATCCAATCTGGCCTTGAACACCTCCAGGGATGGACGGGGCATCCACAACCAATCTGGGCAGCCTGTTCCAGTACCTCACCACTCTCTCTGTAAAGAATTTCCCCCTGATGTCCAACCTAAATCTCCCCTCCCTCAACTTAAAACCATTTCCCCTCGTCCTGCTGTCACTCACCCTTTCAAAGAGTTGATTCCCCTCCTCTTTGTAGGCTCCCTTTAGGTACTGAAAGGCTGCAATGAGATCACCCCGCAGCCTTCTTTTCTCCAGGCTGAACAAGCCCAGCTCCCTCAGCCTGTCCTCATAGGGGAGGTGCTCCAGTCCCCTGATCATCTTTGTGGCCCTCCTCTGGACCCTGTCCAACAGCTCCCTGTCTTTTTTGTACTGGGGGCTCCAGACTTGGACGCAGTACTCCAGATGGGGCCTCACAAGAGCAGAGTAGAGGGGAACAATCACCTCTCTGTCCCTGCTGGCCACCCCTCTTTTGATGGAGCCCAGGATACCATTTGCCTTCCGGAGCGCAAGGGCACACTGCTGGCTCAGGTTAAGCTTTGCCTTCCGGAGCGCAAGGGCACGCTGCTGGCTCAGGTTAAGCTTTTCATCTATCAAGACCCCCAGGTCCTTCTCCACAGGGCTGCTCTCAAGGACTGCTCCTTCCAGTCTGTAGGGATGCCTGGGATTCCTCTGGCCCAAGTGCAAAACTCTGCACTCTTTGACCCAATAAATTGTGTGATTTTTTAAAATTTTCCTCTCTCTCTCTTTTTTTTTTTTTTCTCCCATTTTGGAACTATTTTATGAAAATATATAGCTTCTGAAAATAGTAATGTACCTGGAAATGTAAAGAAAGCAAAAGGTATCATGGAAGATAATTCGCTTCTTTCCAGGGAACAAGGAATGATGGAATAGAAAAGAAGGAAGGGGCTGCAATATTCAGTAATGCAAAGTATGCTGTGCATAGTGTTGTATTCTCTGGAGGGTTCTGTGGTTTGTCAGTCTAAAATATGACAGTAAAATGGAATCTCTCATTAGACACTGCAGTTAAGTTTCTTCTTTTATACCTTCTTGAAAGATACTTAAAAAAAAAAAAAAAAAAAAAAAAAGCAGAGAGGCTCCAACAGCCATTGGAGGCTATCTTGAGATCTGTATGAATAGTCAATCTGCTCCACTCTTAAATTTTTTTGACTCTCTGTATTAGGAAAAAGCAGATTTATCCCACTCCTGCATGGAGGCTGAGAATTCCATGAAGATGTAAAGAGCCATGCTGTTATTCTTTCCTCCCCATCAGTGAGGATGTGCAAAGAGACAAAAGGCATGAGACACGCATACTGAGGAAGAATAGAACTGGGAGGTTTTCCTCATTGGGTGGTTTTACTAAATTCATTATGAGTAAATGTCGTAGCAGTCAAAGCAGAATGAACTTCTGCAAAGCCATTTTATAATAACACCACAAGAAAAATTAACAATTGTAGTCAGTGACATAAATTTTCATGACTTGCCATATATTTCTCATAAAATATGCCAGAATTAATTTATTTGTGGCAATCTCAAACATGGCGGGATGTGGCTCTGGGCAGCCTGGTCTGCTGGTTGGTGACCCTGCACATAGCAGGGGGGTTGGAACAAGATGATCATTGTGGTCCCTTTCAACACAGGACATTCTATGATTCTGTGCAAATGGAATGCTGAATCATGCTTCTACGTGGCTTCATAAAGAGTTAAACCCCATGAGACTTAGCAAGAAAGAAAAAATATGCCATTTTTACTCACA
Organism: Phasianus colchicus; assembly: GCF_987193195.1. Taxonomy (NCBI): domain Eukaryota; kingdom Metazoa; phylum Chordata; class Aves; order Galliformes; family Phasianidae; genus Phasianus; species Phasianus colchicus. Next base: position 99,565,680 of record NC_143437.1, on the reverse strand, counting down.
TACATTTTGCTGGGTTTTGTTTTGTTGGGAAATTAGATTTTAAATAGCAGTCTCTGAAGCATGCTCATTTTAGATGCATCATTTGGTACACAAGACTGGTATCTCTGAAAAGTATTCTAAAAAAGAGAAAAGTATATCTAAAAGTACACATTCATGCATATCAAATTTTTAGTCTACCATGACAGGTTTGAGATATAGCCTGTGAGAACATCATGAATTTCAAAAAGGACAAATGTAATGTCCTGCACACGGGTTGGGGTAATCCCAAGCACAGAGACAGGCTAGGCAGAGAATGAATTGAGTGCAGCCTGAAGATAAGAACTTTGGCATGCTGGTTGATGAGAAGCTCAACATGAACAAGCAATATGCACTTGCAGCCTAGAAAGCCAACCATGTCTTGAGATGCATCAAAGGCAGCATGGCCAGCAGGGTGAGGGAGGTGATTGTCCCCATCTGCTCTCCTCCCATGAGGAGTCACACACAGCGCTACATGCAGGTCAGGCGTCCCTAACCCAAGAAAGATATGAATCTGCTGAAGTGGGCCCAGAGGAGACTCATGAGGATCTCTCTTATGAAGAAAGACTGAGGGAACTGGGCTTCTTCAGCCTGGAGAATAAGGGCTCTGAGGAGTTCTATTGCTGCCTTTCAGCACCTAACAGGAACCTACAAGAAAGCTGGAGAAAGTTATAATGGGATGTAGAGATATGGCAAGAAGTGAAGGTTTTAAACCAAAAGAGGGTAGGTATGAAGCTGGAATATGTTGCTAAGATAAGCTGTGGATATCCCCTGCTTGCAAGTGTTCAAGGCCACATTGGATGGGGCTTTGGCAAACATGACCGGGGGAAGGTGCCCCTGCTCATGGCAGGAGAGTTGGGACTAGATGGTCTTTAACGTCCCTTCCAACTAAAACCATCCTGTGATTCTATGATTCTGTAATTCTTTGAGTCTATGATTTATTGCAATACAAGGAGTAGATTTTGTCTAAAAATCCATAATAAACTTTCTAGTGTGGTTTATTTAGAATAAAATAATAATAATTATAATAATGAAATCAGAAATACATACTGAGTAATTGAAAATATTTAATCAAAAAGAAGATTAATCATCTTTCCTCTAAACTAAATGCTCAAGGAAGTCTTTAACTTAATCCTTTTGAATGTGTCAAGCTCAACAGAAAGCAGAATAGCCTTTAGTTAAAAAACTCTGGGTCAAATCCATCCCAGAATGTTATGTCAAAAGGTAATATCTACTTATTCCGTCTTTCCTCTTTCGTTCACCAATACTTTGCCTGAAAGGTCAATCACAAATGACATGGCTCTTTGCTTTTTGGATATGTATCTCGATGAATCTATTATAATTCTTTATTTTTTTTCTCTTGAACTAGCATGCATTGTTCAGATAAATTGAATTGCTTCCCTGCTTAACATTTTAAGATTTTTTTTAATTGTTTCAGAGCCCTCTAGGCTCTGGAACAAATTGATGAAAAGTAAGTTATTAATGTACTTTCAGTCAGGCATATCTAATCAGCTCAAATTAAAATAATTATGTCTTATATAAACAAGTACTGTATATATTTAAATATTTACCATAACATTTTATGAAGTGAAGAGGATGCAGAATATCCACTCTGTTTTGAAGAGCATCTGAAATGATGTACATAACTCCAGCTGCTATCAGATCGTCAGATTGTAGTCCCTATAAAGAGAACAATGAGTAGGTAAATAGGTGGAGAATAGATTTATTTGTGGTTAATTAAGTTATGTTGGCTGAAGAAGGTTGTAATGGTCTGTTGTAATAATGAAGTTAAATGGTGAGAAGGTATAGAACACCTAAAGCTTCTTCTTTGTTAAAATTCACTTACCATTTCCTCTTGATCAAATAAATGGAAAGAAATGAACTCTGTGATAAGATTGTAGAAAGATGCCTGTGTTTTAAAATTTGGCAACAATTTCTTGTTGCTATATTCTTGGAAAACATACCAGAGCCAATATTTTGTCCTTAAAAAGACACTGAAGGCCATCATTAAAGCAAATGTAAAACTGCTAATACTTTATTTAAGGTCTTCTCTGAAAATCATATTTTTACAGAAATTCTAGTGGAAAGAATATTATGCCAATAAGATCTTCCGAAGAAGTAAATAATTAATATTAACTAGAGCAAATCAACACTAGTATTCCCTTTTACTTCTCTCCTCTATTAAACTTTATGTTTCAAAAATATTTTTGGCAATGTTTTTTACATGTTAATTTTCATATGTCAGCTTTAAAAATGAAACAGAAATAGCAAATGTTTTTGTTTTGTGCTGTGGGAAAAGCACTCTTCCCAAATCTGTTTTTGTCTCTTTTGATTTCTCTCTGTATTCACTTAAACAAAGAATGCAAAAGATAAAGCATATTAAAAAAGAAAAGAAAATCCCTACCAAACTTTGAAATATTTTGTAATAATTTTCAAACTGACAAAAGTTTACAATGAAGTGGAATACCTAATTTATAAAATTATTTATGAAAGTACAGTAGTTAATCTATGTTTCTTCTTTTTCTTCTACATTTACCTATATTAAACTATCAAAGATCTTACTATTATTTAAATAATTTTAATTTAAAATCCAACACTGAAACAGTTCTTTAAAAACGGAACTTTAAAAATGTTATTTAAAAAAATCTGTAAGCTTGGCACAGACAGCCATGGAATATTTCTAATATCTCTTCAACTGTATGTTTTACAAATATAGATAGAGACAATATAAAAAAAAAAAAAGACTTTATATTAAGATACAGAAAAGGATGTGAATCTGCAGATTTAGCAGAAAACAGTAACATAAAGGAATTCAAAGGTCAGCAAAATATCATTAACTATTCTTAGTTTTCTAAGTGCTATTAATAATGATAGAGCAAATAATACATCTACTTAAATGTAGCAAACACCAGAAGGAAGGCCTTTTCCATTTAGGATATGATTATGTTTCATGTTACATGACTGCTTACTCAACAAGACACAATCTTTTTATGCAGGAATGTGGCAGAGTTCAACTGAAATATTGACAAGACTGAAATTTCAGCTTTGTATGTAAACTGAGAATATATTATTATGAAAAGACGTGCAGAAATGTAGAGATGCACCAATCTCATCTTCGTGTTTACCAATGATAGAATACCAGAGAACAGGAGAAAGCTGCAACAGAGTTCAGACTGGACATTAGAAAACAGTTCTTTGCTGTGAGAGTGGTTAAACACTGGAACAGGCTTTCTAGAGAGGTGTTTTTTGCCCTACGCCTATGAGTGATCAAGAGGTATTTGGATAATGTCTCCACATGCTCAGACATTTAGACATGAAGATCTTTGCACTTCCTTCCAACTGAATTATTCTTTTTCTGTTATAATAATGTTCTTACATTTCTGTTCTCAATGAAAAAGATAGGCATATGATTAGGATTTAGGTAGGACTGCCTGGTTAAACTTGTAGGTTACACCTCTACCATTTTCTCTTTTATTTCCATATCCCAGTGGTTGAGTTGAGCATTTAAATACTTTATTTGTATTATAAGTAATTTTTGATTAAAAATGAAAATGTTAGTAACTAGTACTTTATTTAATAAAACATTTTTACAATTTTTTATTTTAATCATGCTCAAATGTTTGGAGTTTTTAATGTCTTCCAGTGCCCATCTTTGTACCTCTTTCTTGTAAAATAAGAATTAAACTTCTGACACTTCTGACACAATACTTGTTATCCTAGTTGATATACAACATACAGAAACTGTATTGTTTTAGACAATTCATACTTAAATAAGAAAAAGGTTAGCCTTGGGTTTCATATTGTAAGAAAGAAAATACACATCCTTGAGATTTTAGAGTATCTGGGAAAGAATCCTGACACATAAAAATGCTAAGAATTTTCTATTATAAAATGGCCTCTTCAACAGAACGTGAAGAAACAAATGTACTCCATTTGCTTTAGCTAGATATTGTCCAAGCTAGATGGGACTTTGAGCAACCTGGTCTAGAGGGGGGTGTCCCTGCCTGTAGCAGGTTGGGGTTGGAACCAGATGATCTTAAAGGTCCCTCCCAACCCAAACCGTTCTATGATTCTATGATTCTATGATCTATTTTCTGTCTAGATGTGTCCATGCACTTCCTCCTGTAGAAGATTTCTAAATGACATGGCTTAGAATTGGTTAGCTTACATAGGTGGTGGTAATGGTTTGTTGTTTGTTTTTTTTTTCATTAGTTTCTTAGTTTGTTGGTTTGTTGTTGTGTTGTTTTTGTGTTTTTGGTTGTTTGTTTTTTTTTAAACAAGAACTATGATTACTACTACATATAGTGAATGTGAGGTATTAAGATGACAGTAGTCTGTTGCATTACTAAAAACTGGTTCAGTCTGGGAATCAAATTGCTGCAGCAGCTGGCACCTTATTGGGAAGATTCTATTCTATTGGGAAGAATTTCTATACACTACCTTTTTACGTATGTTTTGATGGATGCTGTGCCATTTTCTAAATTCATATTTAGAAGACTGCATTTTAAACTAATGCTTCAGTGACAATAAGAAATGTGAAATTTATTAGAGAATGTTGGGTTATAAATAGATTTATGATTTATTTCTTATGCTTAGGCTTATGTTCTGTCACACCTTGAGTTTGAGAGATAGAGTTGATAGACTTGAAAGGAAATTCTTGGAAGAGGAAAACTCAACTGCTTCTGAATGCAGATCCATTAACAGAAAATAGAGTATTTGGAGAAGTCTTTGAAGTCTTATAATGGTAAAATGTCCACATTAACCTAGAAAACTCATCATAAGCAAATAAGCCATTATTCTGAAAGCTTTCAAAGGTGAGCATATTCAACAACAGTAAAAAATGATTTTAAACATTTCTTTCTGGAGAACTATTTTGCTAGGGACCAAGAACGAATGTAAATACTGGTGACCTTGGAAGGTGACTGGGTCCTGCTTGTAATTTCCTGCAAACTCATAAGTGTTAACAAACTTCCCAGAAACCACAAAGCAGAAGCAGAATAAGTGCTAGGTCTATTTGTTCTCCAGATGAAGTACCTGAGAGAGAGGCATGATATAATTCTTGACACTAAACACTGCAGGATAAATAACTCCTTTTGGCTAGACTATGTAGGCTGTGTGCCTGTGGAATAATAAAAAATGCAGCAGTTTTTCTCCTCATGTTCCTGACTCTTGCTTAACAAAGCATAAGGAAGAATTAAACATCAGATTGGCAAAACTGAGTTTCTAATTGTCTTGTGAGTTTGTGCATTAATCTTTTGCCAGGATAATTATTATAATCTCATTAAATTCTTTCAGGTTACTTGCACAGGGCATTCAGTGTCTTAAAACACATTAGTCTGAAGAGCACTGTACAGTTAAATACTACACAATAATGAGCAATGTTGCTGAGGGGAAAAATGTAATTACATAATTTCAAATGTAAAGCTGCATCTCATCCAACTGTGCAATAAATAAATAAATAAATAAATGAAAAGATCTGGGGGCTCTGCATGAATGAAAGAAATTCTGATATTACAAGTCTTTCGGGAAGTGAGAGGCCAATTTAGCTGAACCCCAAAAGCTGTACTGTTCAGAAAAGGTCCCACAAAGTATGTTTCACATAAGTCTCCATTTAAAAATGCACTGGTTGTTGTATTTTCTCTCCAAGAACATACAATTAAACCTATCCTTGCAGCCCAGCTACTAGGAGCCCAGACGCTGAAAATATTTGAGCAAATCTGACAGGAGAGGTAAGAAATGTTATTTACCTCTGGGTTGTATTCAGCTTTGATTTCCTCTGCATTCCTTTGCTGTTTGTAGGCTTCTGCCTTGCAGGATCAGAAACACGACAGGCAATGCATTCATTACAATATTTTCATGAGGTCATTGGTTCTAGTCTTCCTGTAACTCTTGAGGTACACAGATTAAACACTGATAAGATTCTCTGATTATCCATACCTTTTTGTAGTACTTACCTTGGAGAATATGCAAAAAGAATTTCACAACACTTGTACATACTAGGTGGAGGTAGCTTGTTTGTTTCAAGTCCCTATCTTATAGCGCTCACAAAATGTATAAGAATGGAAAAGAAAGATGGGGGAATAGCTAGGGTGGAGGTTGAAAATATATTATCTCCAATACACACTGTAAGTATTCATAAAAATTGGGAAGAATTAGATAGAGCCAATATGGCTGGAAAAGACCTCTAAGATCATCTATTCCAATTATTCACCTACCACCAATATTGCCCACTAAACAGTGACCCTAAGTACTGCATCTATTTCCCTATAAACCTCCAGAGACAGTGACTCCACCACTACCCTAGGCAACCTGTTCCAGTGCTTAACCACTCTTTCTAACAAGAAATTCTTCCTAATATCCAATCTGAATATCTTACAGTAGCAACTCTTCCACCTATAAAATTAAAAAAAAATCCAGTATCCAGACTGAAAGAAAGGATTACATGTAATTTCCATATATTCAACATGACAATTATGAGTACTTTTTAGGCGTAAAACTGTTTTAGTTATTAGAGTTGAATGAAGTATACTAAGATTTGGCCTCATTCCAAATTATTTGAAAAGTGATTATTTATTCAATAGCTCCAGTTGAGATGCAGACCAAAAGATCATAACTCACAGTACTAAAATAGGCTACATGGATGCAGTATTTGCTAGGGGACTGATTAACTGTTTCTGCTGAGCTAAAGGACAAATTCTGAAAGAGACTTGGATCTATGCTATCTTTCTCTGTATCTGCTGTACAATGCAAGGGTGCACAGAGCCTCTAGCTAAACACAAGAGGATGCTCTGTGCAGAAACAACATGGCAAAAAACAGGAGAGCTTATGGTTGCTCAGAAAATTTGGATCTCACTTTCCCAGGAAATCAAATTTGTATTTAAAAGAAAATAATTTTAGGTGGACAGTTTCACTGTTTCTGCCATTCCCCCCATTCTCAATCCCAGTGCAGAACAGCAGAACCTACACAGCTGCTTTAGAAAAGGTCTCAATAAGAAGCTCTTCCCTGGTCAGAGAGGGAGGGAGATTGTTGCCAAAGAGTAAAACTTTGAGTGAATACTCAAAGAACAATAAGCCTCTGCATGGGACTGAGAACGAATGTCATTAGCCTCTCCCTTATCCATAAATCTGGTTTATCTTGTTGCTGCAGACAAGGTTTTTTAAATCAGTAAGAAAGAAGTATTCACAAATTATATATTAAAAAACCCTGTTTTTATTTTTTATGTTCTGCAGGTGTTCTCATATTATTTCAGATAGTAGTTTCCTAACTGTGTTACTTACTGCAAAAGCTTGAATATCTGCAATACCTGCAACTGTATCAGTGTCAGAATTTGGTATAAACAGGAATGCTGGAGCATCATCTGTCTTACAGCTATTATTATGACAGCATTTCAATTTAAAAATTCTGATTATAACTGGAAAAATATGTTGAATCTACTTGCTAGTTGCAGTTCTTTTCCAGGATTTTTATTTTTTCTGAACACCTTACAAGACAGCCATTGTTTTCCTAATGAGGCACAGAGTGCAATATTTAAAAAAAAAAAATTGGTCTTACTTGTAGATTCATTTTATAAATCTTTTATAATAAATACTTTATTATAATCCAATATACAAATATACACCTTTTATGTAGTAATTACAAAAATGTTTCATAAATCTGTATGATAAATAAAAAGAGGAAGCTGATTCTTTTTTATCATCATTTAACTTTCCAGTTGTCTCTTCTAGTAGAACTAGGAAATGTACTAAGATTTAAGATGTGATTTCAGCTTGTCCTTAATTCATATTTGTCATTTGAACTTGGCCAGAAACAAGTTGACAGGTTCGAGGAACCTGGACATTTCTAGTTACATATAATTGGAGGAAAAGTTAGAGTACTGAGGACTTTGTTCAATGTTTTGAATATAGTTGTGTCATTAGCCATGCAATTATGATGCAAGCTAAACTACAGAAGACATAGGATGAAGATTTAAGGGAAGATAAGGTTTTCTGTCTATCCCTCCTTAGAAAAAGAAGATAATTTTCTTTCATCCTATAAATTGTACTTTATTGATACATAAAAATTAAACCCATAATATCTTGTGTTCAGAATTTTGTTATTTCCAGTAGATTTGTGATCCAGACAAAAAACCCCGTTTTGGACAGAGCTTAACAAATTGAACTGGAATTGATGGTTAAATACCATGGTCTTAAAATCACCTTCTAGAGGTAGTGTGATTTCTATGGCTACAAATATATATGGCTTTTATGTACGTAGACCAAACCATATGATTTTTTTAGTTTTTAAATCAATATTACTGTCTCATAGGCAATTCTTAGATAAGAAAAGCAGCATGAAAAGAAAATTATTCACGCATGCTAATAAGTTTATAAATTGATGAAAAACAATACTTCATTTATGCAGTACTGGAAAACACTTTTTCTGAAAAGTTTTTATCTGTAGAAGAAGCTAGACAGGAGCCAGCAGTGTGCTCTTGCAGCCCAGGAGGCTAATAGTACCATGGCTGGATCAAAAGAGGGGTGACCAGCAGGGAGAGGGAAGTAATTGCCCCCTTTTTTCTGCTCTTGTGAGGCCCCATCTGTAGTAGTGTGTCCAAGCCTGGGGCCCCCAGCACAGTAAGGATGCTGAGCTGTTGGAGAGGATCCAGAGGAGGGCCATGAAGATGATCAAAGGGTTGATGAAGAAAGGTTGAGGGAGTTGGACTTGTTGAGATTAGAGAAAAGATGACTCCAGGGAGACTTTATTGCAGTCTTCCAGTACATGAAGGGAGCTTATAAGCAGGAGAGAGACTGACTTTTTATATGTCTGATAGTCATAAGACAAGGAGGAATGGCTTTAAACTAAAAGAGGGGAGATATAGATGGAAGATTTAGCTGTGAGGTTTGGAAGAACATTTTTACTCAGATAGTGAAACTAGATGATCTTTAAGGTCCCTTACAACTTTAGCCACTCTATAATTCTATGATCTTTCCCTCACTGAAAGTTAAACATCTGAAAGTTAACATTTTGTTTCAGCAAGACATGATAGATCTTTCCACTATCAAGGGAGGCAATGAAGTAGCTTGAAAGAGTTATTCATACAATTTATAATAATTATAAAATTCACATAATCCTTTGGACAGATTGTAGCATGGAATGAGTCTTCCTCTGAAGTATTTTATTTATATTTTCCCTAACGTTGACTGTAAAGGAAAATGTTTAACAGCTAGCTGGATTCATTGATACAAACACTGAACCAGCATAATTAATGCCATTTCTCACCTAATTCAATGTTTTGTCCAACTGTTAGATGACATGGGAAGAAAAATAATCTTCTATTTCCATGTAGGCATGCAAGCAAAGTATGGAAAACATTAACTACCAAATATATGTTTTCTCAAAGAACAAAACAGGATTTGCCAACAAAATAGGAATGAAAGGAAGAGCAAATTAATACAGCTTTGGTAAATATACAACTAGTGGTGTCAGAAATATTGCCCTCTTTTCACCTCTGCTGACAGCATTTTGTTTTTTCATCAATGTTATGTCCAGATTAAGACCTGTATTTAACTCTAAACAAGAAACAACAAAGTCATCACCATGACTTGTCAAGAGAACTGCAAAAGATGCATCCAGTTCTGGTAAAACCTCTGCATATGAGGAAAGTTAAACCCATTGGTTTCACATTTTCCCAGTTACAATATTAATTGATTAATTACCTTTCATTACTATTTTGGGAAAATAACTGCGACATTATTTTTCACACTCCTAGTTTTCCTCCATGTGATCCCAAATTTTATTAAGAGGGATCAACCAATCAAAAAACTAACATCTCAAAGCAGTGGAATAGAATAAACACATTGGAAGCATGCTAAATACATGTGCAACCTGGTCTAGTGAGCCTGCTTTGCCAGGGGTGGTGGATCTCTAGAGGTCCCTTCCAGCCCCTCCAATTCTGTGATTCTGTGAAATATATCCGAGAAATGAGAATTTTACAAAAATTGAACTTTTGCCAAACAAGACAGTTTCTTCATGAAATCATATTCATTTTCTATATTTAAAAATCAACTATATGCAAATTGGTTTATATCACATTCAGAAAAATATATTTTAAAAAATCCTCTTCTTGCATCCTTAATGAGATTACTTCTAACATTCATAATGGTACCTTATTGGAAGATGAACAGAAATGCAGTTCAGTTTGTACAATGGTTGAAACATATCAACATCAGATTGAATAAATAAATAACTTATAAGAAAAGAGACCTTTAGTGAAAAAAAACTGAATATAAAATTTAGAATTTTGTTTGCAAATGTGTCTTTCTCACTGTTCGACACAATTAGAAATCTTCTTATTTGTAGTACTAACAGTTTTAAAATATATATAATAGTATATATAATATATTATGTATGTGACAGTTCTAAGCAGTCAAACTGCTGACGTCTGTCCTTAAATGTGTGTAATCAGCCTTTGGGACTGCTACAGATGACAATGACTTTGAAATAAACTGGTAATGCAATACAATTCTTGAAAACATCAAGGAATGACCAGTATATATATATATAATCACTTGTGATCTGTCTGACAATGTGCAAAACTGATTCCAAAAACAATATATCAACAAGTCAATTTTAATGATATTCCAAAAATGAGATTATGAAGAACTCATTGCTTTCACATCAGGTGTCTGTTACTGGGGATTTCTAACCAAACAAAAATATTATTTTAACTCATCACTTGAAACTTAAAGTTACGAAAAAGAGACAATTTTTGTATTTTGTTTTTAAAATTGGATATAAAATATGTAATTATTTTCTGAAATGTGGAAAGATCAGGGGAAACGCACACTGATATTAGTAAGCATAAAATTGTTTTCCTGTGCCTAGTAAAGTTTAGATCAAACTATTTAACTGTAAAGAAAAAACAGTTTTTAAAGTGTCTATAAGGTTTCTGTGATATCAAGTGAAAGTTTTGTTTGTGTTTCACAACAGAAGTAGATTGTTTAAAACAGCTTTTAGTTTAGGTGCATATACATATTTTCTAGGAGAATGTTTTGACATATAACATGACAAAAATTGCCAAGAGCATGTTCTCTCCCATATGCAAAAATCCCCTATGCTTCCTATAGCAGAGCAGGAGAAAATATATACGTATTATTGGCATCATAAAAAACAAGTGGTTCTGTGGTTGCTAGAAGAAAAAAAAATAATGTTGGTGTTGGATGCATGCCTCATAGTTGATTGCCACCGAGTAGTCAGCTGAAGTTTCCAATGCCTGATGTATTCAGAAAGTATTGCCTCAAGGACCTGTGTAGACTGTTTTATATGTAAGAAGGAGAACCATATGTATGTAAGCTGGAGAATCTCCAGCTGTGAGTCTGGGACATCCAGAGCGCTCCTGCCCTTGTCTTGACCTTTTCCATTACATCTTACTTGAAACGCCTACTTCTGTCGCATGGTAAAAACTGACCCATATATAATTAGTGACAGAACAAAAAAACACGTGTGCACTATGATCCCAAAGATAAATGGAACATCATTTTGCCTGTTTAGGTTCAGAATAAGATGATCAAAATTTTCATTTAAGTCTAAATTTTTCACTTCTTTTATATAAAGTACACCAAGTGGTAAACAGCAGGTAACAGTAAGCATGTCATTTTATACAAAGGTAAGTACCTGTGTTAAGCCCTTGCCCTACTAAAATCAAAGAAAAAAATTCCCTCTGAATTCAATTGTCTTTGAGTCTGATGTTAACACAATGATTTTAGAGCAAGAATTGAGACAAGTACATGTGCCTTGTTGCCTGTGAGTTTTTGATGCAGTTCACAGATATCTCAGCAGTAAATACATAGAAACAATGCATTTTCCAAGTGTATATACTGAGCAAAGAGTGTATTCAAATACAAAACATAAATCAATACAAAGTTTTTTTCACATATCCTAGAAAGTTTGTTTTCTTTAGGTGAATGAAGACAATATGGTTGGAGAATAGAGTTTTACAATACCATAATATATATATTGCAAATATTTAATACCTGAAAGTATGAAGAAAGAGAACTATACTGAATGATAAAATCAAATACATCTCTCTGGTGGGATTTAACACCTATAAAACTGGTATTTATTTTATACTCACCCAGTAAAGATTTTACATTTTGAAAATGCATTATGTTTCAACATTTGCAGTAAAATCAAAAAGGTGAACCTGTCACTAAATAAATTGAACTGTGAACCCGACAGAAAAGTAATAAGTCTCTTGCAGCTGTTGTCAGGTCCTGAAAATTATTATTTATAATCTCAGCAAAGATATGAACACAAATAAGGTCTATCATTCATCTTCAGTAAAATCATGACAGGTATAATGGGAGCTCTGATCAACATTCTAAATTAGTAATTATTTCTTTATGTTAAAGCCAATCCAATTGATCATATTTTTTTATATTATATGTCTATAACAGATAAGGCATACCACAGGATTTGGAAGAGTAAGATCTGGCAATAAAATAACTTACAAATAAAAATAAAGTATATGGGTTATGAATAATTAATAATATTTATCATGAAGTTGCATTCAGATTCAGGACTACATGCTATATTGTGGGGTATATCTTTGACCAGACACTGGAAAATCTGTCAAAGAAATCTCAGTCTTACCAGAACAGAATGTGAGAAGTAACTATAATCTAAACTTGATTTTATTTCATCAGGTGCATGGCAACAAATAAAATCAATTAGTAACTCCTTAACAGTTTCCATGTACAACAGTCTGGCAAAACGGATGGCCTGATACCAATAAACAGAAGTTCATGAAATGCACCAGACGTATCTCCTTCTTATGTATTTTCTACATCTATTATCTACTTTTTGTATATATTTAGCTGAAATTTCCCAGTCTAGATTTATTTAACTAAGTCAAATATTTAATACTTATATCCTCTATTTCAGATCAATATACTTCACTTACAGCTTGGAAGTGCAATATAACCTTGCAAGTGACCTCATTTTACAAAACTAAGAGCATTTCCTAGCAAATGATTAAAAAGAAATTATAAATTATAAATTAATGGATCTTTTCTAAACGCAGCAATTTTTCTCCATGGTAAGAAGGTAACTTCCAACAGGTGCATATCACCACCTCAGTCTCTTTGTGTCAAGAAAACCTTTCCTCCTTTTATGAAACTGAATCACTGATCATTAATAGCAGATTCGTTCTAGGCATCTTTACATGTTTTATCAAAATGAATTAAACTGTCTTGCTTCTACCTGTATTTCCAAATGACAACATTTCACTTTATTTTCAGAAGAAATCTGCATCTGACTAACAGCTTGGAGAAGCATTCCCTTAGGCATAACAGCCACCTCTGTACCTTATACCTGCAATCTGGACTCTGGAGCTGCATGTGGACATTTGTTTTAAGTGTTACACATTCTGATGGCCTTCCAAAAAAGTTTCAAGTGACTCCTTACTCTTTCAGGTATAGATCTCCAGATTGAATCAGAGATTTTTCACACTTACCATTTGCCACTCAGTACTGAGACAGGAGCAATGGAGAAAGTTTTCATTTTATCTTAACTTTGTGTTTTTCTGAATGAAAAATCCGTATTAAAATCAAGAAGCTTATTTGATTGCCTGTTTTTGGTAATATATTCTGATGTTGACATTCCCACATTATTAATGTCCTATTGACAGGGAAAAAAAAAAAAAAGAAAAAGCTTTATCGCTTTGCATGGACCAAAGTCAAGCTCTTCAACAGCATAAAAGGTTTTTATTACATTTGCTCTGGAAAACTCAGTTTCAATGTAGAACATGAAGGAGAAAGCTATGTGATTAAATAACTTTAATGATGTTTCATATTTTTAAAATGTCATTAAGTTCTCTCTTCAGCTGTCAGCTTGTACCTTTCCTTTACTTTGAGTCTTGATTGATCTTATTTCATTTTTCTACTTTATGAAGACTTCAGGAAAATGCAGTGACAAGTAAGGAAGTTCACTGCACTATCTACCACAAATGTGCCAGTTGATAGGATAATTATCACTAGATTAATACTAATCAGTAATACTACTATTCATTTTATTATTATCTGGTCCATAATTGTTACAGTATACTGAGGGCAAATATGAGGAAATTATTTCATGCACTTCTGTTGAAGGATGTTTGGTTATCATGCTGTGTAGCAGCATTACTTTATAAAGTTAATTCAGAATACAAGCACAGAAGATCAGTTGGAATAATCAGTATTTAATTGATGAATGGAAATACTCACTAAGAAATACCGTTCTCTCTTCCTTTGCCCTTTGTCACCTTCAGTGAGACAGACTTGAGAGGCAAATGCAATACAACACAACCTCTATCAAGCCTTTCTCAACTGCCACGGAGAACTGGTTGTATTCTGAAACCTTAGGTTACGTCTGAATTCATATATTAAAATGCTCGCTGTCCATAGAGCTCAGTGTAAGTACTCAGCCTTAAAAGACATACAAACTGGTGCTCAGTGCCCAGGAATGCTCCTAATGTGACTTAATTACTGTGAGATACACTGCAGAAATGATCAGCTCGCAGGAAGGCTGACATTCTCCTCTGGTTTCAGCCCCATTCTCACCCTGGCTGCTGCATGATGCAGTCAGGGCTAGAGCTGGCAGGTTGTGCAGCACTCCTTTCTTCTGTGGATCTGGGAAAAGAATAGCAATTAAATATGCAGCCTGTATATGGGAGAAGATATAGAAATACACATTTTACAGTATCTCTTAAAACTGACAAACAATGTTTGCACTTCGTTGATAAATTGAAACTACTGACAGTCATTTAAATTCTAACAGGGGCAAAGGACTTCTGAAATAATGATTTCTTCCATACTCACATTTGACTACAGGGAGCATGCTCACCAGCAGTGCTTAGGCACTGATGAAGGCTAAAACAATCAACACCCAGGCTTCCAGTGGATTTGGGTGTAAACACGTGGTGCTCTTTCATCCGTATGTAAAGACATTAAATATACACATATAAGCTATAAACACATTATATCTATGTATGTATATGTGTATTTATACATTATATATATCATATATACATATTCACAACTATAATAATAATCCTCAGGGATGGTTATAACCATCAGCTAGTGATTCTTTGTGAATGATGTTAGAATTGCTTGAACTGGATTATTATCTACAGCACTGCCACACACTAAATTATATATATGTGTACACACATATATATAATCTGGTGCATTCCCAGAGGTTTTGTTAGCACTCTTTTTGCCTTTCTTTCAGACTGATAGAACTGAGTTTTGCTGGGATTCCTACACTAACCTGTTTGCTGATGGTCCTTTAATGTGTACTGTTGTTCTCTTTGTGGTTACATAGGAGTGTCAAATGTGAGTGTGCTGCCATCTCAGCAGTTACAGCTGCTGCAGCATCAGAACTGCTTCTTTGGAAGAACTGCAAAATTAATGTCTTGGATGCTTAAAGCTTTATATGCCTCATGGCATTTTCAGGAGTACAGAGAGGGCTCGGCCTGGGTGTCCAGCTGAATTGCAAAGGTAATGAGATTTTGCCTAGTTAAAATTCCTCTGTAGCTCCAATCTGAAAAGTACTGCAACACCATTGTGTACTGGACAGAAAATACTTAAGTGTTTTGATGTTAAAACTGACATTCTGCATGGTATATATGATTTTTCTTCAACGGAAACACTATTCATAGAATCATAGAATATCCTGACTTGGAAGAAACCTTAAGGATTGTCAAGTCCAACTGCTGGCTCCACACAGGACTCTGATCATAGTTCTGTGAGTGCTGTCCAAATGACATTCATTTCCTGTACTGGAGTTTTGATATGAATAGTTATAGCTTTTCCTTTCCCATGCTGGAAAAATAGCAGAAGAGTGCTTGAGTTTTGCTCATTATTTACTTGATGTTCGCAAGAACTGTTGTTTTGTGAATGCTTTGAGTTCAGTCTATAGCAAAATAAGGATTTTATATTCATGTCTGTAAAGTGTATATGAGTATTAGATGAACATATCACATATTTGTATTTATCAATGGTTCTTAATATGCTTTATGGACAATATGTTATATGTAAGTTCCAACACCAGCCAAAGGAAGCTGTAATAAGTTTAGGCAGATAAAAAGTCAGATATTGCTGACTTTCTAAGTACTATTGCAAGCAGGTTAAAAAAATATGGAGAGCATTGACTGAAACAGGAGAGAAAATTGTATTTTTTTTTTTTTTTAATATAAGCTCCTCTGCTTTAGTATCTATCATAGGATTCTTTTCATCTAATGGACAACGGAGATGAAGAAAGGCAAAGAATGTGTTCAAGGTCTCAAACCCTGATTAGGAGACCGATCTTTTCCTGCTGATTAAATGCAATCCAATTTTGTCATTTTACTTCAGATATATAATTTCTTTCTAGAAGTACAATCAGAACATTACAAAAGTAATGACTGAAGGACATTTGATGAAATTCAAGAGTGTGGTACACGGCTGGTGTTTAGCAGTGACAGTTATTTTGTTCTGTCTGATCGTGTGTAATCTCATGGTGCATGAAAATTAAAAAACCTCAGCATTTTTCAGACATTTTACTGATAGTTTTTTTTTTATTCCTACTATAAATTCATTCAAAAATAAAATGTAGATTCCTTATCTGCTTTATAATATGACCATACTTTTGCCACTCTACATACAAATTAAGACAAATATCTCATTTGTATGCTTCAGCAAAGGGATGTAAGCCTCTGAGTTGTCTCGGAGTAACAGGAAATTGAAACTTGACTGATGTGATCACAATATAAAAACAACAGGTTGGAGTCTGGACTCATTTCATAGCACTAGAAAATATTACATTCCATGCCTGTCTTACTATCGGGTACTATTAAAACCTTTTCATTATTATTGACTGCATTCAGCAAATTTTGAAGTGTCCTTCAGTCACCTCTTTAAAATGCACACCAGGACTGCAGACTTTTGCAAAATGGAAAAATTGTAGGTGCAGGTTAAAAAATAATTTAAAAAGAGAAGTGATCAATGCCACTGACGCAGGTAACAGAAGTGTTATAGTAGCAGCTGAAGAGAACAAGAATTCGTTTAAAACAAATACACGCTACTTCTTTCAGTGTTGTAAGATATTAAATAAAATAACAGAAATTCTTTTTTTTTTATTTATTTTTTTAAATAGAATATAGATATCTTCCTTCTGCCAGGCCTAGTAAGGAACACTCACCATAGGAATGGTGAAAGATTTCACCTCTCAGTACTGGTAAAATACTATGTAAAGATGAAATTAGGTAATTACAGATTTAGGAAGGGAGCTATGTTGTACATACATACTCTGGACAAGTTCAGATCTTAGTCCACTAGAGCTTTTCTGCAAGGTTATGAAGACCACTGTCTTAGTTTCAGTTGTGATGAAATTGTTTTCTTCAGAGTGTCTGGTATGATGCTATGTTTTGATTCTAGGAGAAAAAAAACATGTTGATAACACACCAATGTTGCTGCTAAGCAGTGTTGTACACAGCCAAGGTCATTTGCAGCAAAGAATCCAGGGAGCTGGGAGGGAACAGAATTAGGACAGTGAACTTAAACTGGCCAAAGGAATATTCCATATCATATGACTTCAAGTGTAAGGAGTTTTGAAGGGTGTAGGAGTTCATCTCATTCTCTTCCATTGCATGAGAGGCTAGGTGGGCATGAGTCAGAGAGTGGAGAGCAATAGCTTGTGCATCACTTGTTATATACGTTCACTTATATACATCTCTCTCTCTATATATATAGTCATAACTATTATTCTTTTCCTCTTCTCTATCTTAGTAATAGATTTATCTCAATCCACGAGTTCTGCTTTGTTTTTTTTTCAATTCTCTCCTTTATCCCACTGGGAAGGGAGGCAGTTGGTGAATGACTGTGTTTTGCTGAGCCAACTGATGGGTTAAACCACAACCACATCAAGAAAAAAATTCAGTTTGTGATGCTAGACTAACTGGCTCATTTAAGATCTATCTTTTTTACTCCTGTTTCCATTGCTTGCCAGAAGTGATATAATGAGGTCTTTGAACAAAGTAATTAAGACTTCTAATTAATAGGGGAAAATCACATTTACATATGGTATCACACCCAAATTCAATTAATTGCACTAGGCAAGAATTTATTCTAAATTCTCATCCTGACAAGCTGAAAAAATCTTTACTAATTATTCTTCATTTCAAACATAATATCCTACAGAAGCAGAGAGTTTGTATTATGCTAGCATCAGATAGCAATCAGAGTTTAAAGAAGAGAATGTGCACATGCCAAATCTTTTATGTCTGTAAGGGAGTTTAACAATCAGTAACAATTCTGTCATTTCTCAGATTACTACTGAAGTAAGAACCTGGTTCTGCTTCTGGAAAATCTCTATATTTTTTGCTGGTGACAGAGAACGGAAATTGAATTCTTTCTATGAATATGTTTACCTATATCATAACACTTATTTATCTGTCATGAGATCCCTCAAAACATCTCAATATTATTTCCCAACAAAATAGGATCAGACCTCTGCACCTATGGACAAACTGACTTTGCAGGAATTTGTCTGGACTTGTTCGTCTTGGGGCTATCATCCTTGATGCTTAACAAAATGAACATATAACATGCTGAGATTAGTTTATTGGTTTAGGTTCTATATTCAGTGAGAAAACTGAAATTAATCCTCCACCAATCATAAATCTCCCTGCGTAGTCAGACAATCCTCATTCACGGACAGAATTTCACCAGGATGCAGACCAATATAATAAATAAGGTTTTAAGGTGCTGCTGATTCAAGACTAATTCACATAACTTTGTTTCTGGTCTTGTAATTTGTATTATCAGCAAACTTGCTGAGACTGGACTCTATCCCTTCATCCAGGTCGTTGATGAAGATGTTGAACAAGACCAGACCCATCACAGCCCATCACAGTCCCCTGGGGAAAACCCAGAGAATTTGAGTAAAGTCTCATTATTCTCTAACTGCTTAGTTTCTCAAAGACTGATTAATGTTAATTTTCAGTTATTAGTCTGTGGGTCCCCTACTAAATAAGGTCGGTGCTCTAGTAACAGGGAACCCTGAGAAGGTGAAGATTCTGAATATCTTCTTTGCTACAGTCTTAAATGCTAAGACTAGCCATCAGGAATCCAAGACTCCCACTGTCTATTGTCATTGAAAGGCCTTGGCGAATGGAAGAGGAATTTGAAGAGTGGAGAATAGCCAGTGTCACTCCAATCTTCCACAAGGGCAAAGAAAAGGATCTGCAAAACTACAGGTGAGTCAGTCTCATGTCTGTCCCTGGAAATGTGATGGAACAACTTGTTCTGCATGTCATCTCCAAGAAATTGGAAGATGAGAAGGTTATCAGGAGTAGTCAACATGGATTCGCTAAGGAGGAATCATGCTGGACTAACCTGATAGCCTTCTATGATGTCATCACTGGCTGATGGGGGGAGAGTAGTGGATGTTGTGTACCTTGACTTCAACAAGTTGTTTGCCAGTGTCTCCCACAACACCCTTGTAATGAAACTTAGAAAATGGGGGATAGATGAGTGGATTGAGAACTGGCTGACAGACAGAGCTCTGAGAGTTTTCATCAGTGGCACAGATTCTGGTTAGAAGGCTGTATCTACTAGTTTTGCCCAGGGGACTGTGATGGGCTGTGATGGGCCTGGTCTTGTTCAACATCTTCATCAACGACCTGGATGGAGGGATAGAGTCCAATCTCAGCAAGTTTGCTGATAATACAAAGCTGGAAGGAGTGGCTGACTCACCAGAAGGTTGTACCACCATTCAACAAGAACCAGACAGACTGGAGAGTCAGGCAGTAAGAAACCTGATGAGGTTTAACAAGAGCAAATGTGGAGTCATGCACCTGAGGAGGAATAACTGCATGCATCAGTACAGGTTAGGGGATGAGCTCTGCAGAGAAGGACCTGGGTGTTCTGGTGGATAACAGGATGCCCATGAGCCAGCAGTGTGCCCTTGTGGCCAAGAAGGCCAATGGCATCCTGAATTGCATTAAAAAGAGTGTGGCCAGCAGGTTGAGGGAAGGTGATCCTTCCTATCTACTCTGCCCTGGTGAGGCCTCACCAGGGGCTGGAAGAACTTCTTTACAGTAAGGGTGACAGAGAGGCTGTGGAATATCCTTCTATGGAGATACTCAGTACACATCTGGATGCCTACTTGTGCCACCTATTGAATAGTACCTGCTTTAGCAGGGGGTGTTGGACTCAGTGATCTCTTGAGGTCACTTCCAATCCCCGAAAATCCGTGTTTCTGTGATTCTGTGTAATTGTTATATGGAATACATTTTTTTCTTCTGGTTCATATTCACCCCTGGATAAAAATCACTAGACGCTGTTACTAAGCAATTGTTGTAGAACACTGAGTAGAAGTTAAGGATCCATCTGATTTTAAAATCCCCATGAAGCATCTATCTCATCTTTGACACCTGAATATTCTTTGATAATCTGGTTCTAAACTGGAACTCTTCCAAATTAACAGACTACAATCAGTTGTCTGATCCCCATTAATCACCCTAATTCACCCTAACTTGCACCATAATCAATGGTCAGGACAGGATATTATCTACAATAAGACTAATCTACCACTGCCCTATTTAGGTTTAGAGAGGTTTCTATGGTCAGTTTAGGCTTCAGCATTTAAATTACATAAGATAAAATTTTGTTTGAGACTACAGCTGTTCCACTACTGTATCCATGAAATAAATAGTGCCAACCATCTGGGCTGTTTAATTACTACAAGAGTCCCTGGCACAACATCATCCCTGGGCAAACAGCACTTTCCAAAACAGTTTCTGGAAAGATCCTGGGCCCAGATAGGCCAGGAACAAACTCTGATAGAAATTTTGCATGCAGTGTACATTTTTTTGGAGATTAAGAGAATTTAATAGTATGGATGTGGCCTGCCTGTGCCAGCTGGCCCAGGGAAAGGGTCCTGGCATAGCACTCAGCTCAGAGGCTAGGCTCTGATACTCGAATCCTGTAGTCCAGGTTTTAATTCACTCCCAGGCTAAGTACCAGAATGTCTAACTTTTAAGTGCAAGACTTTGAATACAAATATATGAATATATATATTTATACTAAATATATAAATGCAGTCTGTCTCCTAGAGAGAAGATATCTTAAGTGTGTACTTGAGGTAGGAGACAAACAAATCACGCCTACTTTTAGAAAATATTAAAATGCTAGTCAATGGGGACATCTATGAATAGAAATGTATTTAAATCTCACCTCTTCTAGATTTTAGGCATAGGAAATGTTCAATATCTGGCAACTCATTTTTATTTATTTGTTCATTTATTTCAATCTAAATACTGGTTAATTGAAATTGTATAACCCATCTTGGAGAGAATAACCAGAGCCCAGGTCTTCTCTCTCCAGATTCTTCATGCTACAAGGCAGGTCACAGTGACATTTTCATCCAGTATCTTGCTATCCTATTTCTTGATCACCAAATATCTGTGTATCTAGTTGGTTAGCAGGGCACTGACCACCTATTATATCATACCATCTAGATCTACCATATGCTTGTTAGAGTCTTGTCATTTTGTCCTGTGATTAAAAATAAGGAAAACTTGATGCCCATGGGACAGGATGTCTTGAACAGAATCACAGATTAATAGAGATCTGAAGTAGCCAGTGGAGAGTCTACCTGCCTACTCAGATCATATTCAGCTACAGAAAATTTTTCAACTGTGTTTTGAATACCTCCAAGGATGGAGATTCTACAACCACTCTGGAAAACCCATTCCAGTGCTTCAGCACCCTCACAGGAATTATATTTTCTTTTCCTTGAACAGAATTCCCCAAACTTCATTTTGTGGCTATTATCTCTTATGCTGTCACTAAGTATCCCTGAGATGAGTTTCATTTTCTTTACTCCATTTGTGAGGTATTCATAGACGTTTATAAGATCTTTCTGAGCCTTTTTTTCTTCAGACTGATCAGTCCCAGCTCTCTCAGCTTGCCCTCACATGACAATTCTT
Source organism: Phasianus colchicus (assembly GCF_987193195.1). Taxonomy (NCBI): domain Eukaryota; kingdom Metazoa; phylum Chordata; class Aves; order Galliformes; family Phasianidae; genus Phasianus; species Phasianus colchicus. The sequence continues at coordinate 99,543,676 of NC_143437.1, read as the reverse complement.
ACAGTTCATCACAGGGCATTTGCTACAGTATGTCCATGACTCTCTTGTAGCCAGAATTGGGCACAGCAGTATAGATGTGTCCCATCATTCCTAAGTAGACAAGAAGGAACATTTCACATGCTTACGACACACTTCCTCATACAGTCTGAGATGGCGTTGGTCTTCTTTGCCACAAGGTCACATTGATGGCTCATAGTCACTATGTTGCCAACAGCAAGCGTAGGTCCTTCTCCACAAGGATGCTTTTTATCTGGTTTCCACACAGCATGTCCTGGTGCCTGGTTTTTTTTCTTCCCAGATGTGGGACTTTGCTCTTCTCTATATTGCATTTCACATGCTCCAGTTCTCCTGTTTCTCAAGGTCCCTCTGAATGGAAGCACAAGTATCTGGTGTATCAACTCCTCCTATTAGTTCTGTATCGTTTACAAAATTGCTGAGGAAAAACTGAGTAAAATTCATAACCCGGCCTGTGTAGGGCATCTGCTGTCAGCTGGAAAAAATAAAGGAAGGTGAATTCAAAACAAATCACATTTGGTTGCACAGCTTGTAAAAGGTGAATGATCTTTTTTTCCTTGTCTTACTGTAAGGCTTGTAAATCAAAACTGAAGACTTAATATGGCAATATGAAGGAGGAAAAAATGCTTAATGTACAGGTATAGCTGTTCAAAGAACCTGCCTGTTATTGACACTACCTGGTAATAAGAGTAGAAATAGTGTTAAAGCACTAATCATTGTGAGAAGAATGATAATTATGTAGGTACACAAGTTAGATCCCATTTGATGGAAAACATTCAAGATGCAGAACAAGAATTCATCTCTATTCTCTGATCCAGTAGAAGGTCTGAAATTTTCTCTCTATAAAGGTATAGAGTTGGGACCAGAGGTAAATAATTGCTATCAGAAGATGAAGAACAGGTTATCTCAAACCACAGAATCTTAAACTCAATTGTGCTAGAATATCTGTCCCAGAATTTATTTCTTCACAGACTGCCTTTATATGGGGAAATGGGGATATATGTTGTCCAGCAAGAGGAAGCATCATCTTTTACATTTGTTTTAAATTGTTTAACTAAAGTAATTAACTAAAGTAATTGGAAAATATTATCCACCATATGTTACTTCATTTCAGTGAATTATAAAATGTACAGAAGCAGAGGCAGAGAAATGATTAATGATGACCCTTGTTTCAATAAACATAGATACTGGCATAATTAAACACTATAATATAAATATTGTCTGGGCTAAGGTTCCTTACATCATTAATGCCAATGGAGGAGTAGGATGTTATTAATGTCTCAGAGGGGGAATTAGATATATATTTTTTGATAGTAGAGGCAATCTCAAAATAACATTGTACTTATATATAAAACTAGCTGTTTATCTAAGAACTATGTTATATCCTTGGCCTTAACTTTGCACTGAATTTTAATGATTATTTACTAGGTAGGCTGAATGTCATCTCTAAGCACATGGAAGAAAAGCTCATTAGAAACAACACGGATTCACCAAGGGGGAATCATGCTGGACCAATCTGGGAGCCTTCTATGATGTCATGACTGGCTGAGTAGATGAGGGGAGGTCAGTGAATGTTGTGTACCTTGATTTTAGCAAGGCATTTGACATTGTCTTCCTGTCATGATTTTATGATTTTTGGTTGTCAGTATTCATCAGTGCACTGGGGGTTAAAGTGTTAATGCTCTGGATATCTGTCCCAGAAGAGAAGAAGAACTACATACCCCAGGGGGCTTTGCATTCAGAGAGGAGATAAAGCACCTTCCAAAGTTAGGAGACCAGGCTCTCTTCCCTTCTGCTCTTCCTGACCACATGTCTTGCCTCAGCATTAGAGTAAGGACCTCAATTTTTGGACTCACTCTCTCATTTAATTCAATTTATTAGCTTCAATTCTAATTGTAATGTATTATATAGTATTATAGTGTTATCTTGTATTCTGATATCTTATTAGAAATTTAGGTTGTTTTTTTTTTTTTCCTCAGGTCATTGCCACTGTTTTGTTTCAGGTCCATCTCTCTACCCTTTTCCTTTTTTTCCTTTTTCCTTTCTGGGGCATGGATCCCTGTGTTCCCCTGCCCAACTAGTCATGGAATCGGGCCGAACCAGCCTGTAAACCATTGACACTCCCATAACATCTTCACAGGTAAGCTTGGAAGCGTAGGATAGGGGCCTTCTTCCCTTCCCTTCCCTTCCCTTCCCTTCCCTTCCCTTCCCTTCCCTTCCCTTCCCTTCCCTTCCCTTCCCTTCCCTTCCCTTCCCTTCCCTTCCCTTCCCTTCCCTTCCCTTCCCTTCCCTTCCCTTCCCTTCCCTTCCCTTCCCTTCCCTTCCCTTCCCTTCGTTTCCCTTCGTTTCCTTTCGTTTCCTTTCGTTTCCATTCCCTTGTAGCTGCAAACTTCTACTGACATGTAATATTTGACTCTGAAAGCGATAAAGCAATAGGTGAATAATTTCTTTGGTGATTGGCTTAAGAGAAAAAAAAAAAAAAAAAAAAAAAAAGATCACAGTCAAGATTAATTCTTTGTTTCCAGGGATCATTTTTCCCAGTGGTACAAGTCATATTTTTACGAGCTTTATTTCTTTCCCAAAAGAGTAGAAGGGGTCAGCAGAAACCAGCAGCTAGTGTTAAATTGCATTTCAAAACCTTACGTTTCTTTGCTAAAGATTCATCATTTTTGTGAAAACTTTTCTTCCCTCTAGCAACATTATATATCACTCCACTAATGCTGTAGCAAACTGCCAAAGGTTCTGAACAAACATGGCATTAAGGGTGTTGTATATTCACACATTTTACTGTGGGGGAAATCGATGCTGACAACTCTTCTTTCAGAGGCTAGAAATTCCTCTGAAATATCTTTCAGTATAAGTCTCCAAAGATCACGAAGTTCTATCTTTGGTAGTTTTGGGAGAGTGACACATATTCAGTGTAAGGGACAATCTCAGCAATGTAAGGGACAGACCCAGGAGATATCCTGAGGCATGTCTCAGTCACCCCTGCAAGAGCACTGAGCAATACCCAAGAAACGTTCAATCAGAAAAGGAGACATTGTGTCACGTTCAGCTGCTGTCTGGTCTCTCAACCAGTCATGAAGCTGGAGCCAACTACAATTTCAAATAGGGGCTAGAGTGGGACTCTTTCTTCCCTTAATGCTTTAATACTCTAAATAGAGGCTGGGGTGGGGGGAGTAACACTCTCTTTCTGCTGCTGCCCTTCTTTACCATATGGAGCACTCCCATAGGCAGCTCCATCACTGGATCCAGGGCTGATGATCTATCTACTCCCTTCTATTTTTCATTCTCTTTTTCCTTCAAGTTTTTAAGCAATGCAAGGCTTACTTGAATTTCCTCCCGCTCAATTGTATGTAGTATAGATTTATTCATATTTCAGGCAAATAATAAAGATTGTGAAAGTAACTGAACTAGAAAAGACCTCTTTTTTACTATTTTGTGGTTATAGGGTGTTGCAAAGCTCCTCATATATGGAAACCTCTTGTAATATTGTGTGTTCATATTACTTGAAGCACTTTTTTTAAGATGAAAAAAAATGTTTCTCTATAAATATATGCTAAGGCTCTTAAGTGCAATTTTAACAAATATCACAGAATTACAGAATGAGAGAATGGTTAAAGGTGGAAGAGAGATCTGGAGGACATGTGATCCAACCCCTGCTCAAGCAGGGATGCCCAGAGCAGGATTCCCAGACATCCAAGAAAGGAGACTCTATAGCTTTTCTGGGTAATCTCATGTGCCATCATCCACACAGCAAAGATGTGTCTCCTGATTTTTACATAGAACTTCTTGTATTCCAGTTTGTGACCAGAACAGGCCCAAATCTAACAGACTCTCCTCAGAGGAAAGGTACTCTGGATCCTTGATCATCTCTGTGGCTCTCTGTTGGACTCTTTTCAAAATATCTTTCTGGTGTTGGAGGGACTAGAATTGGACACGGTTTCAGCTGTGGCTTCACCAGTGCTGAGGAAAGTGGAAGGATCACATTTCTTGATCTGCTAACAATACTCTGCCTATATCATCAGTCTTGTACCTGCAAGGGCATATTGCTGACAGTACAAATATATGCTGTCAAGAAAGGCACAGAGAGGCACACAAAGGAAGAGTTGTGCATGGAACATGTATATCCTGTTATTTGTTACAGAGAAATAATAACAGAACAGACATGCAACTGCAGTAGAGAGGAATGAATGGTTATGGCTGAAGACACTGTGAATTAATTTCTGTTTTGGATTTTTATTTTTTTCCCCTGAAGTTACTTATCAGTATAATGTTACATTGGTTTGGCTGAAGAAGTCTGACATAAAGATTTGTGTAACTAACTGATGGCACAGTCCCTTTGAAAAGATGTTCTTGGTCTCTTTCTGGAGGAAGCTTGCATTCCAGTGAATTAATACATATGTTTGGTGGGGTATATATATGATTTACTGAGGTCTAATATACTTCTGCATGTTTGCCCAGGTTCATTCCTTCAGTGCATTATATGAGAAGGACTTCATTTTAGTTGCTGATTAAAATGCTAAAGATGATTATAGAAACCTACAAAGTAATATATAAATATATGTGGTTTCTACTTAAAATCAGTGGTAAAGAAGGAAAAATAATGATTCATGTTAATAAAGGTTTTTATATATCTTCTTACAGGTTTTTTAAGCAAACTGAATAACTACAATATTTCCCAATAGCTTTTTTTAATGATATATAATAAAAATAGAAAATATGACTACAAACAAAAGAGGCACCAGTACGAAACAGTATGTGAATCATTTCCCATAAATTTTTTCATTAAATTTAAAAACAGAAAGGAGAAAAAATATTTTTTCACCTTGTCAATATTTTGTGACTTTTTTTTTTTTCTGACAGTTCAAATCTGCTTTTAGCAATGTAATATGTTTACTACAATTAGATAAATAAGTCCAACAGTGTTCATGCAACCAGCTGCTCAGTCATTGCTATTTTATTCTGGAAGGAATTAATACTGCTTAGATATTGTCAAACAGACCTCAAATCTCTTTGAAGCTAACTTAAGTACTTGATGCAATGCATGAACACCAGGCAGTTCACATAGCTCCCAGAGGAGTAATAAAGAGGCAACATTTCACAAATTTCACAAATTTCTTCTCCCATTTAGATGCCTTCTTGGTATTTGTGCATGAATTTGCCTTTACTGAGCAAACGTTTGATTATCAGAGGAGGAATTAAGGTATGTCCAATTAGAGGCATTTTTTAGATACATTCCTCGAGTTTGAAGTCCTTTGAACAATATTTAGAGAACATTAACAGTCTAAATTTCAGGCTATGCTAATTTCCTTGGAAATACATGTATGATATTTTGTTAGTATTTTAAGATCATTATTCTTGACCAATTGTGTGTTCGATATGTGAACAAACACAAGCATTATGAATAAAGTGACTTTTTTTCCCAGTATTCCAAACTCAGTTATATTTCTGAAGATCTTATTGAAATATACATGTTTCTGCTCTTGCAGAGAAAGAGTTTAGGTTCCCCTGTGGTATCTCATTTCTGCAAGAATCCATGTAACTGAGTAGGGCTCCAGTTATTTTAAAGGACAATTACACAAAGACCCATTCAGTCTTTTGATGAATTTACTTCAAGACAATGGATTAATAAATAATGTGTTTATGTTCTATACATATTATATATATAATATTATAATACACATATATAATATAATATACATAGAAATAGTTTCTTTAAAATCTTCATGATTTGTATGCCACATGTTTATCACATTATTTACTTTAACCTGTCATATGATGATCTTTATACTTGTATATAAATACACATTAATAGATTGTATATTTGAAAGATACTGAACATCACATGAACATGAAGTAAATGCCAGGAGAAAAAAAAAGGGGGGAAAAAAGTATATCTGTTCTCAGAGAACATCAGCATAACATAGAATCACAGAATCACAGAATGGCCAGGGTTGGAAAGGACCTCAAGGATCATGAATCTACAACCCCTCTGCCACATGCAGGGCACCAATCTCCCCATTTAATAGAGGTAATGGTCAATCCTCTTATATGCCACATTTTATCCTTCAGAGTGAGCAGAGAGTTCTGTAAAGTCCTTTGTCCCAGCCATGTTCTTCAGTAACTGTTTACTGTTAAAAGGTGCACAGACTGAAAATGCTATTGTATTTCTTAGGACGCTAATGAGACATCTCCTGAATGATTCACCTCAGACAGACATCTAATCACAGTCCAAGGATGTGGGGAAAGTATAATGGCTTCCTACTGGTTTTTAGCATGGATTTGAGGCACAAATGCCTTTTCTATGTTCTTCAATAAGACAATAAGACATAAATTTAAGAGAAGAATTGGATATATTCATGCACCAAGGAGGTATTTGGAATATTATATGAATGGGAACAGAACTATGTAAACCTTAGACAGAAGGTTTGTTTTATTTTAGTAGTCTGAATAGCTATAATCTCAGGATAGCAAAGTGCTAAAATAATTTTATCAGTTACTCTGAAGAAGGTGCTTCTATATAGGGTTTGAATATTTTGGTTCCAGAGAGTGGCTCTAGAAAACACAAATGCCGGGTGAATTGCAATAAATTTCCACCTGACTGTGTATCTCCATATGCATTATATTAGGTTTACAAGCAGATAGTGAAATGTCTTGACTAGTGAACCACACAGTTTCATAATTGCCTTGATCCTTTTCAGTCTTCTGCTTTTTGTGGTTAACAGCTGGTTCATCTTCTAATATTCTAGCTTAATTAAATGCTTGGTGATTTCTGTATGAGCTCTTCTACACAAACATCATCTTGCTTTCATAGTGTGGAAAGCTTGGAATGACACAATGGATAGCTTAAAAATATCTCTGTCTTAAAAAACAAACCAAACATCTGGGGAATGAGTTAAAATAGACTGCTGTTTGTAAATATATATGCATATATATAAAGCCTTGTTTGTTGTAACATACCAGAGAAATGGACTAGTCAGTATGTTTGATTTCTTACAACCTTAATGAACAAGAATAAGTTTTGAATAATAAGTAGGTCCCATAAAACGTAATAACTAACAACTCTACATAGAGTCATAGAATCCTCAGAATTGGAAGGGGCCTTTAAAGGCCATCTAGTCCATCTCCCCTGCAATGAACACCACTGCTAGATCAGGCTGCCCAGGGGTTGATCCAGCCCAGCCTTGAAAGTCTCCAGGGATGGGGCATCAACCACAGCACTAGGTAACCTGTTCCAGTATCTCACCACCTTTACTGTAAATGACCTTTTCCTTGTATCTAACCTAAATCTACTCTCTTTGAGCTTGAAATCATTTCCCCTTGTTCTATCACCACAGACCCTGCTAAAGAATCTGTCCCCTTCCTTCCTGTAGCTCCCCTTTAGATATTGAAAGGAACACAGTGGAAGTTTTGTACAATGCCTGTTTATATAATAAAAATAGAGTAACTTCATTGCTCTAGGGACAGAATGTTCTCATGAAGATATAAAAGGAGCAATCTGGCATAAAAGCAGCAAATAAAAAAATAAGTCTACTGCGCAAGATGGATGTGACCACCTTAAGATCTACCTTTCTGTGAAGTGGGTGACATACCTTGGCCATATGTGTATGATAGCAGACATCATATGTAGATCATATGCTTCAAGAGGGAAACTCATAATACGACATTAGAGAGAATAGAAGAAATTCAAGCTTATCAGTTCATTAGATAAATGTTGAATAGAGAAGAAACATTTGAAAACTGATGAAGTGTAAGATTTCTGGAAAAATACTGAGGCCTGTCAAAAATAATGATACAGAAAAAAAAAAAATGAATCTTTGAACTCAAGATAGAAAATAGACGTAACAGTGAGGCAAAATAAAGTCATAAAATAAGTTGAAAGGTGCGACCTAAAAAGTTAACATTCATATAGCAGAAACATCAAATCTTTCATAGACAGCAAAACAAGTAAACATTACCATAAACAATGAATAGGAGAATATGCTTACAGTGAAGACTGATACATGAAATGGGTGGAATCTTCTCAACAGATTCTAAATAGATCAGTATTATCTTTACAGATTCTGTATTTTCACCAGATCTTTTTTATTGACATAGAATTATGCTCTACAAAGTAAACTGCAAATGGCACTAAGTATAAGAAAGAAATTGTCTGATATTGACAGAAGGTAACAAACTTCTGAAGGTGACAAAATATGTCTGTCAAAACAAATAATGAAACAATATTTAAAGAAGTGATGTAATAACTACCCAAGTTTTAATTGTCTAGCTGCTGAAAAAAAGGTGTTTGCCAAATTGCAGTTGTTGTCACAGCTTATTGACAGTACCAACTAATTTTTAGCCAGTTTTCAGTCTATGGTAGAAGAAATTGAAGACAGGAAGCAAAAATTAAAAGTATGAAATTTCAGAGGAGAAAGATTATGTGCTTGACAAAACACTGTGTTGTGAATCATATAGAAAAGCTTGAAAATACATCATCAGTAGTTGTATTCATTTTGATGCTTCAATGCTCTTCACCAGAGCACTTTATGGAATAATAATAGATAGCTATAGAAAAAAGTACAGTACTTCTTAATAATGGAAAAACAGCAGAAGGCTGACACCTTACCTTTATTTTTTGACAAATGATAATTTTTCTCAATGAATTGCAAAATGGCTTGAAATAGAAACAGAAGACAAGCAGTAGCACTAAACGTTATTCTTGCTATTTAAACTGGTTTTACACTGACTCACAAAATTGGGGAAACTGCAATCTTTTGACATGGTGTGCCAATGGAAAGGTCAAAGATTTGTGGGCCATGATGAAACTGTAGAAATTGAATAGTGAATGGCAAAAATGATAGAAATACAAATGAATCTTTATTTAAATCTATTTTTTTAAATGTGACAGTATGTATAGAAGTGAAACTAAGTAACTTTATGCAATATTATGAATAGCAAAGAGGAAGAGCAAAACTATATGTTTATAGTGTTGGTCAGCAAGTTTGGATGAGCAGTATTGAGCAGAACACACTCCAGTGAGTGAATGAGTGCTGAAAAGGGAGCTGTCCTCATTTATGACATTCACACAATGGATTCCACAAAAAAATTTGAAATAATGCTGAAGACCAACCAAATTATGACAGTATGTCTTTAGCAAAGATGTAACATAGAGCAGAAGAATGATGGATGTGATGATATTTTTGGAAAATCACCCAACACTCCACGCCTGAGGATCAAGAAAATAATATGAAAGGTGAACCTCATCTCCATACAGAAAGAACCCCTCACACTGCCATCTCAGAATCTAAGGTCACATTCTGCTCAAGGTTGAATTCCATCCTGACATAGTTTGTTGCACAATTTTGGAATAGCAATTGCCGAAGCATGAAAACTGACATTTAATTCATTTACTGTAAATGATTCTTGCCCTCAAGCAAAACGCTAAGGAGCTGTGAAGCACAAACATGATAAGGAGGGAAAGATCAGTTTCTCTTCCAAATGATGATTTTACAAGCTAAATAAAAAGATCAAAAAGGAAACTTGAAAAAAATAGACAGAAAATCTAGGAGTCTCCATAAAAATAGTGGTTTACTACTAGAAAGTCAGAGAAAGATTGATTCACCTGAACTTAGATATCTAAAAGTTTTCTAGTTTAGTGCTCCCTCATTAGTTCCTGGAAAAATAAAGGAAGTTCTTGCCACTCTTATGAAGTGCATACATTTAGATGGTATGGGTCTCCCACCTCAGTTGCCTGTTTCCCTGTCAACTATTGTCTAGTAAGTTACACTAATTATTTAGCATTTAAGTCCCCAAATCCATCTTATACTTGGTGTTGAATTCATCTGTGTAAAAATAGGTATCTGCTGTGTGCATCACTTCTGTTTGACCAGTAGGGTCTTGGAGGGGCCAGGGAAGATCCTTTCAGTACTCTACAAGATGAAACTGTACTGAGTGCCTATGGAAACCAAATATCATATTAACATTGAAGTATTCATGATGCAAAATGGACATTAATGTGATCTCTTTATTTCATAGTGTTAATGATAGTGGGCAAAACACCAGTCTGATAGGTAAGTTCTTAAGGCCAATGTGGTATTTATAAGAAGGCGTTCTTTTTATTATAGTGTCAAATGCATGTATAGGCATGATAGGCAGTTATCCCCCATGTATCTGACACAGTAATAAAAAGAATGCCTGCTTCTTAATACCACATTGGTCTCCAAGTTAGCTTCTGTCTTTTTCAATAGATTTGTCCACCCCTTCATAATAAATATTCATGAACATAAAGGAGCTGTCTTCTTTGGAGAGTTTCATCTCTCACCACTCAAGAGCTAAGTTTTTAAGAGGAATCTTCTCAATCTCCTTACCTTTAAAAATATATCTCTACTTGCAATATATATTCATGACAAGCGGGAACAATGTTGAATTCTTTATTCTCTTTCTACACACATTTTTGACAAAGAACAGTCAAAGACATTATTCTCTTTCCTGCCAATTTTAAGAATTTTCATGACAGTGTAGAAAAAAGATAAAGGATGTTTTCTCTCCATCCCATCAGTCAACATTCTCCTTCAGAATTAGTTTTATCAGCTATTAAATATATTTTCTTAATTAGAACAATTTGAATATTTCTTGCATACTGCTTATAGATAATGTCACGTTTCATATGCAAGACCAATCCCTTACATATTTATTTTGGTAATTTAATTTTAGTTTGATTAATACGTAACCATTTATATATTAGAAAGCTTGCCGATATATCATTCATGCACTGAGTGATTTAGGTTCTTTCTTTTCTACATAATTCCACAGATAAAACTCTTTTTGGGTTTGAGAAACTGCTTTTGAATATAGGAATTGCTTGTTCATAATTTTTTCAGTACAGTTCTACAAAGCACTGTGCTGCAAAAAGGAAAAAGGGTGAAAGGATTACAGACTAAAACTCAAACTATGTAAATCATTAATCTGTAAGGATTAAAAGCATTTTGGAAAGAAGCTAATATTTCTAGGAGAATGTCACCCATTCAAATTCCTGCACATAAAACCACAAGTATATAAGATAAAATATAGATTATAAGATATGTAAAGATGTACAGTTATTTAAAAGTGTCATTAGGAATTTCTTCCAAACTATAACAAGAATATAAAGGAAGTTTGTTGGTTTTATTTTAAGTTTAAAAATGTTCTTCTATTTTAAATTTATGGATACTACTCAGAATCATTTTCATAAAAGGTTAGGCTTATTGGAATGAATAATATAAAAAAGTATGGCAAAGGAATGGTTTATAGCTGAAAACATGCTGTGAAAGGCTCAATAGAGAACAACGTTGTGTCATTGTGGGGATGTAAAATGATGCTAAATGGCTTCTTCAGGGTTTGATTTCTGTGATATAGGAATACTTAACCAAACTCAATTATATGATTGATCTAGCTACAAAAGAAAACTAAGGGGAGGTACATAAAAATAAATAAATAAATAAATAAATAAATAATATAAAAAAAAGATTTATATTGAGTAATAATGACTACTGAAAAAAAAAAAGAAAAAAAAAAAACCCTGAATTTACCATTCTGTAACCCACAAATACAGCAGAGGGGAATAGGATTCAACACTTGCTTAGCAAGTGCTGGTTTTTAAGTATCTTCTTTAGCATTCCAAGAGGAAGCAGCGTTTAGTGAACTCTTGGAAAGATGTAGTCTGGGTCTGAATACAAATAAGATCAAGACAGGAATGAAGTAGGTTCACTGACTTTCTTTACTGTTGTTTTAATCATTGAGCATATTGTACAAAATAGGTCTCCACTACAGTCATATGCGTCCATATGCTCTGAGAACTTTTCTGCAGTAAGTAGTGATAGCAGATTTGGGCAGAAAAAATGCTGATATTTATATTTTTTAAGAGGGAGGAAAGAAGCTGATGTACACCAGCAAAAGCAAATTGTTTATGTGATTTCCTTCTAATTTCGCAATTAGAGACCTTCTGCTATTTCTCATATTTCAGATAGTTGAATGCTATCTGAAACGAGTCTGTGAATTTCAGTTATAGATAGAAGACTCTAAAATGGCAGCTGAACAACTGAAGATAACTTTTTAGTTTTAGCTTCACAGACTAGATTTGATCATGAGCCCCAACAGCATTGAATTACACTATTTGCGTACAATTCAGGAACCAGAAATAAATGGGTGCATTTATAGAAGGCATCCACTGTATAGAAGTCCTGTAGAAAAAAGTGCTACAATATTCATTCTAATTGGTGAAGTATTCAATTCAGAAAACTGAGAGCTAAATATGTCTCTTCCACATATTAGTCCCTACTAACATTCAAGAGATGTGAGGCTTTATTCAGCTGTTCACACTTATTTAATGGAATTCTAGATTCTCTAAGGTATCTCTGTCAGTTTCTGATCCCTACAGATATAAGTTCCCAGTATTAGGTGAATCAGCCTCATAACCATGACTTGGTTGTGATGTAGTATGTTATGCAAAATGTATATGTGGGCAACTGAATCAAAGATCTAGATATTTTCTTTAGGGTCAATGTCTAGTAGAGTTCTGAGTTACACTGGCCATATTATTCAGATATTTATGACATCACAAGAGTTTAGATGTGTTGCATACCTACACATACCTATACATATAGAACTAAATTTAAATGTTTTAATTTTGATCTGAATTCTGACATAGAAGTCTGATGCCGAAACACAAAAAAGTCGTCATTTAGATATCACCTTACAGAAAACACTTCTTTTTCTTCCAAGGAGAATGTAGGTGTAATCCTGTAGACAATGTTCCTATTTAGTAGAAACCAGTGATGATTGTATCAGATAAAAATATTATGCATGAATGTCAGAAGATGTGTCTCTGAAAAGAAGGAAAACATTTTAAAAATGCCTATATTCAGTTATGTCTAATGTATGAATAGAAGGAATACCTCATGAAGTGATGATTCAGCTAAATTTAGTCAACATTGCTTATTCCAGCATAAATTCAACAGAGCTATGGATCTGGCTTTCACTGACCTAAATGTATGTGAACATATCAGTTATTCACTAGGGATTGCATTACAGTCTTTTTTCTCTCTGAAATCTGAAGCACTGCATAAATTTAAAAAAAAAAAAAAAAAAAACTGCAGGATTTTGAATTAAGAGTCTCATAAAAAAAAAAGTTGGCTGATTTGTCAGGCTTGCAAGATAAAATAAGATTGCTTTTCTATCCTAACCAAATTTTGCTGTTATTGCATAATTAGTGTGTAAGGGAAGGAATACTTCAAGGTGATGTACAGCTGTCATAAAAAGAAAGTTTAGATATATTGCAATCATCTGTGTTGCTATCTTCTGTGTGACTTTCTAAGTTCATACTTTATTCTAACCCTTGTGTGTTGAAATTGTGAAGTCAAAGTCCTGAATTTGTGTATCTAATTCATTTTCTTGTTTGTGAAACCTACTAAGATGACCTAAAAGAATCCATCTTCCTGGAATACCATGAAGACTAAGGGGGACTATTTTCACAAGGGTACAGCACCTATTTGAGATTATAGACTAAAGAGGACTTTGGGTTGGATCAGTGAAAATTTAAAGATGTTATAAAATTTATAGGGTATCCTCAGGGGAGGGAATGTGCAAAATACTTGGGAAAGGACTAAAGCTAGGAAAAAAGAAGGATCAATTTGGGTCAGACGGGAAAAAGAATAAAAAGTGCAAGTAATCCGTAATCAAAAACCCTGTAAAATTTAGTGCCTGATTACCACAGACTGTCCTAATTTCTTCTTAAACTCATTCTAACTATTTTGTTTTGGAGTCACTGCCCATTCTGAGCTTCATGGACAAACTCCTAATGAACTTTAGGTTGGACCAGCTGGTGAGTAGGAAGAAGACCCAAGACATGAGGGAATGTATGAGAATGTGCCATGGATATTGGATGGTTTTAAGTCTACTTTAGTTTGTGAATAAAGAGTGACAGTGTGCAAATATTCTGACTGTAATCTCCATCACCTTGGGAGGAAGGACAGGAGGTGATTGTCTGTGCTTTTTCTGACTGCATGAGCACTAATGGTTGTCTATTTGGGTGCTCAAAAAGGCACTGAACTGTCTCAGCACTGGCCTGTGTACTTGGCCATGTGTGCACTATGTGTGTGTGTGTGCACAAACATTAGCTGGGAATACACCCTCAACTTCACTGCTAGTATGTTAAGAACACGGACCAGCAGCAGCCTCCCTTATATCAGACTGGGACAAGAAGATCCCTGGGGAATTCATACAACCATATGATTACAGTACATTATTAAATTTAAATTTAGCATTTTCTTAGTGTGCTTCCACAGGGAAGCTGGCTAGCCTCAGCTCCTCTTGCTCAATGTTAAATTCAACATTCAACCCCAACTAGCAAGTGTTGAAGTGTTTTAGCTAGGGAATTCAAAGCAAATGAGAGCTGGCTGATCTCAAACTGGAGATATAACTTCATTTCTGAAAACAGGATGATTAAAAGCTCTGAGAATTAGTACATTTCATTGCCAAGCATGTTGGCAATGAACAGACATTGAAGAAATGAAGGTAGCCATGTGGTTTTAATGGTCACCCAGGCTATGACTATGTGTTCATTACTTAGATGAACAGCAGTAAGATTTTGGAGAGCAAATGACCCGAGAGGCAGACTGTGGGAGGGAACGTGTGCCTCCCTGCAGATAATTCTCATGAAAAGACTCTATTTTAGTTTTATGATTATAGTGTTTTTTTCATGCTGCAAAGGAGGTGGGGGTTATAAAACTGAAGATGTCATCACTGCCTCTCTGAAATAAGACTGCAGAGAGTTATGCTGTGCCCAGATTGACCAGCCAGAATAAGCCCTGCTATTTCGTTGCACAACTGTTACTAACTCCAAAAAAAGAATATCACCCAAGTAGCTTACACCACTGTGTTGAAGGCCCTATGTTCTTTGTAAAAGTCTGTCATCAAAGTATTGTCTCACCCCATTCCTGCTTAACTGGAGGACCAGATGGGATCAAGCATTTCAGCTCTTTCCAGCATGTGCAGTGCTGCCAAAATTAACAAATGTGCGCCATTCCTGCAGTTACACTGTTGACAGAAAACTGACGTTCTTGCTAGAGGCACTGTGGAAAGTGCTCTTGGAATTAACTTATTGACAGATATCTATCAATTAAAAACAGTAACAGCAATATGTTAGAAAATGATGCGCTGCTGACAGTCTGCTGTTTGAGCTTCAGTTATGAGAAGAACTCAGCAGAGTTATGTAGTGTACAAACTTAGACTGGAAAGACTCATGTAAACCAACCCCAATCGTTTGATCTACTCATCTGCTTGTGTGCATTTCTGTTTCCTGGGAGGGACTGCTAAGTTTGGTGTGAATTTATCCGACTTCATCATTCAAAAGTAAAGTCTACGTGTTGCTTATTTTCTGTTTTTCTCTGCAGAATTCATTTTCTGTACATATTACTTTGAATTTTAAAACCTGCAAAACGATCACTGTTGCTCACTCTGAGTTAGTATATTTTAGGATAGTTTGCTAAATGTCTGGAATATTTTTTACTTAAACTTCAACACCCTATCTGATTCTTTCATCACTATTTCCATCTACATTAAATTAAGATTTTGAAACTCTTTAGAATTATTATATCTGGCCTCTAATAATGCAGCTCAACCTGCTCATCTGATCTTTCCTATTTTGTCTTGACCTACTGTTTGGTTTTTTTTCTATAATTTCAAAATCAGTGTAGTTGTTAGTAGACACAGTTGCTTACTCTGTAGGATGTAATGAGCACAGTGAAAACCTTAGTAGTTCACACAACTTTTTCTCAGTGAAATCGATAATGCTTTGGGATAGGACTCAGCAAGTTTAAGTGAAAGGAAAGGTAATGTGTGAGTTCTGTAGAAACAGTAATATATGTTTTGTGCAGGGACTACTGGAGGTACCAGTGGTAAACTCTAGGTTTGGTGGCAGAATACACTCACAGGACAGAGAAGCCATAAGATTTGATGGTGCAAAGTGCAATGCTACATCCTCACAGTTCATGCAGAACAAAGAGACTGCTATGCATGCAACCCTGGAAATGCACAGCTTGCTCCAAAGGTAATGCCTCCTATCTGTTTCCATGGAAACTAAATTGGCTACAAACAGCATAGTAAAACTATTTAGAAGAGCAAATTCTTGACTACAAAAGACTGTTTTTCAACCTACTTAGCACTATTAGCTATGCATTTTTGCCAGTGATGAATGAGAGCCTGCACATTGTTCTTGTAAAAATCTTAGCATCAGTGGAGAAAACCTGCTGCTGTTACTACTGGAACGCACCACGTACCACTATGCTCACATCCACTGTTTCATCTCCAGAAACATTCAGCAAGCACTGAAGCATGCTATCTTTTCCACATGGAGCACTTCAGTTCCAAACCTCTGCTTCATCCGCATGTCAATCTCAGATGCCATTTTATCAGACTGCCCCTCTGCTGCCATCTGTTACACAGCAACTACATGTCATGGGCCAACATCACAAAATAGGAGGCATTACTTTCAGAGCAGGTTCGTCAGTGCCTTGACCTGGAATAAGGCAGAATTAATTTCTTTTTGTCCCCATGTATCCCCTGGCTATTTGGGTTGCCAACATGAACATCCATATTTACCTGGTGTAGGGAACCTGCTTTGGCAGGGGGCTTGGACTCGATGATCTCTGGAGGTCCCTTCCAACCCCTACAATTCTGTGATTCTGTGATATGCTCAGCTTCAGATACTCAAGCACCTCAATCAAGTGCAAAAATGCTGGAAGTTCTCTGGAAGCAGTGCGAAAGTCACAACTGCATATGGCAAGAACATAAGAATAAGAAATAGAAAAGGAAGATGAAGGAAAAATACCACAGTATACTCATGTACATCCAAAGAATTCTGGAACGAATGAGAATTAAATTTCTTCAGTAATTCATCCTGCCTTTATGAAAGATTTACATTTAAAAAGCAAGTTGGTAATGCTCTCTGCAATAACTCCAAGCCTCAGCATTTAACCTTGGCAGTATGCTCTCTCTTCCAGATAATAGCAGCATAAATAATTTCCTACAGTTGTTAGCAGGAGAATGACTTGTTATTCTCTCAGATTAGTGGGAGTTTCAGCAATTTTGCAGAAACCTAAATCAGAACCTTGAAAGTTCATGAAGGGCAAATTTGATGGATCAGTGGGACCATTTAATGGCTGTAATAAAGAAAGAACTTTGAACAAAACAAAAAAAAAGAAAGGAATTAGGTTAAAGTTAATTAAAAATTTGTCTTTCTGGTGCTAAAACACAAAGCCCTTTAGAATTCTACATAAATTGGAAATTACCAGGATTAAGTTAAGAGCTCTGTCATTAGTTTGGCTGTGATAGTGTTAATGTTCAGCTTTATATGGTGCTGTGTTTTGGATTGTTGATGACAGCAGTGTTGATAACTCATTGATATTTTAGCTGTCGCTGAGCGGTGTTTCACAGAGCCTTGGCTGAGGGAGCTGGGCTTGTTCAGCCTGCAGACAAGAAGGCTGTGGGTTGACTTCATTACAGCCTTTCGGTACCTAAAGGGAGCCTACAAACAGGAGGGGAGTCAACTCTGTGAAAGGGTAGATAACAGCAGGACAAGGGGAAATGGTGTTAAGTTGAGGGAGGGAAGATTTAGGTTGGATGTCAGCGGGAAGTTCTTTACTATGAGAGTGGTGAGGTGCTGGAACAGGCTGCCCAGAGAGGTTGTGGATGCCTCTGGAGGTGTTCAAGGCCAGGTTGGATGGGGCCCTGGGCAGCCTGGTCTAGTATTAAATAGGGAGGTTGGTGGCCCTGCCTGTGGCGGGGGGACTGGAGATTCATGATCCTTGAGGTCACTTCCAACCCAGGCCGTTCTGTGAGCTAAGGATATTTCAGTTTTTCACACTGCCTTGCCAGCAAGGAGCTGGGAGTGTGCAAGGAGATGCAAGGGCTCAGAACCAGAACAGCTGACCTACACTGGCCAAAGGGATATTCCATATCATATGGAATCACGCTGAAAAGAAAAAGATGGGTTACAGAAGGAGGAAGTGAGGATATTCATAGTGATGGCATTTGTCTTCCAAAGAAACTGTTAGACATGATGATCCCTGCTTTCCTGGAAGTGGCTGAACATCTGCCTGCCTATGGGAAGAAGAGAATGAATTCCTTGTTTTGCTTCACATGCATGCAGTCTTTGCTTTGCACACTAAGTTATCTTTATCTCCACCCATGATTTCTCGCACTTTTACCTTTCTGATTCTCTCTCCAATCCCAACCATAAGAGTGAGGGAGAAGTTGGGTTGTGCTGACAGCTGGAGTTAAAGCACAACAGGCACTATCCACCAATAATTTAAAAGGTAGAATATTAGACAATACAATTAGAAAGCATATGCTCTTAATTCCTTACTATCAGAAACTAGGTAGGTTGCTCCACAAGTGGTGCCTCCTATTTATTTCTATGGAAATTACAACAAAGAGCATAATAACACTGCTTGATAGGGCAAATTCTTAACTACAAAATACTATTTTTCAACAGTCACCACTATTAGTTTTTGCCAGTGATGAACAAAATCATAAAATAGGAGGCATTTATTTTGGAAAAGTCCTCATAAAAACAGGAAAAACCTTTCAATAGCAGAAGTTACTCGGAAAGTCTGCAATCAGCATTAGCTCAAAGCATAGGGAAAAATATCATCCTTCTCTGCTGAAAAGATCAGCCAGAAGAAGTGCAGAAGGCCTTGAAAGAGTACAAGAGCAAAATGTGCTCCAAATATAGCTAGGCTGCTTATAGAGCTATGGCAGCTCAAGTGCTGTGACAGTGACTGCAGGACAAGAGGCAAGGCAGAAATGGCAACAAAACTAGTCCTCAGTTTGTGGCATACTTGAGACAGGAAATAAAGTGGGAAAAAAAGAGGTACAAAATTAGTGAAAATCAATTTAATGATTAATGGGATTCAGCATCCATTTTGCTTTTGATCCAGGTTTTTTTCATTAATCTTATAAAATATTCCTGTTCAAACAGAACAGCGCACAGTTAAACCATAAAAGGGCCCATGCTCACCTTAATCCTCATGTTCTGCCAGTATGGTATAAATGATAGTGACAGTTACTTTACGGATTGTTTTATTGGTATTTTAATTGCAGTAATATACTTCTGCTGTCTTAAAATTTTATATAGGATTTAAATTTGGTGGAGCAATGAGATATAAACTGGGTAAGGAGAGAGATTTATAGAAAATTCAGCAATGAACTAGCAGATTAATGAAATATGAAGCATTCTGGCTGCAACATTAATCTCTGAAACTGCATTAATAATGTTCTGGAGAAAAAATGATATTTTATATTATAATCAAAATTTCATTAGCAATTCAATAAATTGAAAGTCAGCGCTTTAAAGGCCAGCAAAACTAATCATGTATGAAGTCCACTGTAGGTCTGCAGACTGTTTGGTTCATTTATTCTAAATGTTCTCTTTTGCCTTAGAAGAAAGAAACATCTCAAAAACTTTAAGGTACACCATTGCAATTTGAAGATGCTGCAAATAAGGAGCAGTAAGGAGCAGTACAGATCCACTATATCCATTTCCACCACTTGCACTTGCATTTGAGATCAGAAAGCATCTTGTTTTTATATTAAAATGCCATTGTGTATTTGAGATTTAAAAGTACAGGAGAGGTTCCTGACTGGCAAACCACTCAAATCAGTGACTTAACATTTCTGGGTTATTTTTTCTGCCTAACTTATTTTTAGATATCTTTTTCAGTGTTTAGATTGCCAAATGACCCATAAAAATTTATAAAGATCCTATCAACAAATAAATATTTGCTTTTGCATATTGAAGTCCAAGCAGATTTACCTTAATGCCAGTGGGGAGAAACACACTTCTGATGGTGATTCATCTAGTAGGTCTCTGAAGTTAGGTGAGAGGCAACTCATTCCTGAGCCCAACCTATATAACTTCAGGCTCCCACTTCCTTAATGGCCTCGTGTGATCTGATTCCTCTCCTAGTGCTGTGTTTCAGATTGAGACAATCATCTTTCAGCTCTCAGCTGGCTGAAGAGGTCCACATTATGGAACTTTAATTTGTATGTATGGTCATCCTCCTTCCTGACTCCCTGCAAAATACTGTGCTTCCATGTACTTTCATTCACAACACTGTTAGTGTAGATTCTCAGTCACATACAAGTGCCTCCTAACAGCCTAAAGTGAAATCCAAATGGAGAAATGAGACCAGCATACAGCTGCCACACGTTCTTCATTGAGAAGGGAAAGGCTCACCAGGCTTCCATCCATCCAGGGAATATCCCTAATCAGGCAATCCTTTAAGGACAAGGTTTGAATCAGAGACCTGAATGTGTACTGAAACTGATCAAATCAAGGCTGGTGTGTCTGGGACTATTTTTGTTTCAAGATTAAATATACTTTAAGGGAAGAATTAAAGTGCTGTTGATCAGGAAATTATTTACAAAACAAAGTGTTTAGAATACTTTTGTCTCCAACATGATCAGTGAGAAGATTACAATGAAAAACGCCTCTTTCAGTCAGTGATGTAAGAAATCTCCCCCAACTCCTCCATTTTTTTATTTTCAATGTTGTATTTCATAGCAGGTAAGTAAACAACAGCGACCCCCAAAAAACCCAAATAAATAAAATAAAGGAGTTCTAAAATCTTTGTATTTATTTCTTTTCTTCTTTCTTAGCCAGCATTACATAAAATCTATTTTTTCTCTCTCTTTTTTTTTTTTTTTTGGAACTGTGAGTCGTATCCCTCAAGTCATAGAAGTAACAAGGTGGCAGTGATGAGATCAGTCTTTGATTTATGTGGAAGAAATGAAAATTGCACTTCCATTACTGAGGTTTTTTTTCTCTTGTAGCTCTGTGAACCTGTGAAGAGCCACATCTCCCAAGTAACTTGTTTTTAATAAACCAGTGAGTGGATGTTATAATTATTCTTTCTTGATGTTTCTGCAGTATCTACTATAATGATGTAGAAGAAAAATAAAATCTTTCTTATTCTCAGAATCATTTAATTTTTAGTAAAAATTAAAAGAAATCTTTTATGTGAATTTTAGAATGGAGTATATTAGTAATGTAAAATCTCATGTAAGATAGATCTGAGATGCCATAGCATTATGCTTAGTGCCAGTTTTATGGTATTATCCAGGATTTAGTTATGAAAATATCCTCATTATTTATAGAAATTAATCCTGATTTACAATAGCAGAGCTGTTGGATAGTCCATGCTCTCACACAGTTATTTTGCAATGAAATTTTTCCTGGGGATCTTTTGGGGCAGGAACAATACATTTCTGGAACTTCATCTCTCCCTATTAAAAAAAAAAGGGGGGGGGGGAAGAGTAGATGCTCTTCTGTTTTTTAACTGTGCCTCATGCAAGAGGCTTCAGACAGCCCATAAAAGTGCCTGCCTGCCAGGGGACCTGCAATTAGTCTCAGCGGCCTCATGAGTTACTGCTCTCACCCCAAGCCTCTGGAAGTACCCCACTTCTCCTGCTCCTGTGGTTCCTACACTGCTGCAGTCAAAATGAGCTACGCTAG
Source organism: Phasianus colchicus (assembly GCF_987193195.1). NCBI lineage: Eukaryota > Metazoa > Chordata > Aves > Galliformes > Phasianidae > Phasianus > Phasianus colchicus. The sequence continues at coordinate 99,522,126 of NC_143437.1, read as the reverse complement.
CAAAGACCTAGCTATTTCTCGAGCCTCCTCTGACTGAAGCAGTCAAAGGCATGCTGATACAAACAGTTCAGGGCTCAGGTTGGAAGAATAGCAGTGAGAGGCAGTGAGGAGGAGAGCGCAATAGCAATTAGCAAGGGAAGGCTGATTTTTTTTTTTTTAATTTCCACTGGCAGCATACGTGTGACCCGATAAGTTGACTCTTTCCACCTTCAAACCCCCTTTATCACTTTTTATCACTTCAAATATAACCAGCAGTCTTGAACTATGCAATTTTCTGCAGCTAACAAAAGCTATGAAAATTAATCAGTTACCAACTAGTTTTTATTCCATAGGCATGTAAAGCTAAAGGTTGTTTGTTTTTTTTATCATTAAAGACCAAAACTATATTCTATACTATTTACAAAATTACATTCCCTCAAATATAAATGAGGCAAACAAAATGCCTTTCATTATCTCAGATGCTGACCTCTAATTGTTATCTTAATGATTAAGATTAAGCAAACATTTAATTAAATTTAATGGAGAAGTGCACACTTGCTTTGGAAATGTGAGTATCTGATAGGTTGCCAGATGACAAATTTGATAACACAGCTGCTGTGTTCTGCTCAAACAAGTGAGAAAACTGCCATGAGGGTTTTTGCTATGATTTCTCCTGGTATCAGGTGGGTTTGTGGAAACAAATTTCATTTCTGTTGCACAAAGATTTTATTTGATCTAGACTACCAATAAAAATGGCAAATATTCTTTCTTCTCATTTCTAACTGCAATCAGGCTGCATTCCACTTCATTGAAAGATTTAAATTTTTCATTAATCTTGGTTTTCTATTACTCCATGATATTCTCAGCACTTTTGATCCTATGCTTTTTTTAGATTTTCCTTTTTACACTTGGAAAATGTCTGAACAGATTAATACTACCTTAAAAAATGAGCATAGATTCAGGTAGAAGTAAATGCATATCTCGTCATAGCCTGCAGAATGGCACCTTCAACTGCTAAGAGGTATTTTCTAAAATAATATTTTTTAGAGAGAGATTGGCTCTGAGCTATGGTCTCCACCTTCTCTGTCAGCTGCTGATGATCTCTTAAATCCAGAACATTTCACAGGCTTTTTTTTTTATCTGAGTTCATTAAAGGCAGGTGGAAAGAGAGAGAAGATCTCAGTATTTCTCACTATTTGAGATAGACTGGTCTGATTTTTAGGCAAAATCAGGTGTGGTGTGATCACTCTCAAGCAGTCAGTGCATTTGAAATAAGACCAAAGCACTGGGAGCAGATTGAGTTTGTGCCAACAGGGCTGTACTACCACTGCACTCAACACAACAGCCTTGCAAATAGTAGATAGCAGCAAAAATTAAGGAAGTGTGGAGTAAAAAAAACGTTTTTTTGGTGTTTACCACACCTGAATAAAGCTAGTCTAATCCCCTGCTTTTAACTACAGGGCCTGGTAGTGTCCCAGTAATAGGAAAAGCCATAAACATTTTTACACTTTTGTTAAAATCTTCACAGTATTTGTAACACCATATTAAGTAATCCAAATTCTTCTGCATTCTATTCTGCATGTGCACACATCTAATAACTCTAATTGAAATCAGTGATCTCTGCTCTACAGTTACCCCACAGTCTTCGAAGGTGTGAACACCATTTCCACTATGTTGTGAGGCTGATTGCAGCAACATTTCTCATAAAGGACTTACTATTGATGTTCAAATTCATGGGTGAGGAGGTGCTGCTGATCTACACTTTACCAGTTCATTTAAAAGTTCTTCATTCTGAGCTTTTTTCAGTTGTGTAAATGAAGAATCTCTATATCTTAAATTGAATATTTTAAGGTCACAATAAGGAGAGTGATCTAGAGTATGCATATATTTTATCAACAGAGACCTTTTCACATCCTTACGAGAGTAAGAATTTAGGACCTACATTCACAAAATGATTTCATTTCGGACCTATACTCTCATTTGAAAAGTTAGATTGGAGACATCAGTATTTCAAAATTTTGAAATACAGTTCAGTGAAATGCAGAACTAAGAGTTTATTTCACTGCATTGCTGCATGCATCTGTACTGCAAAATATATATATATATTCATAAGCTAGGAATAAGCTTTCCTTTCATCTTTTATTATTTCGAAAGCAAAGAGTACGTCCTTTCTGATCTCTAGAGGTAAAAGCAGAAAAGAGAAGAAGAGAAATTATCTTTTCATAAGTTTCCTATTCTCGATTGGATGTGGAGAACTAGTTGTGCTTTATGATTTATGTAACTGAAGGTAAATCGGCAATTTAATACTACTTCAATTTCAAGTATATCTGTTGAGCATTTATTTGGCGTTGCATTTCTGTATTCAAAATACAGTCCTGCCAAATTTAAATGGGCATGTGTTTTGATGGAATAGATATATATATATATACACACCAACATTTGACAAGAAAACAATAACTAATTTTCATGTATTTTCTCTAGCTTTGATATCTTTCTTTAATATGAAGTAAATGACATGTTAATTTAATTTTTAAATAAAATACACCATAGGTGTATCAGTGATACATACTAACTTAAAATGGTAATGTCAATACAGGCTATCCAAGTTAAAGAAGTGTGAACAGAATAACTTTTCGAATGGAAATTTTAAGAGTCTTTCTCAACTGTAGACTCATACAAAACTGTTGCTTTTCATTACAAGAGAGACATCAGTGGCTGCTCCACAGAGCTGGTACAGGAATATGTAGGTAGACCTAGCATCAATGTGCAAAATATTTGATGGCTGGAAGATTAGATGCATGTTAGAATCATAGAATCATCTATTCCACTGTCAATGTCATTAAAGAAGGTATTAAAGAATATAGGTCCTAATCCTGCCCGTGCGGGACACCACTTGTCACTGATTTCCGTCTGGACATTGAGCCACTGACCACCACTCTCTGGGTATGATCTTGCACCCAGTTACTTGTCCATGGAACAGCCCCCCATTAAATCCATATCTTTCCAATTTGGAGAAAAGGATGTAATGGGGGTCCACGTCTTGACCCTACTGAAGTCAGATAGATTACATCAGTGACTCTTCCCTTGTCCACTAATGCAGTTACGCCATCACAGAAGGCCACTAGGTTGGGGAGGCAGGACTTGCACTTGGTGAAGCCATACTGGCTGTCTCATATTACTTTCCTGACCTCTGGCTACTCTATTTATGATAGATATCCAAAACTGTTAAGATCATGTTTAGTTTGTTTAGGAGATAAAATGCATAGGAAGTTTTTAACATCAAAGCAAGTTTTAATATCCAAATTAAAATAATAATAATGATGAAAGGCATTTTTTTTTCATTAAAAAGTAGATGTTATCAGCTTCTTAGCCTTAATTTTGACCTCCTTGAAGACAAAAATCATACATCTTCATTAGAAATTGTTTGAATCATAGAATCACAAGGTGGAAAAGACCTGCAAGATCATCTAGTCCAACTGTCTTCACATTACCATTGCTACCACAAGCTACTAAACCATATCTCGTAGCTCCTCATCCAGATGCCTCTTGAACACTGCCAGGGACGGCGACTCCACCACCTCCCTGGGCAGCCATTCCAGTGCCTGACCACTCTCTGAGAGAAAAAGTTCTTCCTCATGTCTAACCTAAACCTCCTCTGGTACAACTTGCGGCCATTTCCTCAGGTCCTGTTTGTTGCCTGGGAGAAGAGGCCAAACCCCTTCTCATCACAACCTCCCTTTAGGAAGTTGTAGAATGCAATGAGGTCTCCCCTGAGCCTCCTCTTCTCCAAACTAAATAATCCCAGCTCCCTCAGCCACTCCTCATAGGACTTGTGCTCCAACCCCTCACCAGTTTTGTTGCCCTTCTCTGGACAAGTTCCAGGGCCTCAATGCCTTTTTTGAGGTGAGGGGAGTTTGTGTTCACATGTTAAGAAAATGTTGAATACATGTAGAACAGATAAATGTAGACATCCTTGAAATAAATTTAGAAAGGGGCTATCCATGTATTTATATGACCAGGGCACTTTTAGATCATGGATAGCTTTCAGTGAGGGTTAAAACTAATTGTTTTGTTGTTTGCTTGTTTTCAGTGTAAATCTATATGAAGCCTGAAAAGATTGCTTTAGTCAATTACATAAAGCAAGCTTTATATTAGAGATATACTGAGCAGTGCTTTAATCATTACATGAATCCATCAATTTCAGATAATTGCTGTTAATCATAATTTGTCAATGTAAATGACTTGAGGAAGGATTTTTGTCAGCAGCTTAATGCAGGAAGATACAAAGCTGTCATGGCATGGTACAAGTTCACCTTGTCTCTTGTAACCTGGACTTAACTTGTGCTGGTTTTACCATAGACATAGATTAATTATAATTACACATATGAAATTCTGAATCTTAGGCACCTGGGAAGAGATCTATTGTCCACATGTAGGCACCCAATCTGCATTTCTGTAGCAAGAAGGCAGTCCAGGGACCACTTCTGTCCCTGAGCAACATCTGGCATAGCATGGCTTGTGCTCAGGCAGCCATGTTTACTTCCTCCTCATCAAAGCAGAATGAATGCATGAATGAATGCAGTGTGCCTTTTGGGGGTGTTTCTTTCTCCTTCCTCTGCCCTGAGCTGTGATGAAGCATTGTCTGGAAGGGCATGAGTTGGGATGAGCCACAGTTGTACTGTGGACACATGGATTGCACTTCAGCAGTATGGGTTAGGAAGTCCTTCCTATTTTAAGAAGTGTTGGCCATTTTATTTGAAGATGTACTAAGTATTTCTTAGAACATTTGTTTGGATAGAAAAAATGAGTGCAATATCTTTGTTAGCCCTGTGAGAAATTAAATACACAGTTCTGCCTCTGAAAGTGTGGGATTTCCTGATTACTCTGAATTTTCCCATGGAAAATGACCAATTATAAGGCAATAAAATAATGACCCATATGTGGCAGACATATGTTGCTTCACAGGGGGACATTAAGTTTGCACTAAGACAACTGTGAGCTAACAAACTGTACTTGAATATAGCCTTACCCACCCCTGATCATGCTGCAAATCTTGTAACATCAGAACATAGACCCCAAGCAGAGTGGAGTACACAACAGTGTACCCTGTTGTGGATCTTGTTCATAACGTTTGGGTTATAATCCAGCCTCAATAGTTCTGCCAGTGTCCCTACCTGACCCAAACAATAGGCTTTTGGTCAAGATTCATACCTGTAACTGAAGTATAATGGGTTTGAATCCCTTCAAGGCTGAAGGGAAATTCAATCTCTCTCTTTTTTTCTTCAGGATGAGTGCTTTAAATCACAATTTATGATATGAAAAGGTGGATACAGTACACTTAAATAGCTTTAAACATAGGCCTCTGCACTGAATTTTATAGCAAGAATGATCACGTGGGCATTCGCTATTGTGTTGTACAAACACTTGCTAGAAGAGGTCTCTTGGGTAAAGAGATACCCAGTTATGCTACACATGTCCAGTCCAGGGAGCCGGATTACTGAAAGCATGTCTTTAAAAATAAATATTCTGGAGTTTAAAATGCAAATAATATTTCACATGTTTGAGATTTCAATTAGTTGAGTCCTGTTTTATATCTCTCTGATTAGTGCGATGAGAAACAGATGGCATTAGTATAACAACAGTATGTAGGGCATGGTCTCTCTTGTTAAGTCAAAAACTGACAAATATTGCCTCAGAGTGTTTCTTGATGCTGTTCCACAGGACATGAAATTTGCTTCACCCAAATGTCTAATCTAAGGCATCTTTTAGTTAAGAACATAAGAATTATCTTCCTGGATCAGCTTAGTAATCCTGGCAGCCTGCCATGCAGCAGTGTTAGATGCATAACATTGCATCTGACAGATCAGTGCAAAATCATTATCAATGCAAAATCATGCAGATTTTGGCTATATAGTAGTGTGTAAAAAATAGCATTCTTCTTTACATTTAAAATCCCACAAATACAAAGTTTTGTATTATTTTACATATTTTATAGTCTTATGGCTGCTTCACTTTTAATTATTACAAAGTAGATAAAATATAAACTGAAAGACTCTGAGCAAAATAGCATCCTTTCCAGAATCAGTTTTCCTTCTGCAAGATGAAGTAATCATTCTTTCCACTGCAAAAAAGGGCTGTATGAAATGCCTGCGAAAAGCCTGAGATCAGAATAGAGAGACAAGGTGATGTTTTATGGCTAAAAATCTATGTATGTTATGTAATTCTGCAAGGATGCATTCTAAAATCTTTAACTTTCTGAAATCCATGTGGACTTACCTATATGAGTAAACAGCATTATATGCTGCCTGCCATTTTGCAATGTTCAGCTGGCCAAACAGAACAAGAGTTTAAGGATTTATTAGGCATATCTGAATGGAAAGAGTGTTACATTTTTGAGATGGAGATTTAGCCACCTGTCTCCAATTACACTCAGCGTGACTGCAAGATTAAAATGACATCTACTTCACTGTGAAAATATGTCCTGTAGCATCTCCTTTCAGCTCAGGAGCACTAATACTAATAACAGCCCAACAGAGAATCGATTTTGATACTTACAGTGATTAGTTATTTTATATAGAGCCTTGTTAAGAACTCTCAAAGACAAAATTGGACTTGAAGACCTGTACTGACAGAGGGAAAAGCTGCATGTGAAGCAGTATGTACTAATTCAATAACTAGCACAAATGGTGGCCAAGAGATCTACATTCACCTGATAAATTCAGATCTGAAATCTGAAAGAAGGTGTGAAATAACTACTTTGACAGGTATTCGACATAGTAAACTAAATTAGCACACTGCAATTTGTTTGTTTGTTTGTTTGTTTGTTTGTTTGTTTAGAGTGCATAGCATGTTTTAAACACCTCTTGAAATTTAACTAATCTACACAAAAGCAACCAGTGCTCTGGCACTGTAGAAGCATTTAGTAAATGGTATCATGTCAACCTTAAATTTTCTAGACTTGTTTCTTTCTTATTCTGAGTCACAGGGCTCTTAAGCTGTAATGAACTTAAGAAATAAGAGGCATGTCATATACAAAGCTACAATCTTTCCATTTGATAGTTAAGTATTATATCTGCAAGTCCACACGTTGAAACTAAAAAAAATAAGTGAAGTCGAACTGTCTTGAGAGCTAAGGAGGCACTACTGAAAGTATCATTTTTCTGTTTAGAGTGCTAATACAAAAATTCCCATTTTAACCTTCAGAATTTTTATTCCTATCTACAAATGGTCTCTTTTTTTATCAAATAGAGCTGCCTAGAGTTTGATGTATCGTTTTACAACCACTCTTGTTTAAACTCTTTTATAGAAAAAAAGGCCTAAATGGACCCTCAAGGAGGAATAATTTGCCAGCAGACAAATAACCATTGGATGCTACGCAGTAATTTTTACTTTACATGTTTAATACAAAATTCTGTTCCTACAGTGGGGCAGAGTTAAGACTGTCTTTATTGCCTCATGCTGTAATACCCTTTAGAAGTGTTAATTCAGGGGAATGTTAACAAGGCAAGAATTAGATTTCTTCTTAGCAGGGGTCTTTGTATTATCTTTAAGGCAATATACTTTTTATTTTTTATTTTTTTTCATATAATGATTCTTAACAAGCAAGTCATGAAAGAAATTTACCAGTCTGCATTTGGTATGAAAAGCATTAGAGGTATTAATTCTATAGAAGCATGCATATTAGAAAAAAAGTCATTTGTGTTTTGTTCTTGTCATTTTTATTCCTTAATGCTTAAGCATTAAGCATTTAAGCAATTATTGCCTTTAGAAAAGTAAAAAGACTGATTTTCAAATGGGTAAAATGAGATGTACAGAACTGAATCCCTGCATGCAGCTCTGGAAACAGCAAAGAGGACCATAATCCACAAAATATTTTATTGTTGGGAATTTTAATATGTAACCTCCCAGTCTGGTGCAGAAAGACTGTGACAGAGATGGAAAAAGCTTTCAGGTCTCTTCTGTACCTTCATATTATGTTCTATCCTTCAGTGCTGCAGTCTGAATGAAAGAATAAATTCCGCTAATAAAAGAGACGAGTGGTCTCTGTGCATTACCATCATTTTACAGAACAACACATCTCTAATGCCATTCCCTGCTAAAAAGAAAGGCTGTCATCTATGCCATGGTGATGGTACCCAAACAAATGGATTTTGAAGATCATGTGTATGAAATGTAATTCAGTGTAGCGGAGTTTAAGCTACTGAAAACATCCAAAATCTTGAGGACTCTACAGACATCTAGCATGGCTGTGTTTCTAACCTGCTGAAGCAAGGAGCTTTGCTATATCTTCTAGTTGCTAATGAGATTGCTGAATTGCTCTTAGTGCATGCCTCAGCACTTCCTTTTAATCTGCCTTTGTGCTCACTGGAATTTTGTATTGCTAATCCACTGCCATCTCTTCAACCAGCTTTACCCTTATCACTTCTCACTGTCATTTCGTGCAGAATAGGTACCGAAAAGTTTCTGATACTGCTGTAAACACTCAGCAAAGGGAGCATTTCTTGTGCATCTGATGCACTCTTTGCTTCTCTTTATAGAAACTTTATATTAACTGTAGGAGATGACACACTCCAGTTAAACTAGATTTAAACTAGATAGAATGTTTTCATAACACATTCCATTATTATGATGGGTTCTGTCTTTTTTTTATTATTTTATTTAGTTCATTATTATTGTTATCTTTTCAACCTCAAGTATTCAAGCAACAGATGAAAAGTCATTACTGTGATCTTGTACTTGAAAACTTGGATTGTTATCCTGAGTCTGGCATAATGTAATGTAGCCACTTCTGTTCCTGTAACACTTGAAGAGAAACAGGTTTCTCAGTTAATTGTTTGGATATACAGGAGCACAGGAGAGTATCTCTGAACAAAGTCTACATCACTCCTTTAAGTGTAATTAAGACAGTAAATGTTATCGACAATTAGTATTCTTAGGCAATGAACTGTTGCTATTCATTGTCCTTCAGTTCATATCATTTTCTTGTTCTCTTTTTCAAGTTCTCTGTCACTCCTGTATGCTGCCATTGTACTTTTGAACAAACAATGGGAACCAAAATTTTGGATCATGTCAGCTTTAAATATTATATTATACTTAAATTTAATTATATTCAATTATATATTATAAGCCAAATGTGAGAGAGACTGTACATCCTGGCAGGCTGTTTAACCTATCTTTGCATTCAGGGGTAGGGACTCAGCTGGTACTGACAAGTTTTGCCTCGTGCTTTAGACTGCAGTCATAGATGTGTTTACACACAACATATGAGGCTTTTAGATATTTGGAAGTAGCTGGCTTGTATACTTTGAAAAAAAGTATTACCTTTGCAGTGACATCATGTCACCAAAGCCAAGTAGAGGTTTCTTCACAGGAATGCAGGTTCCTTCACAGTAGGCCTTATTCCTTCTGCTGCAGGAAATTATGATCTTGATAGATAGTCTGAAATGGCAATGACTGTAAAACCCACTGAAATTTAAAGCAAGAGTACTTTTCAAGCATTAACTTGAAAAACCTTGGGAAATACATAAAATTTAACATTTAGGAACTTCCTCTTTCTAAAAAGTGAAACAGCCACTCAAGTAGGCACTGCCAGGTCCTTTTCCAGACCCCACAGCTGTGTGCAGCCCAGTGGCTTCATATGAGGTTAAGCACAACTGGTTCCAAGAAACAAAAGCACAGCAGTTGTGTTGGCACAGCAGTACACCTGAAGAAATCCTAACAATACAATTCCCAGCACGACGGCAGTGCATGGATAATGAAGCCTGGATGGTCTAACCTCTTAATAGGAATGAGTTGTGCGATGTAGACATATTTCATTCTAACTGAGAAACAGTATAAAAAGAGATTATCCGATTATTTTTTATCTCTGTTTTGGAAAAACTATAGGACCACAAAGAGATGATTTTTTATCTTCTTCAATATTGCACTTTCACAGCATTCTTATGTTAATAAAAACAGCTCCCTACTACTCTCGTCTATGACCAGTCCTTCAGATTATTTTCACACAAGGAAAACAAGTAAATAAAATATTATACTTTTCAGTAATAGAGAAAGCATTCTCACTCAGGTTATTTTTAGTAACACCATAACCCAAACTTGTTTTTGTCTCATTTAAATGTAAATATATTTACAAATAGCTGAATTCTCTAGTTTAATGTCTGGAGAATGTATCCTCTCTCCAAGGATATTTATAAAATAGATATGTAATGAATGTCAAAAACCCTGCCAATTGAGATTTTTCTGAACTTCTGAGCTTTTGGCCATTTGCTGCTTGCTATTTTCCTTGCTTCTTGCTTAAAAAGTTTTGTGCCTCATGATCAGGAAGGACTGGAAGGTGCACTCAAAAGGACTGTATCTGTTGTTTTTGAACCTGCAGTGAAGGTAACAGATTTTTTTTATCTTTCTCTTTAATTAAGTGTTTGAAATGCTAGTCATGATACATTTATCTTATGAAATCTAAAGGTAAAAAAGAAAAAAGAAAAATGTCAAAGCCAACTGATCTAAGATTTTGTAGAATAAAGCCCCACCTAATGAAACCTCACTGCCGCAGAGGTCGTGTTAATAACTGTCAAGTAAATTCACATATCAAAGGAAAGTATCAGGTCAGAACTGGCTGCTATACATGTGGAAGATCACTAGATGTACTGACAATAGAAGAACACTTTTTAATCCTTAATTCACTCTGACATATGAATATATTCATGTATATTGGGAAGACTTATTTTCCTATTACTTGTAAATGAAATAAATGCTGTGCTTCATAAAACATCCCTCTGTTATATTATGTCTCAAGATCTACTTATTTCTAGGCTCTGCAACCACACCCAGACCAATGTGGTTTATACCTTCTGTATGTCAAGGAGGGACCAGCATCACAGACCACTGTCATATACTCTCCTTATCATTCTCTGAATGATAGTTGGGTCTGGTAATTCTCAAAATGACAAATTTGCTAAGTATACTGAGAATTTTAAGATAGCAGTTTTGAGTAGAACAGTAAGAGCCAAATTTATGAAAGCACAAAGAATAACAAAAACAAATGTCAGCAAAAGCAGGATACTTTGCAATATATGCTATGGCTAGCTCAACAGACCCACTACAGTCTCTATTCACAGAATTTTGAGCTTTTTCAGAAAATTGACTACTTTTTCTGGCATGGTTTTCTTATTATATTTTTAAATTCTGTAGTTTACAAGCATAAATAAGTGCAGCAGACTTTAGATAGTCATTGGATGTTGGTCTTATCTTGGTCATTAGATATTCTCAGCTGTTTTTTTTATTATTATTATTTAATAACTACAGAACTTTGCCTTTAAAACTACTGAAAGAAGATTGTGTATTTTTTTCACTCTGTTTACTCATTCAGAGAGGGATTCACCTCACACACCTACATTCATGTAGTGAGTCATAGCTTGAACAATTCACACATGCTCCTTCTGCAGTCCGTGATAAGATATAGGTGCCTCAAGTGAGTGATTTTTCCCATCAAAGCTCAGAGATTAGGAGGTGTACATATATCTTCTGGAAGTGCTTCTCTCTGGTTGACCATGAAAACAGCAGTGGTGATGAGCTTAAACTGAATATTCAGCCTTTAGACTGCTAAACAGATTTGAAATGGTAACAGTTTATGTCCCTCATCTCAAACCATTCATATGAAATATCTCACAGATCATAACCCAGTCCTTCAACATATGTCGATGTGAATATATCCTACTTCAATTAAGTGTTTATGGACATGAATGGAGCTGCCAACCTCCAGCTCCTTCAGTAGAGGAATGGTGCTGGTCGATGGCAGAACTGAGACACTAACACAAACTAACGCTAATCTGTCCTCTCAGAAATCAAATCCAACTGCAACTGCTCTGACAGAGGTCCCTGTCATCTTACATTAACAATTAAAGATTTTATATGCACGCTTCTATGCAATAAAGTGGTGATACGGCACTGAGTCCATTTAATAACAAGTTCAATAATAATTACCAACAACAGCTACACAGTGATTTGGATTGGTTTGCTTGTAGCATATTAAGCCAGATGCCCTTGTGAAGTCAAAGTAATTAATTCTACAGCGTTTTCAATCTACCTATGCTGCTTTGAGTTATCTTGCAATTTTGTTGATAAAATAACCATTTATGTTCCCTAATTAGTTAGGAAAAATAATTAGTGCAGTCTTTGGTTTATTATACTGGCAGCTGCACGTACAAATGTGCATTTGTATGAGATGTCCTCAAAACTTGTTAGAGTACTAAATATATACTAACTGTCATCTAAATTCCCTACTGACAGCTGTTTTACAGTGCCAATTCACCTATTAGTATCCTCAATTGTGCATAAATAGAATAACAAACGTTTATTGTAACTGTTAAATTGGGAAACTTCTAAAATTTGTAAATGACAAGCACTGCTATAGAAAATATTCACTGAATGCACAATAAGGGAAAACCTGAGAGAAATGTAGTGTTCGGAACTGCAAAACAAAGTCCAAGATAGAGAAACCTGTCCCACAGAAGGCAATGACAATGCTGTGATGTACACTAAAGGGAACATGAATTCATTCTGTTTGTATCAAGTATTTATCAGTAAATTTGTCAATAAATCAATGTTAAGTCAAATAAATCATCAAAATTCAGAGTAAAGGTGTAAGGTACAAATTGTCTTGTAAGGTTAGTGAAGATATTGTCACACTGAAGTTTAACCATTTACAAATTTAACATTTAATTCCATCTAATATTTCACTTTGAGCTGTTAGAAGAGAAAAACATTTGCACTGAACTAGTCTTTTATTCCTTCTTGTCAGAAGGGAAGAGGGGCCCTCTCCCTGTTGTGACCAGAAAATGTCTAGAAAGATAGCTTTAACTGAATGCCTGTCTCTGAAACAGTTCATTCCTTGTCATCAGGACTTCTTCCTATTGATAGGATAGGATCTGTAGATCATACACATACAATGTGATTGTGTATATGATTGTATATATGACTGTATATACCTGCATTATCACTCTCTTGAATTTAATAGGATAGAATCACAGAATGACTCGGGTTGGAAGGGACTTCATAGATCATAACATATTTGAGCTGCAGATGCATCTGCAGTTAATTTAGAAGTATGTTCAAAAAAACAGTTCCAAAATGACTTTCACCCTGAAGGTAATTGTTGGCATTGATTTTGCCAAAAAATTATTTCCCCTGTATGAAATGAGCTGGGATAATGCATGAGTAATCACACAGAGGGGGATTCTGAGATTTAAAGTAGCAAGTATATCTTCAGAAACAAAAAAAAAATCAGAATAAAAATAAGATTAACTCCACGTCACATTGTTGCAGGTGGGGGATTTGTGGAAACAAGTTCAGAGAATGAAAAAAATTCAGTACTGCAGAAAGTGAGAGACTTTCATTTATTTATGTGGAATGATGAGAGAGATAATGTGCATTACCTTGATGGACTTCACAGGTCTGGTGAGTCATTTGTGTAGTAGTTCATTGAGTCATTATACATTGTAGGCCGGCTCTGTAATCAAAGAAAAAAATATTGAAAAAAGCAGAGTATGTAAGAAAAGCTAAGAAAATCCTCATCATAATTCTGCCTGCAACAGAGTCTGCATGCTCACGATTTGGAAAAGACATGAGTAACTGAAAGCCAATGAGTACAATGGAAAGTTCAAGGTACCTCTGGGCACCTACGCTGGGGATAAAATCAATACAGAGAGCTCAGCTGCTCTGTGTAGCATGGAGTGCATGTTGCCTAGTGATAACAGAGAAGCAAAAACTGCCACAGCCTCACTCTGTCTTCAGCGTGAACGATGCGCATTTGTAACTGTAGGCAAACAAAATACTTTATGGCAGATATAAACTGCTTAATGTGCATATTATCCAGATATAAAACATTTTAACATTACTAAATTGTCTACTGAACAAAAGCAAACATAGTTAATCCTTTTGTATATCGTTAAAGGCTGATCTGTGGTTATACACAGATTATTAGATATTGGCAATGGAGTTTTGTGGCTGAATTTTGACTAATTCTCAGGGGGCACAGTTGCAGAAGACATACTATATGAAAAGTGAAGGCATGTTTACAGGCTTTCTTTTTAGGAAGGCAACGAATCAAGGTTGGTACAAGATGAAGTAGATTTATAGGTGACAACGCAATTTCTGAGGGTAAATTTGCTTTGTTTCAGCAAAGTCACTAAAGATAATTTACACTATCTCTGGGCAAAACCCGGAGTCAAAATTAAATTCAAGACCCTTTTTGAGGGGTCAAATCATAAATTACCTTAGTGAAGGCAGCACTCGATTTTTGAATGTAACCCCAATTCAGCAGTATCAGGCATTTTTGTTCTTTCACTCCAAAACAGCTTTGTACGGACTGTCAGGATATAGTATTTTAAAACCAACACACTAAAGATTTTTCTCAGTTGAAATTTAGGATGCCAGCTTTAACATATATTTTTATTTAACCCATATTATTTTCTCCTCTTTTTTTTTTTTTTTTTTTCAGTAGTGACTCACTGTTATTTAACTGCTGAAAAAATGATCTTAAAGGCTTTGCACATTCATAGAAACTAATTAGATTACTTTGGGTTCTCTACTCAGTGAATTCAGTTGTTATGACAACAAAATTTTTATCATTTTCTTAACATTTGTCCTGATTTCTGCAGTTATCTGTCTGTTTACATATATATGACTAAGTTTAAGAAAAATACACTGCATTTCCAATATCTATAGCCATACAGTTAACTTACAGCAATAATAACCCAGCTAAAGAACTTTCTTTAAGTTTCCTAAGAGTCAGTTCTTCTTTGGGCAGCTGAAAGCTCAGTTCAAAAAGTGAACATTCCCATCCTGGAAGGTCCTGCTCAACATCTTCACTAAGGCTGTAAGGAGCCTGGTAGCTGTGCTGTGTCTTTCACAAAGTTAATTGTCTCTATAGAAAAATAAGATAAGTCTGAAATAGTATTTGATTCTCATTTTAGATGCCTGTGAATTTATGTGAGATGTTTATGAGCCTGGTTTTGTTCCCAAGTTAGCAAGTTAATATGTTATAATTTTGCATTAATTGTTTGTCTTGTTTTTCTTTGTGTCTCTGTGTGAGGATAAGGAGTGACAACCTATTTGGGGGTATTTGGGGGGAAAAATATTATTTCATACTCAGTGACATCAGCCATTCCATCTTTAGTTTGGCACCAGACATATGCCAAGTTTTAGAGGAATTAAGGGATACTACAAAATGTCACTGCAATGTCATTCTATAATTTCCACAAGTTTTCAAAGCCATGTATAAAAGTTCAATTGCCTGTCTTAAACATGGGATTAAATTCAAGAATTCAAATCTACGTTTTTCTTGTGTGGCCTACGAAGACATGCCCAGATGATGTTGTAATCATAGGCACTTTCCCTTCTTTTATATGGGGAAAGATAAATACATAGAAATATGCACTTTCTAAAAATGTAATAAAGGTATGATGAATTAACTAAAGAAGAGTAAGATACGATATGTGCAACACTTTCATATACCTTTTTGTGTGTAAATGGGAAACAATTAAGCTTTTTCAGAGTCTCTAAAAAATCCTAGTGCTCAATCCACAAATGCTAAAAAAATCCTCAAAATCTGCTGCTGCTTTCTTGACTACAACTTCTTGGCCAAACATGCAGACACATGAACAGCCTTTTTAATTCCTTCAAGGAGGCATGGTGATTCATACCAAGAATGGGAAATAGAATCACAACAACATCTTATGTACTACTATTTTAATAGTATTTTTATCATATTTTGTAGCTTTATTCTGCTTCTCAGATCCTGTCAGCATTAGTATGAAGATAAAAAGAATCTATTTGACTGTGCCCTTGTCCGTCAGTCTTGACTCTCTTGTCTGTCCTATGAACTTTGAATGGTTTCCTCTATTGTATTTTTATCAGAGCATGCCCAGAGAAAATAGCTGCTGCTCCTTCTCTTTGCTCATCATTCATGCTATCTTCTTTTTGCCTCCTGTTCAAGCTTTCTTAAGCTGAAGATTGTGAAATTTAGTGAACAACCTGTCTTTTCCTGACAGACAGATCAGACTGGCTGCAATCTTTCCAAATGCACTTCTTCATCATTCAAATGCACTGCAGCCACCCCTTTCTCTGCAGACTTGATCAATCTCAGCATTACAGAGATTATATTCCTGTCAGTAAACCTTCAGCTTTTTCCTCACTTTGCTGTAGCACAAGGCAACACATGGAAAACTAGATGAGCTTGACATTTCACTTTACCCATTCAGTATGCCAAAAAGAAATTTTGTTTGAAGAAAAAGTGATTCAAATAGACCATGATATAGCTATTGGAAACAGTACATCTTCTTTGTGATCAGGTTAAAAACAAAGATTCCCCACAATATAGGTGTCATTGCCACATAACTCATTTTATAGTTAGCCAAAACTAATTTGCAAGTGTTATAGAATCCTGTAGGCAATATTTGGTAGAGAAATGGGAAAAATTGGGAAACAGATTCAGGTTTTCTAAGTTATAATCCTAGATATGAATCAGTCTGAGTGTGGCTTAATCTGTCGCAAAGAATTACTTTCATCTCTAAACTGGTGAGAATCTTATTAGACCTTTCTTGACTTTTGATGAAACCTAACCTCATCAAAATCCTTCGAGCTTAATGACAGTTTGAAAATAATTTACCTAATTTGTCTTCCCAGCAAGTCTGTGTAAACACTTTCAGTTTTGCGTATTCTGCTACATGAGATTATGAATAGATGATGCAAAGTGTAAACCTTAAAACAACCTTCAGACCCTACATTTCATTTTAAAAGAGCTGCATGTTGGTAGTGTAGCTCAGTAGCTTACTGGTTTCTGGAAATTTTTTTTTCTCTAATGAAAATTTACCATCCCCAACTCACTCACCCCTCCAAATATTTAAGATCAGTACTCTTACGTATGGAGTTAGGTAGTAAAAAAAAAAAAGAAAAAAAAGAAAGAAAAAAAAAAAAGAAAAGAGGAAAAACAATTAGAAGCTTTGCCCAAGGCAACTGGATCATTTCCAGATTTTTTGAAAAGGAATCCAGGATATGATCAGGACTGAAAGAAGCACTTAGTTTAACAGTCATGTGCTCTGTCAGCACATAACTTTTATATCTTTTACTTCTCACAGAATTTGCTCACTTGGTTTGAGCATTCTGGTTTTGAAAAGTAGAAAGTAGAAAGAAAAAAATACTGTGCCTAAACCCTTCCAGAGAACTTATCCTAGAGTAATAGAATAATAGAAAGGGCTGGGTTGAAAAGGACCTCAAAGATCATTTGGTTTCAACCCCCCTACTATGTGCAGAGTCGCCAACTACTTCTGGCTGCATCCCTTGGAACTGCATGCAGTTTTTGGTTTTGTTTGTAGCATAATTGCTATTTTAATATGCTTATTTGGGTGTGTAAGAATTTCAAAAGTGAACTGGGGGTATGGGAGCTGGTACTAAAATCTGCATGTTCATTTACTTTATGTAAATGCACAAGGATACTAAATACATACAGAAACATGGGGCAGATCATGGCAGCCTGTGGACTTGAGAGTTTGGAGATAAATCTGCAGTCAGAAATGTCCTAAAAAGGTAGAAGATGCCAATGAGATGTTAATGAAAGACAGTGTACTAGCCATACATAACTGATGTTTCCATTTGGCTGTTTGCTCATTCATATCGTGATTAGAATTATTAAATGTCCACACATTTCGCATCAGCAGTGTTGTACTTCCTTGCTGATTTGAGTAAGGGCAGAATCTTTGTAACAGCTGCTGCTGAAGTTCATTGTCAAAGACTGAGACCACAGAAATTTGTGGGCTAGATGTTCAACCTTCAAAGCACCTGCCATGTGTCTGGTTTGGGATTGCATCACTATGGTCTTTCACTTCTCATAGAATTAATTGAACTTCCCAGCAGTGGGAAGAATTTAATTGCTAGGTGAGTGCTGAAAGAAATAGGGAAATTTAATTCTATGTTCCCCATTGGAATTTCTGGCAAATATAAATGGAAGTAGAGCCCAGTGATAATAGGAAAATTACAGTGTTTCTGTGAGTCTGTCCTCATGGGAGCATAAAATATGCACTGAAGCAGAGCAGTAACTACCAAGGAGGTTTTTGGGGATTAATTCTCTTCCTACTCACTTGAATCTACTTGTTGGGTCATCCTAGAAACGGCTTCCTTGCTCTTCCTTCTGAACTTGACTGCACTTAATGAGATTATCCTCAAAAACGTGCACAATTATGTAATTACTAGTTATGGAAAGCTTCATATTCGTTATGATTTAAGTAATTATCTTTAGTTATGCATGCAAATAACTCTACTTTCTCTTCCACTACTTTTTCTCAGTATTTATGATATGATGAAATATTCCAGCAAGCTGATGAAAGAAGAAAAATCATGCAAAGCTGAAAACAAAGATATTAGAAAAATGTAGTTTGTGCAGAAATTTAAAAAAAGTTTGGTTTCCATGCCAGCATCTGCTTATTTCCTTGTTTTCATATTTTAAAAATTAATATTGAACAACTGATCGGATGATGGGTATTTAATGTTTAATTACACATATAGGTTTTCTTGAAGGTAGAACTTCTCAGTCAGCAATTCATAGTTGGTGCGTCTCTTTTTTCACAACAAGATTTCTCAAAAGCATTCAACACAGTTATATGTGTCTCTAAGATGCAGCAGTTTGCAGGAGCCCCGTTCCACTTTGAGGTACTTAAGATAAATTCTCAGTTTGCAGCCCTGAGCCTGAATGTCAGAAATTCTAAACTCAGATTTTCTTTTTAGATTAATGAGATAACTGGCTGAAGGAAGCTGGGGAAATCTGAATAGTCCTTTTCTGAATTTAATTACTTCCATATGTGCTGAACTCTGACAGATAAAGAATTTTTTATTGCGGTTTTTTTTTCTCTATTGACATTATGACCTACGGTAATAAAACTACTTTTAGTAGATTGAAAAAAAGATGTCACGAAGAAAGCAAAAAATGGATTTAACTGAAAAATTGCAAGTTAAGAAGACCTCTCAATTCATGTGTTTCAAAGACGTTACAGTGAATAACTGGAAAGCATAGTTGATTTCCACAGTATAGAGTTGCAGGAACTATATGAAAATATAAAAAGATCAGTCTGTTGAAATCATCCTCAGCTTGGTGACTTATTCCCATTTAAATGAACAGGAAACATGAGTTAGCTATTGTCAATACTTAATGATAGTGCCTAAAATGTGACTTCAACTCTGCTTTTCCTTCTTTCCACAAGTATTCAACTCAGAGCATGATCCTTTGAAACTAGTAACACTGAATGCTTTCTCCTGTTCCCTTTTAAAGCTTGGCTAATGTGTACACAAATATTTGCTTGTGCAATTACACATATACAGCTAGGACATTTTCAATTTAAGTGTACACAATATATTTGGCTTATATGAGCCATTTCAAATAAACCAAAATTGATGGAGCTGCAATTGTCAATAAAGACATTAGCTTCAAGGGAATTGCTCTCTGAAGCAGGATGAGTTTTGGATTCCACTGAGGTTCCCAAAGGGAATCTCTGAGCAGATGTCTTCCACTGAAAGAGTCCTCCTGGTACTCACCAGTCCCTAAGCTGCACATATTAAACATGTGTTCTTCATTGCTTAAAATCTACAGGGCTGCTTTGAGAAAAGCACACTTTGGGTGTCCATTAGTTATGCTGTTATTCTTAACATGCTTTAAGTTTTGAATGTGTGCTTTCAGTACAGTAAATTATACAAAATCTTTTTAAAAATTAAAGACTCAGCTGCACAGAGCACTCCCTGCTTATGGTCCACATATAGTCAATCTCATAAACTTCTCTGACACATATAAGTGCTTGTCAGCATAAGAAAAATTTACAGATTTGATTTTGATGTTTTTGTAAAGGTGGGACAAAATCATCCGTTATCCTACTTTCAGATAGAAGTTTTATACCCAGACGGCCATCCAATTCTATTCTTTTTTTTTTTTTTTTAATTTTATTCATGTATTTGTATGTTAACTTGTAGGTCAACCCTAATTGGGTTTCTAATCTGAATTGATATTGCAAATCTTGTTCCTCTGTTGCATTCTAACCTTTGCTGATGGATTCAATTGCTACACAAAGCACCACAGCCTTCTGATGCACTGTAACTTCTGTTTACTGAAATTCTACAGAGGTCAAGGCTCAGAACATTATTATTCTTGTTCCATCACAGACTAAATCTTTTGCATTGTAGATGCAAAAGAATGGTAAAATCAATTGCCTTCCTAATATGGAGTATTTGAGTACATATAAACTAAAGATCTGTGGGAAATGGTTTTAAACTAAGACAGGGGAGGGTTAGGTTACATCTTTGGAGGAAGTTTTTCACACACAGGGTGGTGACACACTGGAACAGGTTGCCCAAGGAAGTTGTGGATGCCCCATCCCTGGAGGCATCCAAGGCCAGGCTGGATGTGGCTCTGGGCAGCCTGGTCTGCTGGTTGGTGACCCTGCACATAGCAGGGGGTTGGAACTAGATTATCATTGTGGTCCTTTTCAACCCAGGCCATTATATGATTCTATGATGATATAAAGTAGAGTGTCTGGCCTGCTGTGGAAAGATGGAGGTCTCCCATACAAGAAGTTCCAGGCAAATGTCTCACATAGATGACAGCAGGCAATATCCAAGCTTTGTGAATTTGAAACCTGCCTTTACATTTTGCTTCAAATTTAATTTAAAAATTGAAAATGTTAGAGGATTATTAATTTTATGATTGCCTTTCTTTCATCATGAAAAAAAAAAATTTAAAGCTCCTAGTTTTTGCACTTCATAAAATGTGGAACAAAGATTCTCCATGAAAACTGAAAAGCATGAAGAGAAAGTTTAGCTAAAGAAGAAACTTCTTTCACATGGTGTAGAAACATTATCAGTTCTCAAGTAAATCCTTGATAGTTAATATGAGTGCACCCTGACACCTGAGATTCCACATCTTGCTCTGAAGAGGTTGACAGAAAGGATTTTCTCACTAAGTTCACAATGAAGAGAAGGAAAAGCACATCAAATTTACTAATGTTCATTTTTAGAACTAAGTTATTGAAGAGTTTTTTTAAACATTTTTATTCTAGGAAGATGGAGCAAAGCCCTTTGGATAGAAAAACTAAAGACCTGTTGAGGTTTTCTTATAATTCAGCTAGCTCAGTATGAATGCATCACAAAAATATACACTAAAAATATCTCCTCAAAATCTGTCTTTCACCGTTAGTTGCTCAAGTAGTGTGACATTAAACAAATGCCTGACAAACTTGTCATATAGAATGTTTATTTTTCCCATGTGTTTTCTGAGTTTGGGAGCATATACTGTCAAAAATGCCATTGACTTTGCCTCAGAGCTAAAAGGTGAAATGAAAATGCACACTGTGATCTGCCTCAGCAGTTCTTTCTGTAAATTACCAAACACGGCCTTTCACTGACAATGCATTGTTCCATAAAAAACAGTGTGGTGGTTGTGTCTGTATTACCAGTGTTACACACTGCCATTTTGTAATGCTGACAGAGAAAACAAAATTAAACTGAAATAAACACGTAGCAAGATCGACGCTACAGAAAAGGCTCCTCAGGGAGGTGGTTGAGTCACCATCCCTGAATGCATTTAAAAGCTGTTTGGATGTGGTGCTCAGGGACATGATTTAGTGGGGGGTTGTTAGGATAGTATGGTTAGGTTGTGGTTGGACTCGATGATCTTCAAGGTCTTTTCCAACCTGAGCAATTCTATGATTCTGTGAAAAGTCAATTCATCTCTGCAGACAGTAAGTCAAAATTTAGACAGACAGAACACAGACCTAAACAAAGAGAATTCTTCATCACAATTTGATTTTGTGTTTTTCTTCCAGAAAAATCAAGGCATGATATCTAGCTCACCTCAGACCTCCTGGTGGAACAGGATCTACCAGCCACGTGCTGCGGGTGTCAGACTGAGCACGGCGCTGTCATTAGATGAGATCTATCAACACAGTATTTTGGGAATGCCCATAAAGCTGCATGACCTCATTAAACTTCTTCCTGAGACACATTAGAACAGGGTGTTTCTTCCTTACCAGAGAGAGAAAAGGAAAACAGAACATTAGTTAATGCCTGGGAGAAGAACATTTACATCACAACAGTTTTTTAAGTAGTAGAATTTCAGTTTATATAACAAAACTCTCCATGTCAGAACACAAAACTGTTATTATGCAATGCCAAATGATCAGGCCCATACCCGTAACCGCTCACAGAATATTTGCTGCAGCACAGCTCCCCCTAGGCAGGAGCAGAGCAACATATGTTCAGGGGCAGACGGACTGCAATCTCCAGAAACTTGCAACAGCGTAAAGGGAAAATTAAGGGGAAAAAATATATATTATTATTGCTGCTATGGAAACTGAACAAAGGACAATAATTACTCACCAGTTTCATTTGATTTCTACAGTAAATGAGCCTAAAATGCTGAGATTTCAAGGACAAGTATTGCTGTCAATAACTAAATATTTTGTTATTTTGGGTTTTACCAGCATATTATCTTGGAGTTGTTTAGTTTCTAAATCCTTGTGAATTCTTTTTTACTGAAGGGTAATGTTTTTTTTTAAGAACATGAAGCATGCTGTTACGAAGAGGCAATTAATTTCTTTTGGGGAAAAAGACTGAATAGTTGTTCTGGTCTTGAAATTGGAAGCGTATTCACTGCATTTTACTTATATCTGTGAAGGCTTTTATAAAAAGATGAAACCTTGAGTTTATAGGTGTCCTTCTCATTGCACAGCACCTGGGAGCTGTAAGAAATGAAACATCTTTGTTTAGATGTTTGTCACCATGCAATTATAACATGGTCACTGTGGTTACCTCTGTGACTTCTGAGACTACCTTGCTTCTGACTCTACTGGGTTTGCATGCCAAGGTTTTGGTAGCAGGGGGCTACAGTTGTGAACAGAGCCCAGAACTGCCCCATGTCCAACCAGAGCCAGCTCTAGCTGCTCCAACAGCAACCCACCTCTGAGCAGAGCTGAGCCATGAGCGATGCTGGGTGTGCTCTGGAAAAGCAGATTTAGGAAAGGGAAAACTTCTGCACAACAGCAGCCAATTTATTTCTGCCAAATAATAAACTAGGTCATGCAATTTTATTTTAGTAACCTGCACTTTGTCCTTCATCTGGAAATGAAGATGCAGTTGATATAGGGCATAGAGTATGAATTTAAATATGGTTTCAACCATATTTTCCAGCTCAGAGAACAGTAAGTGAAGCCTAGTTATGGAAATAAAATGGTGACAGACGTTACTTAGACTGGAACAATTTGTTATTTGATAAAATTTAGAATAGCATAGGTAAAATAAAACACAGGAAAAAATATCTACAGGGAAAGAAGTGTCTAGAATTTTCTGGCAACCAAAAGGTGTGAGAATTCACTTCTGTTCTCCTCTGAGCTTACAGTGGGTGTTCTGGTTGGAAAAAAATACCTCTTCAATATGAGATGGAGACCTTCCATTATTCCATTTTTTTTGAGAATGCTCACTACTCCCAGACAGCATCACCTTCATCTTACCCAGTCTAAGACATTTGGTATTCTTCCAAGTAATTCTCTCTGCAAGATGTTAATTTGACTTTGCACAAGATAAAGATATATAGTTTTAATATCTTTGAGCTCTAATTTATGCTACAATACCTCAGTGAAATGAATATCCTTGCTGCGGGGGTGGAGAAGGAAGGAAAGACAATGCATTAGATAGAACAGGTGCTGGATGTCTTAAATCTGAAGGACTCTTCTATTATAAAATATTAAATAGTTGCCCAATAAAATTTTTAAGTATCACTTCATGTAGATTAGAGAGATAGATTGATAGATAGATAGATAGAGTTATGTATCAAGGTCTGAGTAAAAATAAAGAATAAAAATCATAGAAATCACAGATGGAAGAGGAGGCAGATTGTTTCTTAGAAAGAGATGGTGATTTTCCTACAATACCATTTCTAAATTGTCTTGCAAGTGCACCTTAGGCATAATGAGTGCGATAATCTGGAGGAGGAGATGCTGTCATTCAAAATAGTGGCAGCTATTAATACCAAACCCCTGAAAGTTAACACCTAAATTTCCAAGTAGCTCCAACTAATGAGGTTCTTTCCTCCTGAAGAGCTTCATAAATTCAATTCAGCCATTTAATCTATGCAGTTTCTAATGTGATCTTTCGTGGAAAGGTTTACTAACATAATGTAAATGTGACTGTGTTCTTATTATGTATTTTCAATGTGGGAAATTCTAAGATATTTTCCTGTCAAGAGTGCATAATTCAGGAGATCTCCTGCTGTTACAGCGTATAGTATTAGAAAGACAGTGATATGAATTACGAGATTCCAAATGTATCCTTCATCATTTTTTCAGCACAGCAGCAAATGCGAATGGCATAGCTGCAGTTTCAAGTGTTTATTTGTTGGTAGTTTTTTTTTTAGCTAGTTGATTTGGGGCTTTTTGTTGTGGTGGTTTTCTTTTTTTTATTTGTTTTTAATTTGCAGACCAATTATGACAATGCTCTGCCTCATTTCTGTCACTCCATGGCCTCAGACAATAGTCAGTCAGTCAGATACATTTGGAAATTTAAGTTACCTATAAAACCATATAATTGTAGCATTGCAGAACTTCAGGAGTAGGTGGATACAACCACACATTTCAAATGAAATAACAGATTAATTTCCTCATTATTTTATAATTTATAAACTCAATAGAGTATTTCTCTGCCGTATCTAAAGCTATATCTTACAATAGTTGTTTCACATCTCACTTTTTTTTTTTGTCTTCCATTTCTTAGTAAATTCAATTCATTCTGTTTTGAACTGACAGCAATAGAATACATCAGTATTGCATCTGCTATTAATGACATATCTGTACAACTTATGGAGTCAGACCAATCAAATGGTATAATTTATTGGTGCAAGTAATAGTGGGTGTGCACTAAATAAAGCTTCTCTCTTGGTTCTACTGAAATAAGTAGGTATACTCTCAGAACACCCAACCTTTTATTTGCAAGGTAAGTAGGCATAGAGATGGGGGAATCTCTGCATTTAACAGAGAGATTCAGAACACAAATCAGCTTAGCTTTGACATGCAGTGAGTGGAAGGGACTTGATAATCTCTGCAGCCCTAAACATAGCTTCACTAAATTTGTCTATGATCCTATCTAGGCTAATCATAATTTTGCCTAGCGTAGAATATGTTCATATTGCATGTCAGCAGAGCTGTGCAGGTGGATTTTTGGCTCTAAGAAATTGAAGGGTAAAATGCTTACTATTTTTAAAGCCAGTATTACACTCTGTATTTTCAGATGTTTTCAGAATAAAGATTTCAGGGCTGTTGGTTTGCAGAAAGTGATTTCCCTTAGGCCAGATTCACTTTAAAAACGTGTCACAGCATGAAGGGTAGTCACAACTTTCTGTCTTTCTGTGGCAAGGTTATGTTTTCAGAGGTATGATTTGTAGCAAACTTCCTGATTGAAAAAAAAAAAAAAATCTATACTGACAATGTATGTTTCACAATTATTTGACTATGCAAGTTTGTTAAAAATTACAAACTGGCATATTGTGTTCTGGTCATAGGTTTCAAAATAAGAGCTTCATGTGACTGTCTATTTATTCTGGTGGCTGAGCGTACATTCATTTCTCATTTTCACCCAGAAAGGTGGTGGATGCTCCATCCTTGGAAACAGAGCTCTGAGTACCCTGATGGAGCTGTAGGTGCCCCTGCTCGTTGCAGGGGAATTAGACTAGATGGCCTTTAAGGGTCTCTTCCAACTCAAACAATTCTATGATTCTAGGCCCTCTGCCTAGGTCAGTCATGTATAACATCATAAATTAAAAGAACAGCTTCTACATTGAGGATTCTTAGTGTGAAAGCTAATAAGAGAGGAAAAGGAAATTAGGAGTATGTGATGTTATCCCAGAAACATATACATACATATATACATACATATATACATTAAATATATACATACATATATAAATTAAATATATACATACATATATAAATATATATATATATAAATGTTATTGTTATTTTTTGTTTGTTTAGTATTACAGAATTATCTTAAACATCTTTGTAATTTTTCATAGCCATTAACTGATATGACCTGTATTTAACAATGACTGAATTTTTCATATCTTAACTTTCGTATTCATTGAGTATTATTTCTAGGTCCTGAGTACATATTTGTCAGCTAGTAGTTGGAGCAAGATTAAAGCACTGAAACAATATCTTTACATGTAAAGTGTAATGCAGAATGGTGTCTCATGGCAACCTGAGGTTCTGAGAGCTCTGCTCAGTGCTTCTAAGTCAAGATCACAGAATCACAGAATCACAGAATCACAGAATTGCGAGGGTTGGAAGGGACCTCAAGGATCATGAATCTCCAACCCCCCTGCCACACGCAGGGCCACCAACCATCCCACCTAATGCTAGACCAGGCTGCCCAGGGCCCCATCCAATCTGGCCTTGAACACCTCCAGGGACGAGGCATCCACAGCCTCCCTGGGCAGCTGTTCCAGTACCTCACCACTCTCTCCATAAAGAATTTCCCCCTGACGTCCAACCTAAATCTCCCTTCCCTCAGCTTAAAACCATTTCCCCTTGTCCTGCTGTCACTCACCCTTTCAAAGAGTTGATTCCCCTCCTGTTTGTAGGCTCCCTTTAGGTACTGAAAGGCTGCAATGAGGTCACCCCGCAGCCTTCTTTTCTCCAAGATCTAAGAGTAGGTTAAGACATGCCACTAGTTTTCCTCATACCAGTCCTTGAGTAAAGCTGTTTTGCAAAACAGACTTAAGACTAGGCAGATTGCACAAGCTGATGTCAGCAGTTTTGAATTAGACAGCTGACACTTTCAGTTAAAAGTGTTCAATAATTAATGTAAATACTCCTCCATCTGCTGAATAACCTGTACTTCCCTCTCTAACAGATAGAACAGTGGAACCATGGAGAAAAGAAAGCATGGAGAGTTATTACAAAGCAAAAAAAAAGAAATCTGAATCATTTTCCACTGAAAAATAGGAATTTGCATGAATATTTCTCTTCTAATTACATCTTCTAAAGAGAACTGGCATTACAAGTCATTTCAGATTTTTTTTCTGCCATGAAACATATTTGACTTGGCTTTATCTTGACTTTTCCACTC